>NW_027460280.1:50526531-50866948 GCF_050947875.1 Dermacentor variabilis
GCCTAGCGAAAACAAATGCAGGGGTGCGTCCCCAATTGTTCTTTGGTCTAAATATTGAATGCTCAGAACCTGGATAGAGTGGTGGGACATCGGCGAACTAAACAGAATCCTGAACTTAATTAAGCGCATATCACTGAGAGGAGCTCTAATTTGCAAACTGACAAAGGCAAATCTGTAACGTTCTTGCAATCTAAACGAACTTCTTGATAAACACGAGGGTTGCAATGTGGGGTTGTTGGTAATGCATCTTCAAGGGGAGTATGGTAGCGCGATTCAAAGACGGGACAAGAGAAGACACAAAGGGACACACACAGCGCTAACTTCCAACACTGTTTATTGTCGACAATAAACAGTGTTGGAAGTTAGCGCTGTGTGTGTCCCTTTGTGTCTTCTCTTGTCCCGTCTTTGAATCGCGCTACCATACTCCCCTTCTTGATAAAATTTGCGACTTAATGAAGGGAGCGCGTTGCGAAAGAAGGATCTGATCGGCAAAGTTGAGAAGGCGATTCTGGCTTAGGCATACGCCTATGAGCACCCTACTCCGCAAGGATAAAGTGAAGATAATTAAAAAGCATAGTTGACAGAAAGAAGAACGAACAAGCACATGCGCAGAATAAAAAAAAATCGTTTTATTAAACACAAAATTACTTCCACGCCTGTTAGGCTGCAGTTGACTGGCTCGATTGTTCTTATTGCCTGGAGCAGCAGCGCTAAAAGGCCCGCGACGCGTTGCGGCTTGATATTGGGCGCTCTTGGACGGGCGAAGCCAGAGCAACTTCATTAGCGTTCGTGATGGTGGTGATTATGATCGATGAGGTTTAAGGTGCCAAAGTTAACACAGGCTGTGAGAGACGCCGCAGTGGGGGGGCTCGGGATTATTTGTTCGCCTCCCGAGATTGTTCAACGTGCACCAAATGCGCGCTACACGAGCGTTTTGATGCGAAAAACGTCAAATGGCCCATTACGCGAAACAGCCGGCGGCGTCCGTAGCAGCGAAACTTCCCGCAGGCTGCGACTCCACGTCGCGAGCGCGCGAGGCGCGTTCGTGACGCTGGCTCGCGCTTGCTGGCTCGGGCCTCGGCGGAGCAGGAAGGGAACACCTGCTGCCGCGTTAGTGCGCGAAGGAAGAGGGCATCGGCGCGACGCCACGTCACAGTCACTCTCGGAAACCTCTGCTATCCGCGCAATATCTCGCCTGCGTTCTACCTGCGCCTCGGCGGGGCCAAATCAAAATGCGCCAAGCCTGTCGACGCGCTCGCTTACCGGCGAAGAGTTCATAACTCGAAGGACCGCCCAGCGGCGTTCAAAAAGACATGAGAGGAAGCTTTAGCTCGGGCCCAACTCCGATGCCCCCGATATGCGAACACATGTAAAACGCGGAAGCGCTTATCTGAGATAACCACTGGGCCGATTTTTATGAAATTTGTTGCACTTGAGTGAGAAAGTTAAATTCTAGTGGCTGCTGTAAGTGAAATTGCGATTTAGGGCCTGAAAATTTTTAATGAAATTTTTAAAAATTGGTAGTTTATAAAAAACAGAAGCACAAAGTTTACAAATTCGGTCCTGGCTCTGCACCTAGAACAGAATCGAAGTTCTGCAAAGGGCATCTGTTAGAGCATCCAAAGCGGACAAGTCTCATATGCCAATTTGTACCTTACGTGAATTTTTAAAAATGTTTACAGGCGTTTTGCAAAAGTTCTGCTCATAAATTAGTAGTCTATTTGAGAGCCATACATAATACAACAATTTTGTCCGTTTTAGATATACTATTAGGTGCAGTTTACAGAATTTCGATATCATTTTTGATTGCCGAGTTACAGTGTTACAGTTAAAGTGTAAACTTCATAGTTTGGTTTTATGAAAATTTGCGATTTTTGACAACTTTTATTGAACAACTAATTCGAAAATTCGCCACCAGCAGTCACTGGATTTAACTCTTTCTTCTAAATGCAACAAACCTCATCAAATTTGATGCAGTGGTTGCTGAAAAAAAATATTTCTCCTTTCCCATGTATTTAGATAGGAGCTCCCGAGCTAAAGCCTCCTCTTAATGCTTTCGCATTGACAACTCATAAGTGCATAGTTGTTTTCAATTCTTTCATTTCATTTTTTCATTTCAAGTTTTCTTTTCTTTTTTTTTTTGCATTGCTCCTCCATTCGAATGTGGCCGCCGAGGCCGGGAATCGCACCCGCGACCTCGTGCTCAGCAGGAATGCGCCGCAACTATTGACCCGTCAGTATAAGCTCATCGCTCGGGAAAACTCGCAGATGAATTTTTCCAAAAGACCGGCGGCGCAAACCGGCATCGTTCTAGGCTACCGCTCGCTGAATACAAGAAGACCGGTCACTAACTATTAATGGTAAACACTTATTATGGTGAAAAGATGCGCAATTACTATACGTACCAGCTATATTTAATTAAATTCACGATGATTTACGTCTTGCAAGTAACAAGGGAAAGACCATGACTGATTTAAGAGATTGGCGCGCAAACTTAATACCTTGTGTATAACTTTACTTGTTTTGTATGTGTTATTTTGTGCTGTCAGATTTATCAGCGATGTCGTGTATATTTAGACAAGAAATTCATGTATATGAAGTTATTTCTTTGAAAAGATTCTCCACCTGCTACCTGACCAGCCAACAAGCACAATATGCTTAGGCATGTCATAATTTATGTATGTGTATGCTGCACTGACAAATAAACTTTGAACGTTGAAAAAAAAAACACTAAGCACCGTAACCATGGCCACTAACCACAATTAAAAAAAGGAGAGAGAGGTTTCAATCAAGACGGAAAATCACAAGCGGCGATGTCCAATCACGATATCCGACGCTGTAGTACAGAGGGCCAAATGAGCTTGGGCACCTCAACTTTCTTGAAGCAAAACTTCGAACATTACGCTTTAGGTATAGGCTTTACTTGCTGTGCTGTGAAGTCGTGCAAGAGCATATTTACTTAGAAGAAGTGCATGGTCAAAGGTAAACCGGATCGTCAAAAGGAAATTTCCACACGAACCAACCTGGGTTGGAACGTGTATGGCAACCATTTTGAAGTCATGACCGGCAGATTACCTTTATCTCTGCAACCAGCGCATTCTACCAGCACTATTCTTCATAGGCAGAAACTTGGAGGATAACAGAAAATCTTAAGAAGAAGAAGTTAAGAATAACGCAGCGAGAGATAGAACCACAATGATAGGCATAAAGCGTGAGAGAGGAAGACAGCCGTGTGGATTCAAGAGGAAAGGGGGGTGGCTGATATTATAGACTTCGAGATTAAGAGGGAAATGTCGAGCTCAGCAGGCAATGGTAATGCGTAGGGCGGATAACCGACAATGTATTAGAGTAACAGAATGGATGCCAAGGAAATATAATCGAAGAAGGCAGAGGATTGTTTGGTGTGGTAAGATATCAAAATTTAGATTGGATTTGACGCAATCCTAGGTTATATTAAAGATCGCTGGGAGGGGCCTTCGTTCTGCAAGTGGACATGAAATGAGCTGAAGGAAGAAGATGGTGATGATGTTTTATTTTCGAAAGGCACCGAGGAACGAGCAGGACTAACAAGAGGACAGGAGGCTGATAAAGGTGCAGTTACATATTATATCAAGCCAAACATCAAAATCGATCTAAATTATTTCTTTGCGCCTTCAACGGCAACAAGATGAGCACAGTATGTCGAACGCGCATGTGCACTTTGAACTGTAACTGGCTTGCGAAGTTGATTTCCAGACAATTGTCAAGATTATCATAAGCTTTGGTGCTCTTGCATTCATTCTTCGCTTAACCAAATGTTGTGGGAGGTATAAAACTCAAAGCCCTTTTGCTTAAACATAGGCTAGTGCGTCAAACATATTTACTCGCTATACATAACTATACATGGGGTCTCCGTTCACGTCATCCAAGATGTAAAAAAAAATAATAAACGCGCCGGCTCACTATAGGAGGACACTTCTGAAGGCATGTTGTTGACCTTCTATACAGCAAGTCTAGGTATTTATTATATTCTGCCTAATTACATTATCGCCCACAATAGAAATCATGCCCCTTATCGCGCTTACACAGCGCAAACACTGGCAAACTATAAGGCCATAAAAGATGAGCTTGTCTATGCCGAAAGAAATAAAGCGCATGGCTTTACTGAGTGTAGCTAGCATTTCACTCAAATACCGCATGCTCACGAAAAACTAAGGGTGGACGTTACCTGGCAGTAAGGGACCTCGTACGCTGATTATCGTAGAGGCGTCCTGCATATGCCTCACACTGTGTAAATCAAGGGAGATTAAAGTCAACAGTGGCGAAAAAAAAAACGGCCACATCGTTGTTCCCATCTTGTCTCGCTTTCGCAACGGTTTTCGAAGAGGGCAAACATAATTTTGGCGGCACGCCCATGCAGGTCGTCCATATAGGTGTTTGGGGCGGTACGCCGATCGCGATGCCTGCAGTGATATTTGTATGGCGACCACTGGCGCACAATAAGAGAGCAATAAAATTACTGAGCTCACACACAACCCGCCCCCCCCCCTCCAAATGAAAGAAAAGTGTTTGTCTCAAGTCGAGTCGGATTCTTTTCATGCTCCTAATACACGCGAGTTTTTTTTTTTTTTTGCGCGAATAAGACTGGACACAAGACACACGTGAGGCACGCATGGGCGCAAAGCGAGATATGAATACATCGGTGTGTTTGCTTTCCGCATCGGATAGGAGGATAGTGCTGCGTGTGACCATTGCGGCGACGAGGCGACGAGGAAACTATCGAACACGTTCTTTGTCATTGACCGCGATACAGCGCACACAGGCAGCATCTCGCGATCGCGCTGGCGCGTCTTGACGACCGGCCTCTTTCGGAGCAGGCAATCCTCGAACCCCGACCGATACAATCGTCACACCACAAGACAGTGAAGGCACTCTTGAATTTTTTTTTACGTTTCAGTGGCCTATTGGAGAGACTGTAACTCTCATGGACGTTCACGACCTTTCCTATCCTTTCTTTTTTCGTTTCTTTGCTTATGTTGTTCGATGTTCTTTTCGTCTTCATTTCCCTTTACCTTTCCCCCAGTGCAGGGTGGCAAACCAGAATGTTATCCCGTTAACCTCTCTGCCTTTCCCATCGCTTTTATATATATATATATATATATATATATATATATATATATATATATATATATATATATATATATATATATATATATATATATATATATATATATACGCAGGAAAGAGAAGACGAACTTTTTGGAAGACTTCTTTACTTAACGTTTTCGGCTGGTGGACCAGCCTTCGTCAGAGTACAGTATTGTATCAGAGTTCTGTACTCTGACGAAGGCTGATCCACCAGCCGAAAACGTTAAGTAAAGAAGTCTTCCAAAAAGTTCGTCGTCTCTTTCCTGCGTGTACACACACACACACACACACACACACACACACACACACACACACACACACACACACACACACACACACACACACACACACACACATATATATATATATATATACACACACATATATATATATATATATATATATATATATATATATGTGTGTGTGTGTGTGTGTGTGTGTGTGTGTGTGTGTGTGTGTGTGTGTGTGTGTGTGTGTGTGTGTGTGTGTGTTTTTGCTAACTATTTCGAAATAAAGCATGTGCCGCGGAATACCACAACACGTACGGGGCAGTCCCTAAGCTGTGTACCACTGCAGCTGTTAAACGTCAAGCGATGCATTACGTTAGTATTCAAGTATAACCGTCGGGGACACAGGCTAGCATAAACAGAAAAATGCATCCGCTAAGACGTTTCGTAAGAACATGCCCAAGCTATCCGCGATATATAGGAAACATATCATTAGCGAAGGTGGAGGATCGCGACGTTCCAATGAACAAAAATACTCGAGAACGCGACACCAGAAAAAAAATAACGCGGACCTCTAATCACAAAGAAGTTCTTACAATGGAACTATTCGTAGCAGATGCATGCAAATCGTGATGTCGGAGATATCATTAGCGAAGGCGGCCGGCCAATAGCAAACAGCACTTACGAGCAGGCCGCATGCGTTTATTTGATGCCCCATTTGTTCATTGCTTTTACTACATTTGCCTTGCGGCAAATGCCCCGAATTAAAGAAAGAAAAGAGAGAGAAAAGCTTTGTGAATTCAGCCCGCGGTACGAACAGTGAGAGAGAACAGGGAATCGTACTAAAGGGAGAAAGATAAATAGAAGAGAGGTGGTAACGGTAACCAAATAAATGTCTGATTGGATACATTGCAAAAAAGGAGCACCGGGCCTGAAAGCTGACGTCTGACCTATTCTTCGCTGTGGAAGCAACTGAGCAAGCCAGCGACCGTGGCTCGCAGCGTGCGCCTTCGCTTTCTTTATTTCCAACAGCGGGAAAGTGAAAATGGATTTAACGAGATAGAATGGGAGAAATGCGAGTAACGAAACGGAAATCGGGCGCACAAAATTCTGAGGTGGCACACCTCACTATCACATCCTATAGCTCTCACGTCCCTAGACCACAGGAAGTAAACTATAGCGCTCCGGCTGTCTTGAGAAGCATACGTCTGTCGTGACTGTCCTGATATCTTTTGTCCTGGCAGTAACCGGCTACCAGTGTCTCCCGGTGTGAAGAAACTCCGTCGTGTATATATCGGCTGTGGCTTGGTGTCACGTTTACCAAGTCATGCTCGTTTCTTACTGGATGGGCCGACAGCCCTACCTGTGACTTTCATATTTAAAACAGCGCCAAAAACACGGACAAAGGAGGACACAGGACGAGCGCTGTCCTGTGTCCTCTCTTGTCCGTGTTTTTTGGCGCTGTTTTAAATATGAATGATCCGTACCAACTAGCTCGCACCCAAACCCTTCTGAGTCATGTACCTGTGACACTTCCGGCTGCGATGAAACAATGACACATCCAGCAGAATGCGTTGTTGGGCAAGTTGGTTCATTGTATTTGGAAAGATTGGATGCGCTTTGTAGACGATCACAAGGAAGAAGAGAGGACAGGCGCAAACTAACAACTGAGGTTTATTCGAGGGAAACACTTAAATATCAGACCATGCCAGCGCAGGCGCATCAGGGTATCAGCAGCAGAAAAGAAGAGAAAAAAAAACCCACAAAACTAGTAAAAACCAGTGGCGTGGCTCAGCTAATCGTATTATCTAGGAAACGTGCTTTCCTATTGTAAAGCATGACTGATGTGTCACTGATGCATGCTTGTCCCTTCTTTCTTATATAAAAGCCTGTAGAAGTTCTCGTGCTTTTTCGTTACTGCACTTGCGCAGGATCTTAACCTGGTTGAGCAGAGGCCTGCATTTATGATCTAGGCAATGCATGGGTAAATGACGTTGCTCCCTGTTTTTTAATTGACCTTTCGTGTTCTCGGATTCGCACGTTCAAGCAACGGCCCGTCTGTCCTATCTAGGTTTTGCCGCATGTCAGGGGAATCTGATAAATAACGCCAACTTGGCAATCTACATGGGGGTTCTTGTGTTTCACGCCGCAGCCACCTTGCTTCTTTCTGGCGTGAAGTCTCCCAATGCGGGCGCAAAGGTGACTCAGCTTGCAGGGAGCCGAGAAAACGAGTGGGACACCGTGCTTGGTTGCTATCTTCTTCAGATTGTGTGCAGTTCTATGAACATATGGAATTACGACTGGCTTTGAAGCCTTGTTGGCAACATCAGAGTTTACTTTTTGAGGCGCTTTTAGCCTCTTTTCGAGCGTTTCAACCACTGCCAGCACAACCACATCAGGGAAGCCAGCCTCTTTCAGCCAAGAAATTTGCATGTCGAAGATGGCCTGCATGGCATGCGTACATGACTTTGGCCCTTTTGGGGACATTAGAGTGAGCTGAATCATAGGGTAACAGTTGTTTTTGTGTGCGTGGGCAGAAACAGTAACAAACGTGCTCTTTTCCAAAAGTAAGTTTGAGGTCAAGGAACTGCAGAATGTTATTGACAGGGAGCTCATGTGTAAAGGTTAGACCTAAGGCATTATTCTCAAAGAGATTTAATATGTCTGCAATGGCATCGTCATACATAGAATCATTTCGTTCCTTCAGCAGCACAAGAAAATCGTCAACATACCTGAAAACTTTGTCTTTGTCAAGTACACCAAACAAGGTGCGGTCAATACTCGATAAAAAAATATTGCATAAAGCTGGTGCTACGCACGACCCAATGCACACTCCCTGTCGCTGCAAAAAGGCTTGGTTGTCAAAGGTGATAAAAGTAGAACTGAGATAAAATTCTAAAAAAGCCAGGAAACTGTCTACCGAAATGCCTGCTGAGTTTTGGAAACCAACGACATCGAAATCCGAGAACACGAAAAGTCAATTAAAAACCGGGAGCAACGTCATTTATCCATGCATTGCCTAGATCATAAATGCAGGCCTCTGCTCAACCAGGTTAAGATCCTGCGCAAAAGCAGTAACGAAAAAGCACGAGAACTTCTAGAGACTTATTATATAAGAAAGAAGGGACAAGCATGCATCAGTGACACATCGGTCATGCTTTACAATAGGGAGGCACGTTTCCTAGATGATATGATTAGCTGAGCCACGCCATCGTTTTTTTTTCTGATTTTGTGTTTTTTCTCTTCTTTTCTGCTGCTGATACCCTGATGCGCCTGCGCTCGCATGATTTGATATTTAAGTGTTTCCCTCGAATAAACCTCAGTTGTTAGTTTGCGCCTGTCCTGCCTTCTTTTTTGTGATCGTCTACAAAGCGCATCCAATCTTTCCAACTACAATGACACATCGTCTGTGCATGTGCACCCGTTATACAGGGCGTTCAAAGTTAAGCTTTAGGAATTTCTTAAAATTAGGCACAGGGAGCTCGCACGCGAAGACCACCTGTGCAAATAAGTTATGTTGTCAGGGGGACACAAAGTGAGACGATAATTATCGCTGTCAGCAGCCCGATTAACTAAAATTGAATAACTTTTGTTGGCTGCAGTAAGTGGGTATATCTGTATCGAAAAGTTAGAGGCAGTCGTGTTTCTACACACTATCAGTTGGAAGAATTCTTCTAGCGTGTGTGTGCTCCGAGATATCCGACTCCAAACTTTAATTGTCGTTCGCACGATTACGCATACAAGAGAGTGAGGATCAGTGCAAAGCTCATCCCTGATGTGAGGCGGTTGTTGCGTGCGGATTTAGTCTGACAACGGGGCGGAGGCATCGACAGAGATGATAACTGTCCTCCTTACCCTCTGGGCTGGCGAAATATAAAATCAAGAACCCGGAACCGCTGTCCTAACACGCGACCACGCAGCCTGTAACGATGGCGGCAGCTGCCATGCCGAGATAATGGCGCGAGCGGAGAAGCCGGAGGGCAGTGCGCGTGCGTATTGGTGACTAGACAAGCGCGCATGGTCCTTGCCTGGGCTGCGCAAATAAAGTGACTGCTGATTTCCGAGTACGGTAAGTTTCATTGAAATCAAGAGCAACAACTTTACGGCACACCGTGCTGTCATATCTTGATATCGCCAGCCGAGAGGGGAAGGGGAACAGTTATCATTTTTTTTTTGTCTATGCCTCCGCCCCGTTGACCGACTAAACTCCGCACGCAACAGCCGCGTCACATCAGGGGGAAGGTTTGCGCCGATCCCCACTCTCTTGTATGCGTAATCGTGCGAACGACAATTATAGTTTGGAGTCGGATATCTCGGAGCACAGACACGCTAAAAGAATTCTTCCAACGGATACTCTGTAGAAACACGACTGCCTCTAACTTTTCAATACTGACATACCCACTTACTGCAGTCAACAAAAAGTTGATTATTCAATTTTAGTTATCTGGGCTGCTGACAGCGATAATTGTCCTCTCACTTTGTGTCCCCCTGGCCACATAACTTATTTGCACAGGTGGTCTCCGCGTGCGAGTTCCCAGTGCCTAATTTTAAGAAAACTATAAAGCTTAATTTTGAACACCCGATACATATAGTATGGAGAGGCAGATGCATACGAATAGATTTACCGAACGAGATGTAAGCGTGCTGCATCTCGTTTTGCAGCACAGCAATCACGTGACTGCTCGGCAAGACGAGCATGCAGGCGCTCCGCCCCACGTGACTCTCGCGACCGTGGATTATAGCGTCTCCAGGATCGGCCCACTCGGCGAGGAGCCAACTGAGTAGACTCGCCAAATGCAGGTGAGGAAGGCAAGGAAGACTTCAGTTCAGAAAAGGAACTATGCACTTGAAGGACTACACTTGTTGCAGCGAGGATACTTAAGTAGCGCTTCTGTTTCATTGCGTAAGTCAGTAGACAACGGAGCCGGTGACCGGCACAACTGTGATGTTGGTACAGGTGGCTATATATAAGACGATTCGTTATAAGTGCACTGTCCTGCGTCGAGCGATTCGGCGACAAATGCAGCAGCTTCGTTTTCAACACTTTCGTCCTCTCATTCCGCTCTGCGACACCCTCTCTACCTCTCTCGTCCAATGAGAAGCGCGCGTACGCGGTTAGCAGACGAACGAAAAACCGTGAAATGCTACCAAGCGTCAAAGAAATCTATTGCTTTATAATCGAATAGAATAAAATTATTTATTTTCGATCATTTTAATAACAGATAGAGGAAGCTGCAGAAAAAAAGGTGTCCCAGACATCTTGAAGAAGCCACAGTCCCTTTTTTTTCTTTCAGCAGCAGGAGCAGCGTATACACACGAGGCACTTCTTACCAAACACTCACATCAAGTTAAAATGGCAAGCTCATCCCTCTGTCAATGGAACTTGGTGCAACAAGTATGTGAAACATGCGCTCTGCTTTTAAGTTTTACTTTTGTTGCCCATACACGAGGAATTCAAAGCAAGTCGCGCACCTTTTATCAGACTCAATCTTATTCGGACATTTCGCTTACCTTTGTTGTTTCGTACAGCGAAATTTAGTTACATAGCTTTATACACGGACCTCTAATCACAAAAAGCTCTTACGCTAGAATTTTTTGTAATAACAAATTCCAGTCAATCCTGATGCTAGACCTATTGTTAGCGAATGCGACAAGGCAATGACAAAGAACTCTTACCAATGAACGACTTCGTAAATTGGTTCACTGAAAATAATTATGCGGCAGGACAGCGCATTAACGCAACGCTTTTGATTCTCCAGTACGGCATGATCATAGCATAGTGCAATCGTGACGCCAGTCTCGGGAGTGCAGGATCCGTGGCTCGGTTTCGGTTTTCGTGACGTACTTAGGTGCTCCCGAACTTCGCTGGAGCGAAGGGATATGAAACTTTCGTGTCAAAATGTAGCCAAAAAGAATCGTTAGAGGTTGAGGCCGACTGTAACGCCGTACGATAACGGGCAGGTTCGTTCGTGTAATAATAATATATGGGGTTTTACGTGCCAAAACCACTTTCTGATTATGAGGCACGCCGTAGTGGAGGACTCCGGAAATTTAGACCACCTGGGGTTCTTTAACGTGCACCTAAATCTAAGTACACGGGTGTTTTCGCATTTCGCCCCCATCGAAATGCGGCCGCCGTGGCCGGGATTCGATCCCGCGACCTCGTGCTCAGCAGCCTAACACCATAGCCACTGAGCAACCACGGCGGGTGTTCATGTAATACAGAGGAACACGACAAACGGTCGAAGTACAAAGAGTT
The DNA here is from genome assembly GCF_050947875.1 of Dermacentor variabilis. NCBI lineage: Eukaryota > Metazoa > Arthropoda > Arachnida > Ixodida > Ixodidae > Dermacentor > Dermacentor variabilis. The sequence goes on from NW_027460280.1 coordinate 50,538,145, forward strand.
CCGTCCGGCATCTTTTTTTTCGACGTTCGTCCGTCTGGCGCATTGCCATTCGTTCCCCTGAATTACAGCTATTTTATCGCGGTGACAATGACATTCACTCGTACGGTGCCAGAAAAGGCGTTTTCAGAGCCTACTCACGCCGCGGCGTTAAGTGACGTTAAGGACGAAAACATTGTTGCTTTCCACATGCGATTCCAGCCGGGTCCCTGCTGCAGTCTGGACATCCAGCGTGGTGATGATGATGATTTATTGGCATACCCTTTGTAACGGGGTGGTGACAAATAGTCACCTAGCTTGCTTGACTTACTCAGGTATGCTATACGTGCTTTTAATTCTAGCCTTATTGGGCCCGTGGCCTCGTGCGTCTGCTATGTGCAAGGTCACAAAGGCGCTCGTGCGTTTCTTGAAATGCACCAGCCTGTATGACTGACTGTGACTGACCGAGCGATAAACGCTTGTGTGTGTAAGAAAACTGTGAGCTTCTTTTTTCCTCGTCCTCTTTCAATCCATTTCCCCCTTTCCGCAGTGCAGGGTAGCCTACCGGGCTCAGCCTGGTTAACCTCCCTGCCTTTCCCTTATGATCTCTCTCTCTCTCTCTCTCTCTAGTATTTTGGTATACATCTCTCTAATACGTTTTCTCTTTCTCAAAACTCCTCTATCTACCTTGTACTGCTACCTAAGCTTGTAACGGATCTGGTCTTATCCATCTGTTCCCTGCTTCTTTTCCACCAATACTCTATACGTCTCTTGCTTATCTCGACTGCTGACCGGTTGATGCTTCCATCCACATTAAATCAAAGCACTTCCGGAAGGTTACAATGTCACTGGGGGAATCCCTTCGCATTTCCCGTCTTTGGCGTGGAAGAGAACATCGCACATTTATTGTACCATTGTCATCGATTTCAGTCGGAAAGACAAACATTATTGCATTGCGACGACTGGACGATCGGCCATTGTCTGTGCAGGTGCTACTTGAAGACCGTCCCCATCGCTCGCCGGCCCACAAAGCTATGAAGGCACTTTTGTCATTCTTGAGGGCGACAGGCCAATGTGAACGTCTTTGACTCGCTCAGGCTCTCCGCGTCCGTGACTCTTCCCCCCCCCCTTTCTCTATCTTATCTTTCTATTCCTATTGCCTCTTTCCCGTCTCCCACAGTAGGATAGTAAACCAGACACATTTTTGGTTAAAATCCCTGCCTTCTCTTTTTATTTCCTCCTCCTCCTCCTCCTTCTCCTCCTCCTTCTCCTCCTCCTCCTCCTTCGAATTCCATTAGGATATGCTGAGTGGTCTCCGGAATTTTGCGGCAGCATACACATACCTCATCTTGTTGAGAATATGTGCTCCGGTATGTTTTTGTCCTTAGGCAACCAGCTCGAGCCTCAAATAGCAAGGCACTTTCGAAACTACGTGTTATCGTACAGATCTTCGCTTCTAATTTCTTTCTTCCCATTCTTGTAAATCTCCATGGTCTATATTTTCTTCATCCTTTGCATTGAATTCGCGGTCTCTATTTCTCTCACTTTCTGATGACTCCTGGTTTTCTATTTATGCTTTCGATAACCTTGTACTTGGTAGCCAGCTTTCTTGAACTCTTTCTCCATTCCGCGTCCACGCTTTTCAGGTACGGATACTTGTGAACGTTATCCGCCCATTTATTTTGATTCACGTTCTTGGCCTTCCCGTACAATTTCTACTCGGTTGTCTCGATATATATTCATCAGCAGCTCCACGAAATTGTCATCTATGCCTTCGTGCTTGAGAACACATGATAAAATTTCCCTGCATGCGTTGTCGTAGGCTCCCTTGATATCTAGAAATACTATCCATAAAGGTCCCATTCTGAGCTGCTCAAATCTATCTGCACTGAGCTAGTACAAACATATTATCCTCTAAGCGTCTGCCTGATCTGAACCCGTTCTCCAGCTCCCCCAGTGCAACATTTTCTCTGCAAAACGCGGACACGCTCTCGGCGACCGCCGTGTCGTTCTCGGCGGTCGCCGCCTCGCGGCGGGCTCGGCGCTTCGTGGCTCACGGAGTCGCCGCCGCCACTCGGTCGCATCCCTGCGGCGGCTCTCGGCGCGCGCACACGACGGCCGCTCCGGGGCGACAAGCCGCGCGCCCAGCCCTCCCCCGCCGCCGCTCGCAGACGCAACGGTGAGTTGTCCGCGCAGCCGACCCACGCGATAATCCGCGCATCTGAGCATTGCCGCAAGTGTCGTCATATCTCGTAATTTGAGCGCGAAAAAAAAAAAAAAACGACGACAGACGGGAAGGGAACGAGAAAGTGCTGCCCCGTTAGCTTCCTGTCTCTCTCTGGTTGACGTTTTTGGCGCTGCGTGTTCCTGTGTTTACTTTATAAACTCGCCGAACTGCCAGTCCTTCCCGTATTTTCTGCACCTATCGGTCATTCCAGTAATACTTCTTGCAACGACCGTGGACGTCTTTTATTCCTGAAGTTGTTTTCTGGAGGAGGAGGAGGAGGAGGAGGAGGAGGAGGAGGAATAACTTTATTCTTGTCCTGTACAAGGTGTTGCCACCTGCCTGGCTAGTCCCATGTTGGGACCGGGAGGTCAAGCCTCCTAGCCCTATCACGGGCGTACTGGACAGCCAGGACTTGGGGGATATGATCTGGAGATCTGATCATTCCTAAACGCGGTGTCGGCATTTCCACGGATGCGGAATGCAGAAACAATAGTGTATCGAGCACTGCCGCACGTTAAGGGAACCTGTGTTACTTTGGGACCTTGGAGGCAATCAATCAATCAATCAATCAATCAATCAATCAATCAATCAATCAATCAATCAATCAATCAATCAATCAATCAATCAATCAATCAATCAATCAATATTCGAAGTCAAGCCATTCCAGTGTTAGTGCAGTGAACGTTCTCTTACAACAATGCGCAACAAAATGCAGTGGAATTGTTTGCGCAAAATTCAGAAAGTAAAACTTACGACAAAAATTATACTGCGGTTTAACGTGCAAAGAATATCAAGATAATATTATGAGGCACGCCGCAGTGAGGCACTCCGGATTAACTTTGACCACATGGGGTTCGGTAACGTGCACCTCAATCGAAGTACGTGAGCGTTTTTTTGCCTTTCGCCCCCATCGAAATGGGGGCGCGGCTGAGATTGAACCCGCGACCTCGAGCTCAGCAGCAGCATACGAAATAGCTACTAAGATACCGCGGTGGGTAAACTTAACTAAATGAACAAATTGAAGGCAAGTAGATCGTGCTTAGCTGCTTAAATAACGTTCGATTCAATTCTGGGGTTTTGTACGTGCCCAAACCACGACATGATTACGAAGCACGCTGTAGTAGGGGAAGCTCCGGATTAACTTTGACCACCTGGGGTTGTTTGACGTGCACACAATTTACGGTACACGGGCGTTTCTGCCTTTCGCCCCCATCGAAATGCGGCTGCCGCGGCCTGGATTTGATCAGGCGCCTTCTGGCTTAGCAGCGCAACACCAAAGCCACTATGACGCCACCACGGCGGGTTGGACTCCCTTTCTTCTCGTTCATTACTTGACGAGGGTCTCGAATCCGGCGACAATGATGCCTCCAGGTAGCACTTGTGGGTTTATTGACCGGTTGCCTTCACCCAAAAATATCAGGTACTCGTGACGCCTGCGGCAGAAAGGATGTTCCACACCCGCCGCCAAGGTTTGTGAATGGTGGCGCTGACTAACACGCCCAAGGTTAGTTATAGTAGTGACACATAAATACCCAAGAAAGTGGAATGGAAGACGGCGCCGGCGGTAGCTCAATTGGTTAGAGTGCGAAGACAATTGGTACTGTGCGAAGACGCGGGATCGTTCCCCACCTGCAGCAAGTAGCTTTTTCATCCCCTTTCATTGCTATTAATTTATAATTTCTTTAATTCTATTAGTAAGTACAAGTAATTTCCTCTATATTGTCCTTGGCGTCTTTGTTCGTTGGCTTCTCATGATATGGTTGCGTAGCTAAGCTAAGTTAAAGCGACAAAGTCGGTGACAAACTAAGAATGCAGTGGTAAACACACCACTGTGCAACACAAGAATATGACCCGCCGTGGTTGCTCAGTGGCTATGGTGTTGGGCTGCTGAGCACGAGGTCGCGGGATCGAATCCCGGCCACGGCGGCCGCATTTCGATGGGGGCGAAATGCGAAAACACCCGTGTGCTTAGATTTAGGTGCACGTTAAAGAACCCCAGGTGGTCAAAATTTCCGGAGTCCTCCACTACGGCGTGCCTCATAATCAGAAGGTGGTTTTGGCACGTAAAACCCCCAAATATTATTAACACAAGAATAGTTAGTACGACTGCGCTTTGCAGTTGCGTTAGCTCATTTCCAGGACGTCGCGGCGACGACGAACTTCTTTCGTTATAGGCCTATCTACAGGGGAACTGTGTTGTGGAGCGCGGAAGCACAAAGGCAAGCTACAGTGGGGTATCGTGGGCGGAGTTGGCACTGAATATTTAGGCTGTCACCAAATCAGTTAAAGGTAAGGTCAATTCTTTCACGGAATTAGCTCGTATCACAAAGGAAGCGCGCTTACGCGTTTTCGGCTCAGAGATATTGAGAAACATATCAAAAGAAATTCAAGTCTTTTAAGTTGTTTGAACGGCGTATTAGCCCAAGCAATCGGTAGCGTTGCCAAGTATTGCCATATAATCCTGTTAAATAAGATTCTTTTTTTTTACGAATTCCTCAATAATATATTTCATATTGACGAGAGACGAAGACAGAGAGACAGGGCGACGCGCGATGACGCTTCTCTCAACAGTCTTTCGTCAAAACTTGGCAGCGCGCTCAGCAATGAAGTCACGCCAAGTAGCACCCGTGCGCAGCTTTACTAGCGTGAATCGTTTATGTTTGAGAGATTGTTCGGCAAAATAAACATAATAATAACAATGAGAACGTTGATGTCCAGCGAGACTATACGCGCTGTGGAAACGTGAGACGTTTGTCACAGTGTTGTTACGATTGGAGTCGGGCAACCTCGGTGCTTAAGTTGATTACTGGGGCAAAATAATAGTTGTATACACGTTGTTGTTGCACACGCATCATACTGATATAGCAGGGGAAAAATGTCCTGTATACCTGATTGACGATAACGCACTGTTATCCCCCATTCGCACCATTGATAAATACTGATAACATTTCCTATTGGATTTATGCCGCGTCATTCACCGAGTCTAACCGAATTTCGACGAATTCAGCAAATTAAGATGAATCGCTGATTAACGCAACCACTGCCCGAGTGGATTCGAATGGCGCGCGGATTTAGCGCGAAATACCCGGTGCCACATTTTCCGCGAAACGCACGCATTATCCGTGAAGGGATCGCCGCTGTGTTAGTTATTAAGAAATATTTAGTTAATGCGCCTTTCGGCAGTCTTTGCTGATAACTGGAACAATGAGAGTGCATCGGCCGCCATTTGGTGGTGCTGACACTTTGACTGGACCACGGTGTTTTCTTCAGCTGCAGCTGCCACCACATTTTTGCCAGGATATTTTATTTGATTGACTGACGGAGTTTAACGTCCCATAGCAACACGTGCGCTATTACAGACGCTGCAGCCGAAGGTTACGCATTAATCTTGGCCACACGGTGATCGTTAAGCCAAAGCTAAACACGTCGAGCGTTCTAGAATTCCGCCTCCATCGTAACGCAGCCGCCCGCCGCCGGGAACCAACCCTTTCATTATTACAGCACCTTCAATTTTTAAGCTTCTGCTTAGTATACGAGTTCAAAAACGACCGTACAGCTTTGACGTTTAGTTTCTTAGTTTTGGGAGGGCTTCACTAGAATACAGAAGGGACCAGTTAATTGTCTAAGACTTCGACGAACAAATAGCTTGGCGGGGGATTACGTCATTGAGGGCGTCACAGCAGCGCCCCCCCCCCCCCCAACTGAACCTTAACTTCATAAATTATATAATGTGTCCCAGATATCGCTAGCCAAGCCGTTCAACAAAAATGTGTGTGCGCGTGTGCGTGTGTGCGTGCGCGTGTGCGTGTGTGCGTGCGCGTGTGCGTGTGCGTGTGTGCGTGCGCGTGTGCGCGTGCGCGTGTGCGTGTGTGTGTGTGTGTGTGTGTGTGTGTGTGTGTGTGTGTGTGTGTGTGTGTGTGTGTGTGTGTGTGTGTGTGTGTGTGTGTGTGTGCGCGTGTGTGTGTGTGTGTGTGTGCGTGCGTGTGTGTGAGAGAGAGAGAGAGAGAGACACGGTGCAAGGTACCATTTTAATACCTGTGGTATTCGATTGTCAGAACTCTGATGACCGAACACCGTAGCTCTTATAACTGTGTCTTGCACCGTGATTCTTTTAAATATTTCTTTTCGCCAAACAGCTTGGCTAACGTTAGCTGGGACATTAGAGAGGCTACGTCGCGGTTATAGTGAGGAACGCGGATCTGTTTAAGTTCGCGTTGTTCCTTCAAACACAGTTCCATCAAACTGTGCTGTTGTGTGTCACTTCATCACGATTGAATTGTTAGACTATAACGCGATCAATAGTTCACGAAAAAGAAGACTTATAAACGTAAATGCACAAATAATAAATTAATGTTAACTTTTTTTTTTACGTGATCCGTCATTTGAAGAGAGGACTGTGCCCCTACTAGAGGCATGATAGCTTTAGTGTGAACGGGCGTACACCAGAGGGCGTTGAGAAACTACCGCACTGCACCGCACCACCGGTGAAATGCACGCGAGAGGCAGACAGTCGAAATCGTGACCAGCTGCGGTAGCTTTTTCAAGGTTCCTTACTGTAGATTTGGCTTTTGCTGCAAGATGCTCGTTTAGCAGATGGATAATTTCGAAGAAATCTTTTACAAGTTATTAAAAAAATGTGAATAAAGAAATTCTCGGTTCGCTATTAGATGACGACTATGATGAGCCATCTCAAGATGGCAGGGGGTCAGAGTGCTCCCGGTTAGGTTGTCTCTTCTTATATGGCATAACCATCCACGTAGTGAAGTAGCATGGAGGCGAAAGGTTAACATATTGCTCTTTTTAGCGCAAAATAAAAAAAAAAGCAGACAGTGAGCGGCGAAAGGAAAGGCGAGCGCTCGTCTTTCCTTTCCTTTCGCCTCTCACTCTTTTTTTAAAGTTTTTGCGCTAAAAAGAGCAACATGTTAAGTAAATACCAACTCGCCCAAGAAGTAGTTATTCTCGGGGTGAAATGGAAGCGGGTGCTACCGCAGAGCAGGTGCCAGTGAGCTGAACATACCTCTGTATCAAAGTGACGGTTGACGCAGGGAACTTAAAGATGTTCAAGGCTGAAAAAAAAAAGTTGTTCTACGAAGTCAGAAAACGAAACAAAAGGTGCACGCAGTACGTGATGCAGCTTCAGCGAATAATAGCCAGCTCTCACAATACGTATAAGTTGATGCATTTTATATGGTTCGTCGGTCTCGACCTTTGTTTCTGTTTTCATATCTGAGCTAGTGCGGAAACTTTCACAGTGCCCTCGACTGAGATTCGAGTAAATTGCTCTCCTCACAAAAGCTCCCTTTACGGCTATTTAACGCGCTAAAAAAATGGCAACGTGCTTCTACCTCATCAAAGACTGTTGCTGTCTGTTAGCCCGAGTCTGTGCTGAAGTCTCGACTGTGACCTCGGCTTGTGATCTAGACTAGCGACTCTACTCAATTCGGTAGTTACGATACTGATAAGGCAGTGAGTTCGACTACAGCCTGTTACGACTCCACAGAAAAAAGGGCAGAAGAGGTAATGTTCGCCCTTATGAAAATCCCAGCCTGGGGCGACATGCTCTATAGCGCGGCAGCGGACTGGCCCAGTCACTGCTCTTTCGGCGGCGCTTTTATTGCATAAGAGAAGTCAGGAGAAACGCATTACGCGAGCACAGCGGCGCGGCAGAAGAGAGAAGAACCAAGGAACGGAGTCAAAGGAGGGCGTGGATGCGCACCGGCAGGCCCGACTACGGTTGACTGCGCTGCACGCATTTAAGGTAATAACAGCGTACGCAGAAGTGGATGAAAGCAGGAAGAGAACACTGCGTGTTCGGGGCACGAAAAAGGAATCCAACACGGTCACACTCGACCGCGCACAAGACTTGGCGACTTCTGTAAGGCGGGAGACCGGTCGCCTCTGCTGTGTAGCGTAACAACCCTCAAAGTGATTTCATGTTGCTTCTGTTTCCACGCTGCGAGACTTGGCCGCTCTCATTTGGGTTTCAACACCCGTTCGGCCGATCGTTGTTTTTTCTTCGCGTTGCCGCGTATTCTCGTCTCGAGGGAACAGATGCGAAATTGCTTCGAGGCTCGCGGAAACACCACGAACTGAGATTTCGCGAATTGTGCATCGTAGGTGTTTCTGGCATTTTCCCAAAGCGTTTCGTGGCAGCACAAGTTGAGTCGTTGGTTGTCAGCAGTGGGTCTGAATTTCTCGCGAGACACTCAGTTTTCGCCGAGCCGGGGGAAATAGTGACAAGGCAAAAAATATTGTCACAGTCGGAGGAGGCTCCATTGCAATGCGATACTGAAGAAACACACGCATTTAACATTGTCCAACTCTTATTCATTCGGCACCGCGTGTATTGTTGGCGCAAAAGCGTTGGCGCGAAAACTCGGTAGAATTGTAGCACACGATTTCGCACAATGTCCAGATGTCATCGTGATTCTTTCAATTACGGTCATACAGATTGTAAGCAGTTTATGTAGCTTGCACCGAGAAGAAAACTGCGTCCTTCCTTTTGCGCGGCCGTTGTTCAAAGAATGAAAAGTGGCAGCCTATTCGAGTTGCCGGACTGCCTTGCTTCCTTCTGCAGACACAAGAAGTATGGCACACGGAGGTTATGACGCTGTTTTCTCGCGTTTCGTAGAGAGAAAGCCAGAGACAGAGAGGGGAGGGAGAAATAACAGTAGAAAGCTTGCAAAGTGTAGGCGAGATTGTAGTGCAGCAAAACTGCTTTACACAGTTTCACAGCATTCATCTCATTTGATCAGTTTTTCGCAAAAGTTATTATTGCTTTGCGCGTGGAAATATGCGCATAACCTACACTGTTACGCTGTGTATACCTTTTATATTTTACTTGTTCCTCGGGTTTAGTTCATATGTTGCAGTGTAAAATTTCCCTTTGTGGCATGTCATCTAACCTCAAACCACCTTTTGGCTGTGGTGCGACAATTGTTTGGTTTATGTGTGCCTCAAATCATCAGATGAAAAAGAGAGCGAGAGATAATTTGTTACTGGATGAGAAGGCCCCATTCAGAAATCTGGTACAGAAGTGAAGTTTGCTACAGTTGAATGTGAAATGACCCCGGCGCCTACAGACGTATAAACGCTGGTCATTTGTATGTTAAAAAAAGGCACACCCACAAAAAAATATAAATAAAGGAAAATAAACTTTTTTTTATTTCGCCAATGTCTTCATCAGTTTACTTCAATACTTATATCTCAAAAGAAAAAAAAATAACGTCGAAAATAACGGTATATTTAACGAGAATTTAATGTGGGCCCATGTAGAAAGACGCATGACAAGAACACCGGTCAGTACAAGGAGTCTGCTTTTATGGACTATACATAATGAAAAATGTAAAACTGACGAAAGGACACTTGAAAAATTGAGCATTTATGTAAGGTCATTAGGCCGCGACATTACGACTGTGCCGTGCATTGAACATTAATAATCAGCCTTAGACTAGTCCTGCCAAATCGACGCGTTACCGTCAAGTTTATGAATGGGGAATGTTATTTAACATGCACGGACAATTATTCATGCAAGTTTGGCACTTCACTTGCTTCAGCAGTATAGTTCGCGACGTTAAGTCTTGTTCGGACAGAGCCGTAAAACGTGCGCACACTATCGTTGCTACGACCAAAGCGTAGGGCGACGCGTGGCATTCATTGGTCAGTCAAGCGTCGTCGGACGTTGCCGAGCTTTTCCGCAGGCTCGAGCAGCACGTGCGACGCGTGGTCACTCAGAGGGTCGCGCCTGAGCGGTGCAAGGGCCCGGAGTCCGAAGCCCCAGTCACCTGCAGAGCTCAGCCACCGATGGTAACGATTCCGGCGATGACTCCGAACTATGGCTTATATCCATTAATCGGGGCATATGCCGGGAATCGGACGGCAGGAACAAGTATGAAACCAACAAGTATTCTAAGGTCAAAACAACAACGAAAAAAATATTTTTAAGGCAGAAAGAAACAATACGTAATTGAGTAGTGAGACTAAACTAACGCAAACTATCGAAAAGCGATTAGAGAAAGAAAGAAAGAAAGAAAGAAAGAAAGAGAGAGAGAGAGAGAGAGAGAGAGAGAGAGAGAGACCATGCATTCTGAACTAGCCTTTGCGCACCAGCATCACACACACTTTCTTATTCGAGTCTTGGCACACACAGCAATTGCGAAGAAAACTACCGTTTTCATCACACTACAAAATCAAGGTTCTCATTTTTGACTCTGTTGGTTTCAGCGGAGAAAACTGACTATTTGAAGAAGGAGGGTGAACAAATTTGGTCAAATGCGTTACTTGTCTTGGTGTGGGACTTCCGTACGAGCTAATTGGTCGCTCGTTGTCCGAAGGGCTGAGCTGACAGGTGGACGTGGAGAACGAGAGAGACGGCACATAGCGCCGCAGTTACGCATCTTCAGCCGAGCACCTTGAGCCTTCTTTCGTGTTGCCGTCGCCCGCCTGCCTGATGAGCTCTTCACGCCGGGTATGTTCGTTGCGGCCACTCGAGATGGGCGAAAAGTGCTCTGAAAGAATGGTGCGCGCTGCATAAGCATGCTCCGGCGAGTGTTCTGTTGCCAAGAGGTCGGTTATCAGGGACAGGCAGAGTGGCCTGCTCCTCTCGCCTCGCCTCCGGTGGACATTGTCATGAAAGTGCGCTAGCCCCGCGTGGCACCCGTCAAGCGATGCATAGGCGCTTTCAGTGGTGCGAACTCCACCATCAAAGCGCCGTTGCGTGTCCATCTCTTTTATTGCCAATTTTATGGACACTCCAGGCGCATTTTTGCCGCCGCCGTGATGTTTCATATAAAGCCCAAGGGCGGTATAACACCGTCGCCGCGAGTCGTATGGTTTATGTGCGAGGGAAAGCACGGCGACGGAAGCCGACGATCGCGGCTCAATCTGGCGCGCGCGAAGGAGGAAAGCGGAGAGCAAACGCGCCGTCTTCCGTCGCGCGAAGAGAGGGAGGGACGGGGGCGGCGTTGTGCTCCGGCAGCGACTGCGTATTTCGCGATCGGGCGCGAAGAGAACTGACGATTGCGACTCATTCTCGCGCGCGATAGGGATGAAAGCGCGGAGGCAGTGTGGAAAGGAGGGGGCCACGGGGCGGCTTCGACTCCGCCAACTTCGACTCCGTGTATTCCGCACGGTCGCACGCGTCGTATACATTGAAAGGGATCTGCAGACAGCTCATACCTTTGTGCGCGCTGTGTTCTCGCCGCTCTTTCGTTGAAGCGATAGACCGCACGACGGTCACTTCACTCGCTGCTGCTGCCGCGCTTGCTCACACCAGCTTTTTGACAGCGAGTGTCCGCGCTTACAGAGCGTGCTGTGTTCATGTTTCCTTGTGCGCGCTCACACCATGCTCTTTAATTCAGGGAGTAAGCGTATGTTTCCAAGCTTATGCGGACGATAAGCTACTACTTTTACTTCCAATAGCTGTCTACTAATTTGCTGCCGCAATCGATGCTTCGCCTTTCAGGCGAAATTGCGACTTTTCTTTTTCGTCAGAGCACCATGCTACAGCATTCCACGCTTGAGCTTTGTTAACCACTTCTCTCCCATTAGGTCGCTAAAAATATCCGCGGGCGCTCTTCTTATGTATATTGCTGGTATAGGTGGTATTCCATATGGCCGGCGGCTTTGTAGCTGTGCAAGCTGTGCAAGCTGTTTGTTCCTCCAAGTTGACGCATGATGTTACAATTAACGATAGCGTTGCTTTTTACCGGGTGCTTGATAATCGAATGATGTAAAAATAGAGTGTCGTCTCGTTTTTTTTATTTTATTTTTATCCTTCGTTAGAGCGGTATATTTGCATTCACTTTGTTTCAGCAGCATTGTGGCGCAACAGGCAAGTTTGCCTTGGAAGCATCAAATCAATTCCTGCTATGAATCCTTTAAAACACGTGAAAAAACAATCTTAAATGTTACTTACGATTGTGTTTGGCCAATGTTTGTAAGGAGATGAACGAGCGGTTATTTCTTTGGCCAATCGTTGTATCGCGCAATTTTTCGGCCCTTTCCCTCTGTCATTTCCTCTTCAAAAAAAAAAAAAAAAAAGGCTGGTAAGCGTTTCTGTGCGTCCCGCTGATTTCAAGATGGTCCGGTTGATCTCAACGCTATCCACGTACATGCAGGATATCCTAAAAGAACATAATTGGTACTTATATATATATATATATATATATATATATATATATATATATATATATATATATATATATATATATATATATATATATATATATATATATATATATGCACTTGGAGGTTGAGAACGCACGTACGAAAAAAAAAACGATGCTTTATTTCTTACGTTTCGGTCGGGGTCCCAGCCTTCGTCAGGGAATACAGGAAACCGTAAGGCGTTGTGCTTAAATATGTACATGACATAGGCCTCCCCATGCTCTTATCCACTGCCAAGACACATTATTGCTGTGAGGAGTTTGCACTCGTGACGAATCAACGGTACATGTCTAAAAAAAAGGGAAAGAAAAAAAGATGCGCGACGGGATGGTTGTAACGGGTTCGCAGAGCAACACTATATACAGCAACAACAGGGTACACAGAAACAATGACGCCACTAGAAAAAAAGAAAGAAAAACGAGAAAAAGAAAAAAAGGAGAAAAAAATGCACGAGGAGATGGTCGTAACTGGTTCGTAAGGCAACACTAATTACAATAAAAACAGGGTTTACAGAAAAGATGACACGTGGTTAGAAGAAAAAGAAACAACCATGACAGAAGACAGATTTTTGCTGTAAGGTGACTGCACCTGTCATGAATCATCCGTACACATGGCAAATGTAAAAATTAACCACGGGATGGGATGGTGGTAACAGCAGTTTCGTACAGGAACAAATGTTACAAAGGCAGGGTTTACAAGAGAGCTTATCAAAACAGGTGTCTACACAAGTATTGACAAAAATGTGAGAACAAAGGTTCATGAACATCACTCATCCTAGGTTAAATACAATGAAATGATAAGAGCACCCGAGCTAAAGCTTCCTGTTAAGAGGGAGCTTTAGCTCGGGTGCTCATATCTAAATACATGTAAAATGAGTATTGTTTTCTCGGCAACCACTGTATCAAAATTGACGGGGTTTGTTGCATTTAAAAGAAAACTTAGATCTAGCGACTATTGGTTTCAAATTTTTTATTTAAGTTGTCAATTTTTTATTAAAAATTGGCAAAAATAAAATTTTCAGAAAACGAAACGATCAAGTTTACAGCTCACTAACTCAGTAACAAAAAATTATACCACAATTCTATGAATTGCATCTCATAGTACATATAAGCGGACAAAATTGATATCTTACACATGAATCTAAAAAAAAGTTACTAAAGTGTAAATACAGCTTTTGCAGGACCCTTGTACACAACGTAACTAATCCACGCAATATATAAATTGATATGCCGAATTCGTCCGCTTTTAATGACCTAATGGATGGCCTTTACAGAACTGCGATATCTGTTCTTGATGCAGAATTATTAATTTGCAAACTTTGTAGTTCTATTTTTTTAACTTTCGAATTTCTTAAAATTCTTTCAACAAAATTCAGGCCCTAAATCGAAATTCCGCTTCCAACAGTCACTAGAATTTAACTTTCTCTCCCAAATTCAACAAATTTCATTAAACTCGGTCCAGGGGTTATCTCAGAAAAGCGTTTTTACGTTGTACACGTATTTGAATAGGCCGCTTCAGAGTTGGGCCCGAGCTGAAACTTCCCCTTAAGGCTAAAATTTGACGCTGCTCATGACACTTAGCGAAGTCGTCACGTGAGCGCAAAAACTTGCACCGTGATATGTCGCAAGGATGACGGCCTATGTGAATGGGTCTTGTTGTTTTAGAAGACGTTAGTATGTCGCGCAAATTTGTTGATCGTCGGTAAACTGCGCGTGGTGGCTCCGGAAACACGTCTCTGAGGCGTTTACTCTGCATCAGTATGTTATGGTGCTTTTTTTTTAAAGAATGACATTAACGTTTGGAATCGATGCAGAGTGTATTAAAACTAAATTAGTATGCCTTCGTTCCTCAGCCGATTTATCCAGTCTCAGAAGCGCACTGCAGTCTACTGCATCGGCTGGCTTAATCGCGTCATTCGCGATTAGGAGTGGATACTTTTGCATTATCAGGGCATTGCGGAGTCTGTCGCAGTTAATAAAATCGCAGTGTTCGGAACACAGTCTCTTGAAACAAAGTGCTTGACTACAGGGTACGCTGGTTCTGCAGTGTTTAACATGGCTTCCTTGAAAATGAAGGTACCGGTGAACGCCAGTGGGTTTCTTATAAAGTGTAGTAGTTACTTTGTTACCGCAGAGCGATATTGTAACATCCAGCACACAGATAAGTGTGAGTATGAGTGCTAAAACGAAATGTATGTGCGTGTACAAATATCTTCGTGTGTTTCATACTTATATCTGCATGATAAAATACACGGCTGTGTAATATATGTTTATACATATAAATACATACATATATATGTATTCTATACAGTATGAGTGCTCTGTTTTTTCTGTATTTTTTACGTGACCAAAGCATGACTGTGCATATTCTTTTGCTTAAACCGCTTACCAAGAGCCGGATGCCTTTGTCAGGCATTTTAAGCCTTTAGCCTCTGCCCCTCTAACAGACTCTGTAAAAAGTGTATTTAAAATAAAAGTTGATTCAACTATGCACCGCGCCGAGACATCATACTTATGATGGGACCGTTCACACACATTGCAGGTGTCGATCTATGCCTTTCGAGCGATATTCCAGACGCAAGATTGCTCGAAAACAGCTTGACAAACTAAGTGCATGGCTGTACAAGTAATGTTTCGGGCGACTTATTGGTCTTCTCGTAAAATTCTGAGTGGTCGTCGCTGCAAGACAATAGACTCGACGCAAATCCAAAATAAGAAGCGGATATACACGAACTCGTTGCCGAAAGGTGCGCGGTTTGTATGACAACAGTGCCTTCATTTTTCTTTTTTTTTTGTCTGCTTTCAGTTTTTTGCCAGCGTTCTCTACAACTACTTCCAGGCGGTTTTAGTCGATACCCGCGTTGTCTAAAACACACCCCGAATTTTCTAAATGACAGTAGACGCTGTCAGAAGCGGACAATAATAAAGACTTAACCCGAATCGGGCCCAGCATTTTGTGCGCTGTAGCGTAGATCCGCGCATTATAAGAAATTGCACGACCCCTTTAAGTTAAGCTTCCTTGGACCTCTCATTTACCAGACGGGTGCTTTTAGCGTCTGCACAATGAGTTTAGGCAAATCTGGTTTACAGGCGCGCTCGGCGGAGTAGTCTGGCCCTCCTGCAGGGGGGGGGGGGGGGGCAGAGGCGCACGTGCTCGCTGAAAGTGGATCTATGCGTGACTCGCATGAGCGCAGTCTTGGAAGGGTGTTTTCTTTCCCCTCGAACCTTCTTTTATGAAAGTTGACCCGGCATGATACTCAGACGACCAGACGCATCGGAATACAACTCGCGCGCAGGGACAAAGCTGTCGCTCATATTTTTTTTCTTAATTTTTGGTCGTCTGCGGCTGTAGCCTGCATAATAATGAGGTCCAACGCGCTCACCATGAAGAGGCCGTCAAGAATGGAGAGCTTCTCGAGCGTTGAGCGGAAGCCAAAGCTGAGGGGCCAGTCGAACGTGCTGGGGTGCACTATGACTGCCCACGACAGCCGACGTACGTGCTTGCGAAACGCACACAAATAATTGTCTTTGGTCGCACATTGACCTTCTGCGAGAAATGTTCCTTGCAGGGTGCAATTCGTCTAGCTTTACTCTCGTTATATAGCTTTAGCGTCGTCTGGAAATATTAATCAGGGAAAGCAGCGTTTGGAAAGTAAAGAAAAAAAACTACAGCAGGCTTCAGGGATTCCTTCGGCTTTCAACTCATTCACTGTGGCAGCAGCATTCTCCCACAGCCAAGAACGTCATCTTGTTAAGTTTGCCTGATTTTCTTCCAATGATTGAGCTCGCGCACTACAGGAGGGCGGCCAAGAAGCGAGCTGTTGGAGGGTTGCGGGGTGCGCTCAAAGAAGAGTAATGTGTTAATCTGACGCAAGAATATGACGAAAAATAAATATTGAAAAATGTTGAAACAGTTATAATAAACTATGTGATGTCGGATGAAAGTGTTGTTTATATAAATAAGTCGTGAGCTCATCTTTGTTGTGGTGTGCGCAACTTGCTTTCTGTATGGTACTGTAATGCGTGTAATAGAATTCGATCGGGTGGATGTCTGATTTTCCCCCTTTATTCAATAGAATTCGATATACGCGCATACGGACAGACTTGCATGCTCGTACAGACGCCACCACTGTCAGAGTCTGTATGAAGCGCAATACCTTGCACTGTATGCCATTCGCTGTTGTTTGCGCGTTGGCGCAGTGGTTAGCGTGCCCGACTCCCAAATGCATATCGCGGCAGAGATGTGGGTTCCGCAACCCAGTGTTGGCGGCTGCGGGCAACGTTTTTCTCTTTCTCCGCACAATAGCGATGATGTCGCTGCAGATGACAAGGCTGCCTGACGACGACATAACAACATTTACAACGAGGTCATGTGTGCGTGACAGAATGGACGGACGCGCAAGGCAAACCCAGTTTCAAGCACTTACCTGCTGTCACAGTAAAATTGGTTTAATGTTGTTGTATAGCTGTCCTTTTTGGGTAATTTTGTGCCAGATGTTCAAACCCCGTGCGCTGGAAAATCAATGTTAAACAAATATCGCTCACTTTTGAGTGTATAATGAGAACAAGTTCCCCAATATATTTGTGAGGCACCGAAGAAAATCCCATCGCCGTTTGAAATGTCTCGCAATGTACAGAACTTGGCAGGATATAAAGCAATGTCCCTTCGTTTCTGTTCCTTCATAAAAGAAAAAGAAGAAAGAAAAAGGAAGACCTGTAAAACTCTAATGTAATACACTAGGAAAGTTGCACCCCTCCCTTTACAGTAATGAACACTGTTCTAGACTATGCGGGGGAGTCTTCTTTTTTTCGAGGGAAGTATTATCAGTCTGTTTGCTATGAGTATTTATGGAATACAGCATGTTGTTTTACGAAAAAGCGGTTTGCTTTAATCACCTATCTAGCAGACATATTACACTGCTGTCTGTCAACCATACGCGAGGTATATTGCAAAGATTCAACTTTTTCTTTTTCACGTTTCGTCAATGTTCCGAGCAGCGCTCCGAGCATTGTGTTATCGCGCATGTGTTATCGCTATTGGATCGGCCTGTAGTGAGCGATGAATGAGTAGAAAGGAATCGAATGAAGTGAAAGAAATTTGTTAATCCTGCCCGCCCATAATGGGCTGAAGAATTGCTTTTAGAGTTAAAAAGTGGTGTTTTACGTGCCAAAACCACTGTCTGTTTATGAGGCACGCCTTAGTGGAGGACTCCGGAAATTTAGACCACCATGGGGTTCTTTAACGTGCACCTAAATCTAGCTTTTACAGTGAAATAGTGCACGCAAGCAGGTAAAAGGTTGCACTAAGGCTACGGAAGACCACGCATAGTGTATACTTATCCGCTAAATAAACGCACACGTCTCCCCGATGTGGGCTAGGCAGAGATATTTCATCAAGTCTCTTCATCTTTAATAATGCGAAGCTTTCTTTTCGAATCCTCCCTGACTTTTCTTAGCGACCATATTTGTGGGCATAAAAAAATTAAATTATGGGGTTCAACGTGCCAAAACCACTTTCTGATTATGAGGCACGCCGTAGTGGAGGACTCCGGAAATTTCGACTACCTGGGGTTCTTCAACGTGCACATAAATCTAAGTACACGGGTGTTTTCGCATTTCGCCCCTACCGAAACGCGGCCGCCGTGGCCGGGATTCAATCCAGTTTGAGCACAAGGTCGCGACCTTGTGCTCAGCAGCCCAATACCATAGCCACTGAGCAACCACGGCGGGCATTTGTGGGTATAGTATACAGGTGTTTCACGTAACTTGTGCTAAGGATTAAAAAAAAAGCGGGGGGGGGGGGTTAGCCGCAGCTGAATGAAACCAAAGGCATATGGTTTGTCGTCATGTGGCGCTCTTTAGAGTATTTTTGTATATTCAGCTTATTTAGTTCATTAACTAAGATGACTTATGCAAAATTTTTTAATATTCACTTTGGGCCCTAGTGCGTTTCGTTTCGTTGTAGAGGGCGTTCAGAAACGACAGATCCAATTTTTTGCGGCAACGTACATGCTGCGTGGCAATTTCTTTTTTTTCGGCGTTTAAAGAGAGCCCGCGAATATGAAATAGAACCCCGTGACTTCGCTCATGCGCTATCGTACTGCAGCGCTGGATTTGGCTAGCTGAATTTGGAAATTAGTGGCGTGCCTTTCGTGCGAGGGGAAAACTTGCACAAAGTGATAAATGAAGTTGCAGACAAACTGGAAACGCCTCATTTTGTTGAGCATGACATTGCCTCAGTAAACAGGCTGCCTGCACAGAAAGGTAAAATACCTGGAATGATCGCGCGTTTCACAAGGCAGGTGATCAGGGCATCGTGCACATGGTTGACCAAGAAGAACGAACTAAAAGGTAGCCATCTGCGCATCTTCATCCAAGAAAACTTGACCTGCCCCAAGAACAGACCTGCTAAAAGCAACAAAAACTGAGCCATATGGAAGCTGGGTTTAAATACGTGTGGTATGCGCAGTGAAACGTTCTATTGCGAACGTCTGATCAGGCAAACGCAATTCACGTTCGATGTCGCGAGGACCTTGACCGCCTCCAGACCACAGCCAGTGTTATTCTTGACCAAAAGAATGCAAAGATGGATGACCACAATTTCTACCCGCCAGATGACTTGAACAACGTAGTATCTAAATTTGTATCTCGTGCAGTAAAATGTGTGCATCTAAACGCCAGATCTGTCCGGAACAAGCATTTAATTCTTTTAGAAGAATTCTTTAGTCATTTTTTTCCACTTTCTAAGTTATCATGCTCAATGAAACATGCAGCAAAAACGAGAGTGACGTAGAGTGACGTCTTCAGAATTGAAGGCTATAATACACATTATGTCAACCGACCTTGCAGTCGCGGAGGTGATGTTGCACTTCTAACTCTAGAACAAATGGACTGCGAACTAGCAGATGCTTTCAGTATCGTGACGCCCGATTACGAAGTCTTATCTTTACTTGCTGCTAAAGTATTATATTCGGTCTGTTATCGGCCGCCAAATGGGCCTGTCTCAAATTTTTTTGAATTTTATGACAGCTTTCTTTCGTTTGTTGTAGGGAGCAGGTGCCTGTTGGTTGCTGCAGATGATTACAACATTGATATGGGGATCAATACTCCTCTTACTACAAATTGTTAAACACATTCTCCTGTCAAATGAGTTCGGTAATGGTATCAATGAACCAGCAAGAATAACAAATGAATGCCAGTCAGTATTAGATACATTTATAACAAATTCTTCATTGTCAAAGACAAAAGCTGGTGCCTTATCATGTTCTATTACTGATCATTTTCCTCTTTTGTTTTTGTTCTGCCTAAATGATGCCGGCATTCCTAAACATTCACCTGCTGAAAGCTTTCACCAGCCAATAACTGAAAAGCTTAACGCGTTTAAAAAGGAACTGCTTCAAGTAGACTGGTGCAAGATTCTCAATTTAGACGATGCTGACAACGCCTACCATGCGTTTTTAGATATCTTTAAAGGTTTTTACCAAGTTCACTTTCCTGTTAAAGGACCCCAAATAAATAGAAAAAAATTGGAAACCATGGGTAACACACGAACTCTCTCACTAAATGAGAGCAAAAGATAGGCTCTCTACAGACAATTTCTCAACACCCGTAATCTTGATGACATGCCTTGACCCTTTTCAAACAATATTGAAACAAACCGACCAAGAAACTGCGCATTGCCATGTAAAGAATACTTCTCGTCTTTTGTGGATGTCAAAAATGCGTCGAGTGCGCTGTTTTGGGACAAATTAAATGCACTACTACGTCACGGGAATCGTCGTAGCTGCATATCCAAACTTGCCGTTAAGGGCAAAGATTTGCATGGGGCGGAACCGGCTGATACTTTCAATGCTTTCATTAGAAACATGAGCGCATCAGGTAGTTCCCCAGATGCATGTCAACGTGAACAAGAGGAATGGTAAATTTTTATTGCTGCAGTCGGTCACAGTACAGGGAGTGACTTCAATAATCGAAAATTTAAACGGCAACAGCAGTCGGGATAACGATGAAATTAAAATAAAACCTGTGAAATATTTCATAGACGTAATTGCACCAGTTCTTGCGAATATATTTAATATATCTCTGACTACATCAAAATTTCCAATAAAAATGCAAATTGTCAAAGTAATAGTGCACATGCTCTTTAAAAGGGGAATCCAAGTGACTTAGACAATTTCCGAGCGGTATCTGTACTGCCAATTTTTTCAAAAGCTCTCGAGAAAATAATTCATTGTAGGGTCTTGAATTTTGCTGAAAGCTCCAATGTATTAACACCTCAGCAATCTGGGTTCCGGAAGAACATGTCAACAGAGTTAGCCCTGCTTCACCAAAAGGAATAGATTTTAACACAATTTGAAAATAGGAAAATAGTGACTGGCATATTTGTCGACTTTTCCAAGGCTTTTGACTTCGTAAATCCCGAGATTTTGCTGGCTAAGTTGAATATTTATGGTATACGTGTTATGCCATAAATATTGTAAGGTATAGATTTATTGCGGTCATAGTTATCCCATCGGCGACACGTTGTCCAATTTAATAATTCGCAATCACAAGTCCTTCCACTGCTTTGTGGTGTCCCACAAGGTAGCATATTGGGACCCTTGCTATTTACCTTTACATAAATGACATTGCTAATATTAATGACAACGCCAGATTTATTATATATGCAGATGACAGTAGGATATCTAGTTTTGGTAGTAACATCAATCACCTTATCTCAAACTGTAATGGCACTATAGTTCAGCTATAAGAGTGGTCCCCATATAACTCTATGACGATTAACGAAAATAAAACAAAAGCACTTATCTTTCGGACCAAAAATAATCCAGTTCCGCCTCATACCGATATTATTTTCAACTCTCGTCCTGTTGATATTGTTGACCATTTAAAATGCCTTGGTGTTACATTTACTGCGCACATGTCCTAGGAATCTCATGTGGACTTACTATATATAGGGACGAATCTAAGTCGAATAACTGGAATAATTGGTGGTCTTAAATACACTCCTTCTGCAAAACTTAAAATACTGATTTATAATTGTCTTTTCTGTTCACATGTTAACTACCACCAACTCGTTTGCGGTACAACTACATTCTCCAACCTACAAAAAGGATACGTTATGCATAAACGATACCTGCGCCATGCATGTGTACAACGCTCGTTATAATGCAGCAACTGCAGGGCTTTTTTTTCTTCTGCGTAGAGCGCATGTTATAGCCGCTCACAAACTGTCCCACTATAGTTTGAGTACTAGGTTTAAATATGAAGTGAAATATAATATACATAATCTGGGTACTCTGGCACATTTAGAGAGAGAGAGAGAGAAAAAAAGGGCGATATTACGCTACCAGACATGGAAAATATTGGAACGTTGTTGCACCCCGTTCGAACTCTGGCATGGAACGCCTATGTTATTCTTTGCCATCACTGTTAAACCATTATCGATCTGCTAATTTTGATTTATTTATTTGTTCCACTGCCAAAATAGGTCTATGTTTGCAGAAGAAGAAAACTGATTTTACTTCAAGAAAAGAAACGAGCGCTACAAAGACGCGGACTAAAAGAAGAACACGTACGACAGACAGCGCCTGTCCGTCGTACATGTGCCTATTTTAGTCCGCGTCTTTGTAGAGCTCGTTTCTTTTCTTCAAGTATGTTAAGCCAACTCGCCCACACCAAGCTTCTGCTGATCTTACTTATCCTGGAGTCTATTATCTCGGATCATTGCGTCTTACTTTTGTTCTGCACTGATCAAGTATTTGCATTTGTTTATTGACTGTGTTTTTCATTGCTGTCGCTCAAACACCTCTCCTTACATGGGACTGCGGACTCGTCAAGCCGCCTACTGACAGTATTTTTTTCCGCTGTCCTTCATCTGTAATGTGCATGGTGGAAACAAAGATCTGATTTGATTATTAATAATTCATAAAAGACTGCCCTACAGCCCGGCTTCAAAGAACATGTAGTAAGTATCCTGCCTGTATTGATATATTCCAGAGTTCATTTCCTGTGTTTTGTATAAATGCAGATAATCATGTTGTACGCTTAACTCTCTTTGACGCCTGCCTCGTAGTTCTCCGTTTTCCTGTTTGTTTCTCCATCTCGCATTGTTTTGTCTACCACATACGTCTTATTTGTACATTTTGTCTTGCTTATTACTCTTTAAGTGCGCCAGTACGAAGGCTCCGTAGCTATAACAAACATTTGATCATCATCATCATTATCATCATCATCATCGTCGTCGTTATTATTATTATTATTATTATTATTATTATTATTATTATTATTATTATTATTATTATTATTATTATTATTATTATTATTATTAGCTTACGCGTTATTGTGTTGATGCTTCAGTTGCTGCTCTCTTCCGTAGCAATCTTCGGCAGAGGTCCTGGTATGCTAGCTTCAATGAACAGTCATCTTTTGTGTACAAGGCCACCAGCTGTGTCCCCCAAGGCTCCGTACTACGAGCACCCTGTTCTTGGTATTTGTCAACGATGTTTCTTACGTTATCCGAAAGTCGTTCTTTCTTCAATATGCAGAGGACATCAATATTTTCAAAGATATTCACACTATTGATGACTGTCGAATTCTTCTGTCTGAGCTGTTGTCGTTTGCAGAATGCTTCAAAAATAATGCTCTCAGCCTATACGCTTTTAAGACCAAAATTATGACATTCACTCGCAAAACTGAAAGTATTTTGTTTCAGTTGGGTAGGGTTGCTGAGGTCAACGATCTCGGTGTGCTCTTTAATGCCTCGTTAAGCTTTTCATTTCATACTGAACGCATTGCTGCGCGTAATTTGCACTCTCTAGGTTCTATTTGCCACTCTCTCACGCAAATTCAAATCTCCCATTCCTTTCCGAATGCCGTATCAGTCTATGTCTCTTCCCCAACTAGAATACGCATTGGTGGTGTGGATCCACATCCCACAGTGATAGACTAGAAAGAGTTAAGGAAAAGTTCGAAGCAATTTACCGCCATCGTTGTTGCGCTGGCACTAGTCAGCCGTGTAGCGCTTGCACTTTATCCTTGCTACCGTCCTGTACCTGCCGAGGTATTCGCGCAGACCTTCTGTTTTTGCATGAGCTGCTTCACCGAAACTTGAACTGAGCTGAGCTACTTGATTATGTCGCACTTGGCATTCCGCAGCAAGTCGCAAGGTGGCACCGACCATTCTTCGTTCCTGCTTGCCACAGCAAACATTCTGCTGTGTATATAGAATTTTAAAAAATGCCTATTCCGCTGATCTTGATATCTTTCATCAGTCGCTTTCGTCGTTCTTTTCACAGCTTCGTATTGTCGCGTGCTACTTTTTTTCTCGGTATTCGTCTACTTTTTTGCCGTGTGATTTAGTACATTTCCAGCTTGCCTGGCGATATGTACAATGTTTCAGCGGCTTCTTTCTCTTGCACAATTAATTTTCTTGGCGCATTGCATTTACATGTATTTTACATGAATCGTTTCCTCTTTCTTTTCACTTTCCATTACGTTTGTATCTTTAGCTGTACAGCTTTTTTCCCCATTGTGCATGCTCACTAATAGGGATGGTCGATTATTTTTAGTCGATTAG
This sequence comes from Dermacentor variabilis, assembly GCF_050947875.1. Classification (NCBI taxonomy): domain Eukaryota; kingdom Metazoa; phylum Arthropoda; class Arachnida; order Ixodida; family Ixodidae; genus Dermacentor; species Dermacentor variabilis. The sequence continues at coordinate 50,562,089 of NW_027460280.1, forward strand.
CGATTAATCGCTCATCATTTTAGCCTTTAATCGATGAATCGCACTCGATGCAGGGTTTTTCATCGATTCATTGATTAATCGAAAATATTGCCAAGCATTCTTAAAAAGCTTGAAACAGTTATCTGCTTTTCTAGGCTCCTATTCTAATGTTTGAGAGGTGGAATCAAGTTTGAAACACAAGTGTATGAACGTTTGATAAAGGATAATATTGAACTGTTCATGTTAAAGCCACGTGGCTTTAGAAAATATCAGCAATATGTGTTATAAAATGGCACTTCGTGCAGAATTAAAAAAAAAGAGATACGCGGTACTGGTGAATCCCTGTATATAGTACAGCTAAACAAGAAATAAGGAAAATGGCAAAAGTGAAAGGTGAAGTCCGACTGAAATATTCAAGAAATTGCAATATGCATCTGGGAAAAGAAAATTACTGCCTTAGCATTTTAAACCACATGCTCTTTTCTACAGAGCTAAGGAACGTCAATTGGCTGGGGCGTTTGGGCGAAACCGACACCTTCTTTGAATGGCCACACAACGAGCATGCGAGAATAGGCGCTCGGACGCTGTAAATATGATTTGCTGGAATCGACATGAACTCCATCGCTACGTCAAATACGCTGTAGAAGCTCGGGCAAGTTGGTGCAACATTCTTTTTTTAACAGCGCCAAGGATAAGGACGAGACGAGTGCACATTCACAGCGCTGATGTACAGTCGACCAAAAAAGTTTACGGACCACGGTGTCTCGGAAAATTCAAAATATACGAGCAGCCTTTAAAAGCAGCCAGTAAAATTGTGCATCACAATGTTGTTCGCATATGCCACAAAAGGCTAAAAGTGGGAATAACAGGCTGTGTTTTGAGAATGAAGAGATATTCAGCTTTGTGTCAGATCTCTTGGTCCGTAAACATTTTTTGGTCGACTGTACATTCAGCGCTGTGCATGTGCGCGCGTCTTGCCCGTGTCCTTTGGGCTGTTGAGAAAATAATGTCAAATACGCATACTTGCTCCAAACCGGCGCGCTTTCTGTGCCACGTCCTTAATGGACTGGGAGTGGCACGACGATCAACGACTGGGTTTGCTATGAAATGCGAGGGCATTTGCAGCTTGGGGTGGCGCAGAAGAGCGCTCGGCTCGGCACCACTCGGGAGTCGAAAAAACAGCCCGCAATCGCTCCACCACAGCCGCACAGTCGCTGCTCGCGAGACGCCGTTTCAGTGCGATTTGAGGATTTTCGCGCAACTGCTGTCAAACGCTCTAAGACGATTGATCGAACCGGTTCAATCGATTAGGTTGATTAAATGAAAGGTGGACATCGATGAAGATTAATCGTCTTGCGCGATACATTTAATCGATTAATCGACTAATCATTCATCGATATTACCAACCCTACTCACTAATCTTCTGTTTATTTTAGGTTTAGCTTAGCTTTGTCGATGGATAAGAGCTCGTTCTAGCAATTTTCCTTGTCTTTTTTTCTGAGTGTCAGTAATATATACCCAAATGGCTTTTCAGTACATTCCGTCTTTTCTTTTTAAACATCACATTCCCGTGCCTTTGTATCCCTTTTCTTTAAAGTTGTGCTTCATCTTATCGTTAGATTACGTGTGCACCAGTATTAAAACCTCATGGTTTTTCCTAGGCACATAATCTAAAGGCTGGATTGACTGATTAAATTATTTTAATTGACTCCCGCGCATTGTTCGTGTTTTTCTCCGTTTTTCTGTTGTGAATTCACATTGGCTTTTGTTGATTGTAAACTGTTCCTTTTCATAATTGTCGTTTTTTACTTCATGTTTCTTTCCTGTGTTTGTATTTCTTCCTTTATGCATTCTACTTAACCCGTGAGCCAGCACTCAGACCTTAGGGTTGTTCCCGTCCGCGTTAAAATAAGCAATTTATTATTATTATTATTATTATTATTATTATTATTATTATTATTATTATTATTATTATTATTATTATTATTATTATTATTATTATTATTATTATTATTATTACCTAGTAGCAGGAAATTAAAGGATACAGCAACACCTCGTTCTTTTAATTTCTTAAGCAGAGATTGCGTGAGTCTTTACCAATATCTTGATAATGTGGACTGGTATTCAGTAGTAGAACTGAGAGATGTTAATGACCAAGTCAAGGCATTCAATAACATTATTCACGATGGAATGAAGAACTTTATACCATAAAAGGCACTAAACGCTCTGAATTTCCCCACTGGTTTCCTGTTGAACTGAAAACAACTTTGAAGCTAAAAGACCGTGCACACAGGAAGGCACAGCGTACAAACCAGGAATACCAGATTTTAAAATGTACAGCGCACTCTCTAAACATCTTTACAAGCGTGATCATTCCATGTATATAGCACACGTGGAAGCTAGTGCTTCTAAAAATTTAAAGTCTTTTTGGAGACACGTTCGTGAACAGTCGTCCAACAATACGAAATAAGATATCTCTCTCCTTGGTGGCGACGGCCAGCCTGTCCCAGATGTCGCGGGCGCCTTCGCCCTACACTTCGGGTCTGTGTACGGTGGAGGGCACAGTGACGGAGTTAGTGAGCTTTCCGATCACCCTTCCCTGGATTCGAGTCTATCGGTATCAGAGGAACTTGTCCTTAAGAGCATCAAACGCTTTAAACTGTCTTTTACGTGTGGTACTGATGGCATTCCACCTGCTTTGATTAAGACGTACGGGTTCTTGCTTGTTCCAGTTTTTACCTGTATTTTTAATTATGCTTTAAGTGCAAATACATTCCCAAAAGCTTGGAAAACAGCGCGGTTTGCTCCCGTCTTTAAGTCAGGGTTAGAAACTGCTGCGACTGACTACAGGCCTATTTCTCTCCTATGCGCAGCATCTAAATTATTGGAATCAACTCTGCACTTAATAATTTCATCCTCTATTGAAAATAATATCATTCATCAGCAGCATGGTTTCATATCGGGATGCTCCACAACTACCAACCTCGTCAGCTTCATGATGCATGCCTGTGAAGCAGTGTATAAGAAAGGACAGCTGGATGTCATTCATTTTCACCTCAGTAATGCGTTTGATGTCGTATGGCGCAAAATACTCCTTCATAAGTTGACACACCTTGATCTGCACCAGTCTGTCACAGCGCTGATAAGAAGCTACCTATGCGACCGGTACTGCTACGTTAGCGTAAAGGGTCAGTCGTCAGAACTTTACGCGGTTACAAGTGGAGCTCCTCAAGGGCTTGTCCTGGGCCCCCTTCTTTTCTCGCTCCTTATTAACGACGTTTCGGCAGTCATTCAAGGCTCTTCAGTTTTGTTATATGCTGACGACGCGAAACTTTTCAAAGCAGTAAAAAATGTTAATGATTGCGCCGCTCTTCAGAAGCACATTATAAATTTTGCGTCATGGTGCGCTGAAAACAAGCTGGTCATAAATGCATCAAAAATGAAAGTTGTAAGCTTCATAGCGTTAAAGGAGTACTGACACACAAAAAAAAATCCGCGTGGTTTTTTCTGCTTTAATAAGTAGTTAATGACCCAGTAATCACGGCACGAAACCTCATTTACTTCAGAGCGTGACAGGTAATTATTTGCAGTATTTTTTGTAGCGACCAGTCGAAGTTTCGGTTCCAGAGAGCAATGAGACGTGAGAAACGGGAATGTTAACAAAGTGGTCACGTGTTCGCAAAAAGCCATGACGTATGCTCTGACGCGCAGCCAGCGTGCGCGACCAACTTGCTGAATACCGTGCGACTGCCGCATCGGTCGGACGACCGCAGCCAATGAAAGCGCCGGTAGCGTGAACGTCATGGCCACGTGGTAGATCTGGCGGGGCGGGGCCGGCGAGCGGGCGCCTCGCCGCTCTGATCATGTCTGTTTTTTTTTTCTCTCCCTGGTCGAAACGCGGGCCTCTTTCGCCGCTGACGGCGGCACATAAATCGGCTACAATTTGTTTCTGATACGAAATAACTTCTAGAATAAAGTGACCTCGAAAGAGTGCGAGTTATAAAACGTTGTGCGAAATAGTAAATCGTTAGCGTGATTTCCACTCGGACGCGGTAAGCGTAGACGCGCCAGCAATCGACTGTATACGAAGCGGCTCGCCTGACTGGAGTGTTTATTCATCGCTACTAACGGCACCGGGAAAACTAACCATATTTTCACTTAAGAGAAACATAAATGCTCAGGCATTGATTGTGCTGACGAATTTAGGCGCTTTATTACGGGCTGCGGACGCATCGCAAGGACCCTCGGCCCCGGATAGACGGCCGGCGAGCTATAGGCCTACATCGTCTCCCAGCGATCGCAAGCTCGCCTGCCGGCTCCTGGCCATCGGCGGCTGTCAACGGATCCAATACTGCTAACGCGGCCTTGCGGAGTTGCAAGGCCGCGTTAGCAGTAGCAGTTAGCAAACTGCAGTTGCAGCGACCCGGAGAGCGTCCCACTACAACAGCTAGAACAAGCAACAACAGAGGGGAAGAGCACATGTAAGCCGCACGGCAGCCACCGAAAATTCGTGACGTAGCCACACGACGTAGCGTTTTCTTGGCTATTTACAATACCACGTGATGTCAATGTCGCGAGGTGCTCTGTTTTGCGGTTGGCTGCGCGCACGTACTTTAAAATTGATTTTAAATACGTTCTAAGCGATATTCGCCGCTGATATCTTATAGACGATGTGTGTGTGACCAACTATATCGATCTCACAAGTTATCTCGACTTCAAATTTTTGTGTCAGTACTCCTTTAAAGATGTTCTCCTGCCAAGAGCTCAGGGAACAAAGGTCCTTGGAGCGTACTTCGATATCTCTCTGAGTTTCTCGCCCCACGCTCAACAGACGAGGCAGCGTGCACTTCGAACCCTCGGCACAGTATGTTGGGTGACGAGAGACTTCAAACAACCCGGCCCATTTGTAACATTATATAAGAGCGTATGCCTTCCAGTTCATGAGTACGCCTGCGTGGTTTGGGGCGGCACTTGTAGGTCAAATTGTGAACTTCTTGAAAACGTGCAAAAAAAGTTCACCGTTATATTTAAACATTAATTCTGTCAAAAGCCTTCCATCTCCATAGAGCTAACACAGACATTCACGTTACCTACCCTCACCTGTAGACGCAATAAATTGGATGTTTTTTTTTCTTCACAAATTAATACATGAAAAAATCTGCTGCTCCCACTTGTTTTCTAATGCACTTTTTTTTGCATTCTGCGGAAAGGCACTTTGAAACAGTGCGCCCTTCAGCCTTCAGATTTTTGTGACCCAACATCTAGCGTGCAGGCAACATATAACGCCCATTCAGAGTGCCTGGATATCTTCATGCCTATAATAGTAATATTTTGCTGAAAGGAGTTGCAGAGGTATTTCAATAACTGAACAAAAACTATCATGTCTGTTATGTGTTCCGCCATTCTGTAACCCTTTCTTCTGTTTCTCCAGTTTTGATTTGTATTCTCTTCGTGTACACATTTTATGCTCTGTTAAAGTCTGTATTCGCGAAATTATTATTTTTTTATGTGTGCGTGCGTGTGTATGTGTGTGTGTGAGCCTGCATTGTTCTTCCTGTGCATTGTTTTGCCGAGTGCGCCAGGAGAGAGACCCTCGAGGTTGTTCCTGAGCACTTTAATAGAAAGCCCTTGATTAATAATAATAATAATAATAATAATAATAATAATAATAATAATAATAATAATAATAATAATAATAATAATAATAATAATAATAATAATAATAATAATAATAATAATAATAATAATAATAATAATAATAATATTTATTGACACACATCCAAAAACAAAACAAAGAAACGGGCCGGTCTAAGTCTACGAGGACTTGTGCGACTAGGCCCGGCAGAGTCGGTACAGCGATGTGGTTATATATTTACATAAAAAGTGAAAAGGTAGACATATACATACTAACACGTTTTTTTCAACTTTGAGAAAAATGTTTGGTAGTATTACCCGTTAACAGACAATGACATAGTAAATAAAGAGAAACACATCAACAACTTAAGTAAAGATCAGGACTAAATTTCAACGTTTCATCAATAATTTCCTCAACTGTTTTTTCGAAGTTGCCAAGAAGAATTCATCGGCCAATTCGTTAAATATTTTTGGGATGTATACACTTCTTCTCGCTTCACCATACTTAGTAGTGGAATAGGGTACCTTAAAACGTTTTTTATTTCTTAACAGACGAGGTGTATCGTATGCCTCTTTGAATTCATCGCTCCAATTATGCCGCATAATAACAGTTCTGGTAAATAAATCCTCCAATGTGCAAAATCCTAATTCCTGAAAAATATTATTGTCGTTAAGTGTAGTACCATAAGCCACATTTCTTAATATATTTTTTAGTAGTTTATCAATCCGATTTTTCCAATGCTCTGTACAAAAGGCGAAGATCGTTATCCCATACCTCAGCACACTGTACGCTAGTGCATGCACTAATAATAATAATAATAATAATAATAATAATAATAATAATAATAATAATAATAATAATAATAATAATAATAATAATAATAATAATAATAATAATAATAATAGATTGTTAAATCTTTAATGATCTACCTGACGAATTTTTCTCGGTTGAATCAAAAAAGGTTTTAAAGAAAATGTCATCTTCCATTGGAGTTATTTTATGTATGGGTACGCGTTTATTTGAGGTAATTTGGTTGTCTTAACCTGTATATCTATATAAGCTTACAAAAATGTTCCCTACGTGGCCATAACTTGTTTTTAATTTTTGTTTTTTGTTCTGTATAAGCATGAAAAAAATCTTCACTACGTTAGAATAACATGTAATATTTTTGTTTTTGATCTATATAAGCGTGAAAATATGTTCACGCTACATTGTAATAACATGTATTTAATTTCCTTTTGTTTGTACAATGTTATGTCGGCACTAAGGTAACGCCTGTATGTACATACAATGACCTCATCGCTGTTGCCGGCGCTGCCGGGCCTAGTCACACAAGCCATTTAGGCTTCGACAGGCCCGCTTACTATGTATTTGTTCTTGTGGTGCATAAATAATAATAATAATAATAATAATAATAATAATAATAATAGTTATTATTATTATTATTATTATTATTATTATTATTATTATTATTATTATTATTATTATTATTATTATTATTATTATTATTATTATTATTATTATTATTATTATTATTATTATTATTATTATTATTATTATTATTATTATTATAAGACCCTCTAGAGCCGACTGCTGTAGAGGGTCTGATATTTTGTGGATCAGGGTTGGTGTATCCTCCTGTGGCAGCGCCGTGCCAATGTCGTCCTGTGCAGATTGCTCTGATCGTCTTTTTGATGATGGCCGTTTATGCGTTGCAAAGAGTGTAAAAAAACCTTTCATTTGCGCTCATCATGTTCAGGAATCGCAGAGTCAACGTTCATTTCGATGGGTTCGTCCAAACGTGACACATGGAAATGTCATCATTGTCGACAGGGAAAAACCTACCCGCGGCTACAGATGCATCTGTTACTGATGAACTTGACGCTCTGCAGAGCCAAATAGGAGCTATAAATCAAAAGCTGGACGGTCTCTCTTCCCTTAGACCTGATATCAATTCATTGTTATCACTTCGTGCTAAAATCGATCAGCTTTTGGTGCTGACGTCAACTGTCGATACGCTCCAGTCTTCCGTGAGTAAGATTCAGAATCTAATTACATTCATGTCAACAAAATACGACGATTTTCTGGTTAGAATAGAAGCAAGTGAAAAAGAAATCAAACAAACCAACTCGGAGGTTTCGTCACTCATGCTCAAAATGCAGGAGCAAGAGATCGAGATTCAGGCTCTGAAAACTGAAATGAATAAACAGGAGCAGTACAGTCGCCGTTTAAACCTGGAAATCCACGGCCTCCCTGCCGCACCTGATGAGGACTTGCGCGCTGTTGCGGCGAATCTTGCGGCGAAAAAATTGAGCATCAAAGACTTCGACAGCTCTGGCATTCTCGCCATCCATCGCTTACCGAGCAAAAAGAAAGATAAAATTACGGTCATTCTGGTTAAATTTGCTTGTGTATCTGTGAAGGAAACTTGGATGGCTTGTCGCCATAAACTGCAGAACTTATGCAAAACTGATAATGGCTACAAGCTTTATTTTAATGAGAACCTTACGGCAGCAAACCGGGAACTGTTCTGGCTTGCCAGGAAAAAGGGAAAGGAAAAGAAATATAAGTATGTTCGGACCAAGGACGGAAACGTGTTTGCTAAGAAGGAGGAGGGTGCCTCTTTAATCTGTGTGAACGACGTTAATGATATGTTGCGCTTAACGTAATTGTTTCAAAGCGGTCTATCATTCACTACGGAGATCTTTTTCAAAAGAACCTCATGGCTCTGTGCGGGAGTTTGGTTGACTTACAAGCACTCGGTCGTCATTTTTCCTTTCCATCAACAGTTACCACAGTTCATGCTAATATCCGCAGTTTGCGAAAGCATTGGGACGCATTTTGTACTTATGTTGAAAGCATTTTACATAATGTGGATGTTTTTGTCCTTACTGAAATAAATATATGCTCGGCCGAGACTAACCTTTCCACTTTTCCAGGATTAGTTTCCTTTTGGTTCACTCGAGACACTCAAAGAGGCGGGGGAATAGCAATTTTCGTACAGGATACTTGGAGTGTGGAACAGATAGTGGCTAATTTTTTTAGTGCGGAATCTTAGGCAGTGAACATTTCAAACGAACCTAGTCATATTTCACTCTTGGCAATATACAGACGACCCTCAAGTAACCTGTCCTTGTTTCTGAATGAGCTGGAGGCACATTTACAAAGGACGACGTTAGTTCCTAACATATGTCTAGTAGGCGATTTCAATATAGATATTCTTAAACCGACTGTAACCTCAGCATGTGATTACTTAGATATCACTGCAAAACATGGCCTTGAAAATATTATCGACATTCCAACTAGGGAAGAATGACTTCTTAATTTAGTAAAGTCCTGTATTGGACCACGTCAATATCCGCACAGAGTTTCAGTTCATGGTGCAGTGTTACAACAGAAAGTTGCGGACCATTACTTCATGGCTTGTCAGTTACGCTTTCCTTTTCGGTCGCTGTCATGTTCTAGCCCCAACACTTGCCACGCTGTTACCGATACGGCTACTTTTGATAAACTGGTCGCCTTGTTTTACTGGCCAGGCCTGCTTGAATATACCGATAAGTTCGAGGTATATAATGAATTTTCACGTTCGATGGACATTATATATGAGTCCAGTGAAATGACAGTTTACGTTCGCCAACGCCGCGCGAACCAGCCCTGGAAGAAAAAGACCTGCTTTGGAAACGGTGCAGACGTTCTCCTAGTGATCGCATTCTGCGTACACAGTTTAAAACTTCTAGAAATGAAGTAAATGCCCTTATTCGTGCAGCCAAACGTTTGTACAACAGAAACCGCTTTTATCAATCTCGTAGAAATCCTAGGAAAACGTGGTCTCTGATAAACGAGGTGAGAGGATTACCTTCAAATTCGGCTAAAGATATTCAGAATCATTTTGATTCAGATTTAACAACAGTCGTTGACAATTTAAACCAAATTTTCTCTTAGTTTTCTGGGGTGTCTAAGCAATCATGTTACACTAGTAGCACTACTACTCCTGTAACTGAATCCATTTTCCTACCCACTATCACGGAAGAAGAGCTTTACTCGTTATTAGGCAGCTTCAGCCGGCATCATTCGCCAGGTATCAATAAAATTCGCATGTTTGATCTTTACAGGAACTTCGGCGTTCTGAAGAATGTCTAAACGGGATCCTAAACAAAATCCTAAACGGGATAATTACAAGCGGAAGTATTCCTACGCGGTTAAAACCGGCCGTAGTTCGACCACTTCTAAAAGGCGGTAATGCAAAGTGTGCGCATAATTATCGCCCCATTTCTATCCTGCCTAGTTTAGCAAAAGTTCTAGAAAAACATATATTCATGGTAATGAACAGTTTTATTAACAAAGCGGGGGTGTTCTCCGACTGTCAATACGGTTTTATTGAAAAAAGGGGCACTCAGGCTTTATTAGAAGAATTGAGTGATCATTTATTTTCCTCACTTGAAAAAAAATCTTGTATGTTGTGCACTTTCTTTACATGTGGCAAAAGCCTTCGACACGGTATGCCATTCGATTATGCTAAAGAAACTCTACAATTTAGGTTTTCGAGAACCTTTCTTCCGGTTGTTACACAATTTCCTTACAGATCGCTCCCAGATTGTTTCCATTTCAAACATTTGCAGTTCCCGTGTTTTTCTGAAGGCCGGTGTGCCACAAGGTTCCATACTGTCTCCCTTACTTTTTAATGTATACGTTAAGGACACGTGCAATATATGCTATCCGTCTGCAAGTTATTTCAATATGCAGACGATACTGCACTTTTAGCCACACATGTGAATTTTCCAGAGACATTCTCAATGTTTCAATATGACGTTGGAAAATTAATGGATTGGTTTGGTGAAAATGTAATTGACATCAATCATTCTAAATCAAAGTTGGTTTGCTTCCATAGCCCACTCAAGTGTGTTTCACTTTCTTGTTCACTTTATCTGCACAGCTTTCGATGTATTAATTGTTTTTGCCCTCCAATAAATTTTTCGGACTCTGTAAAGTATTTGGGCATATGGTTTGATTCTATTCTTCTTTTTTCTACTCACTTATCTTAGATGTGTGCCAAACATCGTAAAATCGTCTGTTTACTGTACCGCATCAAAGTGTTCTTACCCTTGTCTGTCAGGAAACTTTTGGTTCACTCATTAGCCTACAGTGTGCTCATATATGGGATTACAACATTCGTACATTGTTCTGGCACCTGGTATCAACGTGTAAATAGGTTGCTAAAGTGTATGTTAAAAAGTGTTACTTATTACGTATACAGACCACAAGAGATGAACCTTTTTCAGATGCTAAAAATGCCGAATTGTACACGGAATGATTATAGGTGTCATATTTTTATTTTTCCTGTCATTGTGAAACGCGTCTTCGCTTTCTGGCTGTTTTCTTGTTTTTGTTTGTTTGTTTGTTTTTTGTCTGGGATCTCTCTCTCTCTCTCTCTCTCTCTCGTTCTCTTATTTTTTTGCCTCGTACTTTACCTTATCGCTCTCTACCTTAGTTCTCAATGTCATTTTTTATTTTCATTTTCTAAAGAAAGAACGAAAAAAAAGTCAGTTTTTGTGGCTGAGTCTTGTTACTGACTGCCGGGTTTCGCGTGACAAGCCACTGTGATGACCTAGGCGAGCCCGATTTCTGTACTTGTACTCGCAGATTTGATAATAAATTATTATTATTATTATTATTATTATTATTATTATTATTATTATTATTATTATTATTATTATTATTATTATTATTATTATTATTATTATTATTAAATGTGCGTGTAGGAGAGGTTAGGACTGGGGCTACTTAATATAGCTAAGGCAGACATATGAAAAATGGGCTAGTGCAAACAAACAAGACAGCGTTAAAACAAAAAGTCTGCACGTACTACGCATAGTTCACAGAAAGTTCGAAGTGGAACATTCGCGGCACATACAATTGGCGCAGCAAGTAATGACATGCGGCAAGAAATTAAATAAAAATAAAATTGCATCACAGTCACTTGAAGTTCAAACCTACTTCAAGTAAGTACAGTATGCAATGCAATATAGCTATACAAGGTTGCACTACAGGTTGTAAGAAGATCAAGAACATTTTACGCAATTCTAGGCGACGGACGTTCATGTTTTGGGGAGCCCTCTCTTTCAGCACTGGCGCCGCGCAGAACGACTACACCACTGGCATCGCTACTTCGAAACATCATTATGATAAATCAGTTGTTTAATCGCTTATGTCGCGGAGCAGGTGCTTGAAGATGCGCGGCTACGGACATCGATTCCTTCGCACAAGTGGAAATGACGAATATCTCGCCACACGCAGGCTCCATCACCTGTAAAATTGGTCTCTGCCCGGCCGGTGCTGTCGCGCGTTTAAGCTAGCTTTGAAATTGCAGACGACCTGAGGCTCAGGTGGGTACCGTGGACGTTCGGTACCATTGTACAGTGCTTTTAAAGAAAACGTAAATAAACTTTCTACGTGGAAAAAGCGCGCAGCAGGCGCGCCAAGCTAATATCCACGTCTCGTTCTTCAAGGTGCGTTTGGTTTCGTTTCAAGTATAAACCCGGTTCTACCCACTCGAGCGTGAGAGGATGTCATTCTACACCCCATGTCCCAGGCACATGTCGCTTGACCGCCTAAAAGTTTACTTTAAAATTTTTTCCCTTAAAGTGCTTAACACATTCTGCGCTGCCAGGGTATTTTTGGCGAAAACTGTGTTCTCCTAACCCGCGACCCTTTCAATCTTCGCTAGTGTACGTAACACGTGGTGTCGCAAGAAAGCTTACTTAAAAAAAAAAAAACGTAATTTTTCTGTCCAGCGCTGCACATTCTCGTCTGTACGAACTGTAAAGATTCGAATGGTTAAGTAAACTTCGGCACTGAACGGTTCTCAATATTCACGAATCTTGACAAAAAAAAAAAAAGGTGCTTTTCTGGCGCCACAATCTGTCGCAGACCAAAACGATCTTGGTTTCGTTATTACATTTATTTCCCAGGATTGCCTTAGAACTCAACCATTCAGCAAGAATCTAGTATGTAATGCACAGAAGTGGCGGCACGGAACGATGCGGAGCGCGCGTGGCGCCTGCGGTCAGCTTCCAAAATTCACATCTCGACTAAAACTAAAAGTAACATGGCCTAACCTCGGAAGTGGAGCGAAGATAAACAGATATTTTGAACGCAGTTTGTGCCGTATTGTTATTAGCGCAACATCAGTGTTGAAGTTGAGGCATAAAGTAGACCACAATTAACGGACATTTGGGCGCGGCGGTCGTGCTTGTCAAGGAGTTACGCACGTAGACTGGGCCAAAGATGTTTACCGAAGAGTATATTGCATATTAAATTAGAATCTTTATAGTCGGTGCAGGCGAGACGGTATAGCGCTAAACACAAAAATTAATTTTAAAGAACAGCTTTTCAACCCCGTGTTTTTCGTATATTACCAAAGTTGGGAAGGGTCTCGCGTGACAATAAAAAAATTTTTTTTTCGTGAAAGCGATTTTGGGAGACGGCTCTGCACAGGGGACGCTAGAAAGTCTTTATATTTAAAGCAGAACAGCTAAGCGACACTAGGCCCTCAATGACCCAACACAGATAAAGCTCACGTTACATTTAGCTGGTTGCCATGTTTTTGGACAAGCCCAGCTATTCTCCCGCCACTTAAGGGAATGACCGAATTATTATGGTCTTTCTTAACGAAAAAGATTATTAGGGGCTAAGTTGTCTTTAATTTTTTTTCCACCACATAAGTCGCTTAATCTTGCTTGACTTGCTGGCGTACTCGTGCGTTTTTCTTTGCCCGTTTTTCCCCAGTGCGCCTGGTAATTGGCAATCATCTTTCCTGCTAGGCAGCTAGTCACTGATCTGCAAAACAAACATTCCCACTTACTGGCATTTTACTTTTATTTTGCCAATACAAGCGCTCATATGCCGTCTTAAGATGATAGTGACTCCGTCGGCAACAAATGGTATGAGCCACTCGTGCAGGCTAGTCAAGGAATCATAGCAGAGCAGCTTGCGAGAGCTTTGAAATGTGTTTTTGTCGCAGAAGCAGGAAAATATCAGGCGTAATAAAAGTGACATGGTCGGCAAACAGTAATCCTATTATATTCGCTCTCCGTTTTGTTCCTCTTGCATTAGCTGTTGAATCACATCAAGTTTGGTTTAGTAGCTATAGCATCCAAATATACTGTATTATTACTACTACCATGCACCATTTTCATCAGGAACTAGGAAAGGTTTTTCTCAAACGCTAACGTTTGTAATTTTCTTTATAATTGCAGAAGACCGAGAGTCTTAATCTGATGGCAGAGGTTAGAAACGTTGAGTGACTCACGCAACATTATAGCGTGGTTCGGAACGTTGTTGAAATCAACGTCGCTTCAAAAATAGCCCTTATGTTGATCATACGCAAAGAAAGAAAAAGAAGGAGAGAAAACCAACCACATATTTGGCACAAGTCTAAAGATTGCAGCGACCCAGGACTAGAGTGGGTCACTGTAACCACAGGCGCTGTTTGAGTCTGCATGCGCACATCGCACACAGTGACATGGGAGGTATAGCATACAGACACTTCTTTTTATTCACGTTCTAAATGCCTTAGACTTAGTCATCGAGCTATGCGCTTTTCCATTTCATAGTTCCTATGATCGCAGTGCCAGGAACCCAGAAGTCACGTGCATTTCACGCGATCCTATACCATCACTGTGACTTACCTTGTGTCGCTGTCCAAAAAGGAATAATCGATTCGCAACACGGATAGTATTTAATAGCCACGGTAGGCAAGGCAAAAAAAGCTACCAGACCGATGCATGTCTCAGCTTCGGAATCTGATTGCATTACACACACATTATGGGCGTGCCATTTGAGAGACGCACAATCGGGTTTTAGGAGAAGAAGAAGGAGGTTCAAGTAAATACGGAGCTACAAAAACGTTACTGCGCATTTCACGCGACTTGAACCAATCTTCAAAAATAGAGTGGTACACCTTAGACAAATGGGACCAGCGGTGCATGTTTCATAGCCATCTTGAGTTAATCAGACTTTCCTTCTTTTTAAGCGAAGCTTTTCATTGCGAACCTCGTCGGGTTTCGTGACCGTGGCTGCAGCCTGGCTGTTCTCTTGCGGAATAGGCCAACGAATCGCAGCGGAGTATGCGCGCCGCGCGCGCTGCTGGGTTCCTTGAGCCATTACCAGACGTCGCTCGCCTCCGCGCATCCGCGGCAGCGGCGGTGCCGGGTATGCGGGGGAAAGAATAAAGAAAGTAAGCTCACCTTCGTGCATCCCCGGCTGCACGCTAAAGAGGAAGTAAATGATTCTTGCGGACAGAATGGATTCGAATTGCGCTAGGTACATATGTGCATGCTGCCTCGTGTATGTGTGCGTGTGCCTACGTGGGTGCGTGCGTGTACTCGTGTTTCGACTCTTTATGCTCTCAGACAAACATTCGCTGTACATAAATTCCAACTCGTTGGACCTGCTGCATTTTTCTGAAGTGGGATTAGTTACGTAATTAGTTAGTTTAATTATGCAAAAGCTTAAATATTCGTTTTAGAGATAGGTCGTACTCAAAAGGTTGCAGAGCGTACCCACAAACACTTAATGAAGCCATTTTCAATGCGTTATCTCTGCTGTGGTTCTTTTTTCCTAGCTCTGAAGAGAGCCCTAGATAGATAGATAGATAGATAGATAGATAGATAGATAGATAGATAGATAGATAGATAGATAGATAGATAGATAGATAGATAGATAGATAGATAGATAGATAGATAGATAGATAGATAGATAGATAGATAGATAGATAGATAGATAGATACTGTGCTCGTGCGCGCCTGGACGGCAGCGCTCTCAAGCGTGTTTCAAAAGACCTGAAGCCTGCACGTTCGTTCAAAGCCGACTAGCGCGCTTGCGCCGGCCTGTCACTTCTCATTTAGGACCGTGGCGGATTTCGATCTTCACCATAAAGGCTATAATTACGCTGGTCGCCGTAGCCGATCGCTCCTTTTCTTGGGGGGGGTGGGGGAGGGGCAGGAGAGGCGAGGGGAGGGGCATGCGGGTGCGTTCTTTCGAAAGAAGATCGAGAGCGCTGCCATTCAGATGCGCGAGAGCGCCAGTGACGTCCCGTTATTCACATTTCGCGGGCTTTCTTCGGAGCACGAAAAAAAATAATACCGTTAAGGATAGCGTCGTCGAAACTTCATTGAGTGTTTCTGATCACGCTGTACAAGCTTTGAAATACGACTAACACCCTAAAACCAATATCTAATAAAACGCATAATTAAACGTAACTAATTAGCCAACTGATCGATCGCCCTTCAAATATCTCCAGGTGGGTTCGACTCCCAACAAAGGTCGTGGGCTCAACTCCCCGTGAATTTTGGAGCCATGAATTTTCGTGCCATAACTCCGAACGGCGTAACACCCAACATCGGATTTTTCGTCGCATGAGCCGTCTAAGGCTCTCGCGTTTAAAAAATCCGAGGACCCCTAAGCACTTCTTATAAGATGTGAATGCGAAAGCATTTACGTCCAACTGAACGGCGCTGAGCGGTCCTTCGATTTTCGCGCTGCGGGTAATGTGCCATAGCGGTACGTGCTGCCTGTGCTGCCTGAGCCAGCAAGCAGCAGCAGCCTGCGGTGCCAACGTCGCGTGTCACCGAAGCGGCGATGCCCATCGAGCAATCCGTCGCGGCGATACCCTCTCCCCTCACGCAACACCTGGCGCGCTATCGCTGCATCAGGTGCTCCACTTCGCCCTCTCTGCTAACGCCTCCCAGATAGCACCAGGGCTGTGCGCTTCAATTCATGACGTCATGCTACCTTGCCTGGGTGTCATAGAATCTAATGGTGATGCTCCCGAGCAAGCCGCGGAAAATTTTGACGCCACCGCTTTCTTCACGCCGGGCTTGACAGCGGAAATTTCGATTCAAGTAGCACGACGTGATAAAGCCGAGTCTTTCTCTCACCTTTTCCGTCTCTCCTGTCTTCACTTCGTTTTATTTCCGATTTTCCAGGCAGCAAGGGCTAACCTGGTGTAGCTTATCCAGCCTTGGGTCTATTACAATATATTGAGTTGTAGTAGCTGTGTACAGCTGGCGTCTGCGTTTCTTTCGGGTCTCGTAGCATCCCCTTGGTGGGCTCGGTGGTGTGTGTCTGGCATAGCCACTGAAAAGAAATAAATATTTATGGATTTATTGTCCTTCCCCCGTCTACTTGATCGCCCTCTTACCAAAAGAGGGCTCACCGAATAAATGTTTTTGGCCAGCGCAAGGAAACCTTCCCGCGATTTCACGTTATTCATAGTGAGCACCCTGAAAAGACCGTCAGAATGGTTTCACCCTCCACTTTTACCAGTCTAACGGAACGTGCAGGCTAAAAGGTGACGAAAATGGCCAGCAGGGATCTCCTTGAGGTTCGCGACCAGTACCAGCACGGAAAACTCCAATCTCGTAGCATTCGGTGATGTACAAATAAAACCGACCGATGAACACATCCAAAGGAGTAACTTCTGATGGAGATCTCTTGAACTTGACCGAAGAGCTCCTAGAGGGGTGTAAAGATCAAAACGTGACACGAGCACAACGAATAAAGATTAAACGAGGCAACAATGAAATTCCCACGAAGCATCTAATCCTCACATTAGACTCCAGTACTCTTCCAGAGATGCTTGAAACAAGGTTTACTAAAATCCGAGTTAGACTGTATACGCCAAATGTGTCAAATTCCAAAGGTTCGGCCATGGCTCGCAAAGCTGCCGAGGTCGACTGACATGCGCAATACGTGCTGATGATGAACACGTTCCTGACAACTGTACTGGCGCGCTCCACTGACCAAACTGCGATGGTGACCATGCAGCATATTCTCGATCTTACCCTACATGGAAATAAGAGAAAGACAACATTAAACTAGAAGTAAGAGAAACCATATAGCTTTACAAAGAGGCACAGAAGCGTGTTTCATTTCTTCATGGCATGCTGGTGCGGCGCGTAAGAGGGCAACGCCGCAGCAGACTCTGACATCTGTCCGGTCCACAAAGTGTGGCCGTGGCCGTGCCACCAGCCCCGTTGGCGGCGGCAGCCAGCGCTACTTTGCCGTCCCTGAAGCAGAGCCCATCGACCTCCGGGTTGGTGGTCTTCGTCTCTTGAGGCGAGGCCTTCACGATGAACATACCGCTCACTAGAACGGACGTCGAGCGCCTCGCAAGAGGCAATGGACGCTATTCCTAGCCAAATGGCGCAGCCAGCGCCGAAGGGCTGCCGCGAGTCTCAGGATCGCAGCAAGAAAGACAGACCTCGCATTACGGAGTCCAGAAAGGGCGCTGTAAGCTAAGCGACCTTAACCTCTCTTGTTAGACACACGGCAAAAACTTATTTTTTCTTAAACATGGATACTGAAATATTACAATGGAATGTCAGGGGTCTTCTGTGGAACCTTGATGATGTTAAAGAACACCTACATAAGTTTCACCCAAAGGTGGCGTGTGTTCAAGAGACACGTACACCTTGAATCTACACATACAAACTTTCTCCGGCGATATGCCATTTACCGCAAAGACCGCGACGACGCAGTGGCGTCGTCATGCGGTGTTGCGATAATAGTAGATAAGGGAGTTGCCTCTCAGCAATTGCAGCTCCAAACGTCCCTTGAAGCAGTCGCAGTCCAAGCTGTGCTGTTTAATAAGCTAGTGACAATAAGTTCCTTGAATATGTTTCATAGCTCTCACTTATTGAGAACAAACTTCCAGAACTTTATCGATTAACTTCCGGAGCCCTATACAGCCGCAGGAGATTTTAACGCGCATAGTACCCTGTGGGTAGACTCTCGTTATAATGCGAGAGCGCGTCAATTGTCTGTTCTCATCAGGTGCCTGCTTACTCATCAAGAAGAAACCTACTTTCTACAGCCTTGTACACAATAACATTTTCCTCAATAGATCTAACCATAGCGTGGAGTGCACTTATGCCGTATGTGGAGTGGAACGTTTTAGAAATCCATATGAAAGCGACCATTTCCCAATCGTTTTAAACCGTACAAAACAGGATGAATGCTCTCTACATGATCCTAGGTGGAAGGTCGACAGAGCCGACTGGAAGCGATATAGAGAACTCACGTACTTGACCTCGGATGATATCTGTACACTCAATATTGATGACGCAGTGACATAACATTTCTGGTGGACTTAGCGTCGTTATGCATCCCAGAAACGAATGGGTAGCCTTCACAACATCGTGTTCCCTGGTGGAATGACGAGTGTAGGGAAGAGCGCAGAAAGAAAAAAATAATGCTTGGAATCGCCGTCGTGACTCACCAGCAACCGAAAACCTCATCAGCTTAAAAAATGGAGGAGTGTTGGGAGGGGGAAGGGGGGCTATCAATTGGGCTAGTTGGGGTGTATTCATTTTTCATGCGGTGATTACTGTACGACGCAACGGGGATGAAATGAGCACTGGATATGAAGCAAACACGAGGTGACACAGGGGAGCGCAAACTACCAACTGGTTTATTGTCAAATGATACCACCGCTCATAAAGCGCACAACAACGCATTGCGACTGATTAAACTCGCGTTCTCGCGTATCTGTTTGTTATTATTCTTTCAGTGCGTTCTGTGTGTGTATGCATTCCTTGCGTAAGGGATTTCAGCTTTAGTGAGCGTGACCGAAGGCGCGCTCACGCAGTTGTCGCTTTCTTGTTCTAAAGCTTCCTGGATTTCCCTGGTCATTTTGTATTTTTCTCTAGCGACGACCGTCGTCTTGTCATTTCAAGCTGTGCATTTGCACGTTCTACGATGCACGATCAGATTGCTGGATGTGCGGCCGTCTGGCCCACGTAGCCGCATTCAATTGGAATATTGTGCACCACATTACTTTCGCAGGCTTTGCGCCTGTTTTACGCTACATGTTCCCTGCGCGTTTTCCTTGTCTGAATTCACTTTCTTGCACAGCCCTCTTAGCTTGATCAGTGCTGAAAAGAGCACTGTTACGTCGTGCCTTTCTGCCACCTGTTACCACCTTTCTGTGCCACCTTTCTGTGCCACCTTTCTGCCACCTGTTCTGTTACGTCGTGCCTTTCTTAAGGCGGTGTGACAGGTTGCGGACATAAGGGACAATAACAGCTCACTTATGTTTGTCCTTATTATTTTTGTCGCACTTTCTCGGCCATGTGATTCGCGGTATCATTTGCTTCCCCGATTTGCACTATCATGTTGTCAGGGTATCCACTTTTTTAGTGTATTAACCTGTGCACTCAGGCTATCTGCGACTGCGTGAAAGCAGTACTTCTTAATTGATTGTTCGAATACTGATTTTGCTATTCCTCTTTTAATAACCTTTGAATGGCTCAAGTCTTAGCGTAAGATATGTTTTTTCTCCTCTCGTTTAATATCACCAACATGTGTGACCATGTCCTAAGCTTATTTTTAGGTCCAGCAATTTGGGTGTATTCGGGGGCTTCTTTCACGCTCGGAAGAATACTTTTATGTAGCACGTATTGAGGAACGAAAGCTGTATCGGGAGTTTATGCTGCTCTAGAATTTTCTAATTGACACTGTTCATCTAATTATAATATTTGAGAAGTTGATTAGTTAATCACGAATATTTATGCAATTAGGTGTAATCCAAGAATGTCCAATCGACGGCAAACAACGTTACCTTGGTTCTGTTCAGCTACGTGGCATTTGCGTATTTTTAAATCTTGGTGCATGACAGTTGGAACACCGCGTATAAGCACACCAAGAAAAATGAGAAGAAGCCGTTAACGTCTGGAGTGGTCTCTACAGACAAAGCCGATGCCGTTTCCAGCCGACAGAACGCCCAGACAGAGTATGAACTATCAGCTGTGAAGGTGATGGAAAGAAATAACGCAGGAGAAAAAGACGAAAGAGAGAGAGAGAGAGGAAAGAATTAGACAGACAGACAGACAGACAGACAGACAGACAGACAGACAGACAGACAGACAGACAGACAGACAGACAGACAGACAGACAGACAGACAGATAGACAGATAGATAGATAGATAGATAGATAGATAGATAGATAGATAGATAGATAGATAGATAGATAGATAGATAGATAGATAGATAGATAGATAGATAGATAGATAGATAGATAGATAGATAGATAGGTTTGTGGTTCGTTTATTCTGTACCATAATTTATTGCGTCACCAGCTTTACCCCCTCCCGCCCTTTAAAAAGCAGAAAAAAGAAACATAGCGAGTTTCTTTCTGCAGCTTATATTACGTTCCATAATGATATTTAGTAGAATATTTCGTGAACTCATAAGAACTAAGCACCATAGTATACTTACAAGCTGTTTCAGTTACTGTGGCCTCTGAAACATGGACCATGATTTCATTTATGTCAACTAATATACTTCGCATAGGAATATTCTCTGTAAGCATGTGGTTTCTGCAGAGCGTTTCAACATAAGTTAAAAAGTAGCATCGTATTTCTTGCATGCCGGCAAATACGCTTAGGCTTGCTAAATACAGTTATAGTACGGAGTATAATTATTTTAATAAAGCCCTGAGTGTAGCTGTCGATCTGTTGTGAACAGCGAAGCGGCAATTCATGATTAGTATTCCGCGTCCGATATTCTCTTCAAACATCTAATGGGGAGGCCGTGCGAGCGATCGCTAAAAAAAAATATTTCTTTTTCTCATCAGACTATCAACTCGCGTTCTATACAAAACTGGAGTTAAGTTAAATTGAGCCGCCGCGTAGTTTTACTATAACGTCGCGGATATTTTTTTTTGCTCCGCTCGGCTCATGCCACTTAATTCCTTTTATAGCTGCGCTAGCTAGACGTTCTTGCCGACGATCCTTACAACTCATGGTACGACAACCTGCACACGGCGCCGCTAGTGAACATGGCCAGCTTGCCGCCAGACTGCATCAAATTGAGGCACGGGGCAATGCAGTGCTTGACAAAAAACAACAATAACAAAAGAAATAAAACAGAATACAATGATGCGAACAGAGCATGGAAACTAGAAACCACGGAACATGAGCGTCGTTCTCTAGGACGGCCCAAACGAGCTTCCACGCGCGTTTTCTTCACTACACAAGAGAATAGTGAGCGCTTTCTTGTGCAAGCCAAACAAAACTGTATGCGCGCAAGTGAAAGTGGCGCGGGGGGCACGAATTCCAAAGGCCGGGGATGCGTAATATGTTCCCGACGACGCGAAAAGCTTACAAATGAATCCAGAGATAGAGGAGACATCGTCGGACAGCGTGCCTGCTTTGTGGCCGAGCTCAACAGTGCGTTATACGAGGCGGTCGGCATTCAGGTCGTTAAGTGACACCCGGCTTCAGGTTTCCCATAGTCTCTATTTGCCGTGGAAGGATTGGTATCTCTGTTGTCCTCGAGCTCGCTTGTTTGCGAGTGAACGTATTTCAGTGCCCGTCCCGGTGGTTCATTGGAATACGGCGTATCTTCTGCTGAGCACGAGGTCGCGGGGACGATGCTTTGACGCGGCGGTCGCATTTCGACAGCCGCGAGATGCGGAAACGCTCGAATACTTTAAGTGCACGTTAAAGAACCCAATGCGGACGAAATTAATTACGCATAATGTCTCAACTAATGTCTATAACTTAATGTCTATAACTAATGTCTATAACTGAACAGTGCTTAAGCACTGTTCAGAGGAAGTTGCACATCAGAGGAAATATAACTGAAAGTCAGATCGCGCTCAATTGAGGGCGATCTGACTTTCAGTTATATTTTATTTTACTAATCTTCTTTTCAAGCGAAGCTTGTATTGGCTCACAAGTTTCGGTGGCGTTGTGTTCACGCAAAAAAAAAAAACAAGTTGCTCCCAGAGCTTAGCAGCTGCGGGAAAGGGCGGTTTGATGAGTTGACAGCTGCGTCGGCGCCGGAGCGTGAGTCATTAGCAAGGATTCGAGCTGCATAGGTCCGCGCTCACGCCACGCGCGCAACCGATCAGAGCCGTTTCGCTTCCCCCGGGGAGGGAAAGGGCAGGAAAGGTTTTTCGCACGCGCTGCGCCGGCTTCGTTCCCGTTCAGTTCATTATTGGAAAATGGAACGGACGGCCACGCATTGTGCGTTCCCCCGAGGAACTGGTAGCCTTCGACGAGCGGCGGCGAGAACTCGCCCGTGAAAGGGCTCGCCGTCCGCGCGCCGGTGGAGCCGTTAGAGCGGCCCGAGCCCAGGCAGTCCGAGAGCAACGAGAAGAAAATCCCGAGCTGAGGGAGCGGGAAGCCGAAGCAATCCGGCACCGTTACCTGTGGGTTACTCAACCGTGACGAAGGCCAGGTGCACGCACGACAAGCTTCGCTTGCCCGTATTTTCCGGTAGGGAAATTGTTGGTCATTTTTTGTTTGAGCCAGTGTAAGTTTGATATGTAGTTTCACTAAGCGGGACAGAGTAGCCGGCATCATACATGACGCCCAACCTCTCCCACACCCATATATAAATTTAACGAAGAAGAATGAGGAAGACGACTTTCAGAATGACGTTTCTTCAACGGTTTGACTTCTTTGCGAATAACTGTCTATCGTTCAGACTGACCTTAAACATATTTCAGCATGCTGCCTGAATAGTTAATGAGGCTCAATATTAACAAGTGTAAGCTACGAGAATTTCGCGCCCAAGTTACAAGCCTTTTGTATTTGCCTATAAAGTTAACTTTATTCTATATTCTGATGCCTCGTACAAGTATATCGCTATTAACATTTGGAATAAGCGCTTCTAGAAAGAACGTATCGAATACGCTTTATTAACAACGCATATTTTATGGGTAGTCTCACATGTCGCAACTTTCAGTATATACTAAGTCAACTAAGTTCACACACTGCAAATCACTCATTGTGCATAAACATGAATTCAGCTCATTATTATTTGTAGTATTATTTGTAATTCAGTATTATTTGTAACTAAACTTCACGTTATCAATCAGCCTGCTCGGTTTGTTGGTGGTAAACTATTCCATAACTGGCCAGTGTGTGCAACTAAAAGCTCTCTCAAATTACTTTATTTGTCACAAAGTAAAGAAAAATAGTTCGCGTGCTGTCTCTTTTTTCATAAAATCTACTTCATTAAAAAGCCGGATAGCGAGCCTTTTTCGCCCTTTCGTACATCCCTTCCCAGATAAGCTGCAGCGCTACCTGCGAGAGCTAACGGCACAAAAACAGGTTAAAAATACCTTTAAAGGCCGCCCCACACTCAGCGTTGTTACCGGCTTTTTCTGGCGTTGCGTCGTCGCATGAACGCCGCCAGCGTCCAGCCACACGAGCGGCACGCGGACGAGCGCCGATTGGTCTGCGCTCGTAGAGCCGCTTCCGGTGGCGAGATGTGCGCCACCCTCAGCGTCGACGCTGAGCGACGAAACGGCAGAGAACGCCGGTAACAACGCTGAGTGTGGGGCGACCCTTAACCATCAACTTAAAAGTGTAGGGCATAAAGTTTTAGCAATGTTCACTTCAAGTGGTAGGCAGTTCATATATTCTTCACCGGCTAAATAAAGTAATCGTTCACTGTACGACTTGGAACAGGTAGCCGCGGTTAAGTTCAGACAAGAGGCGTAGTTAATGTTTCAGCCGCCATAGATGGTAGCACTGCCCGCGCTGCATTGCTCTGCTGCCTATTGTCCTTGTCCATACCTGCAGTCATGTACAAATTATATGTGAATGGAAAAAAATTAATATGGACTGTCCCAGTTTCATTCGAGCAAGAAGGTGCATAAATAGCGGATCACAAGAAATCCATACTGCTTTTTGTTTGTTTGTTCGTTTAAAGAGTGTAGACAAACGGTAAAGTAGTATACCTCCCCCCCTCCCCCCACCCCCGCCACCCGTCTGAACCGGCCATCCCCAGACATTGTTCAGAAACGCAGAGACAGAAACATATGGAGTATATAAAAAACGTGAATCGATATATAAAGCAAAAAATAAAGCTAGCCAAGGAGAGAGAGATGGAGATAGAGAATGATAAATTAAAGGCAGGGAGGTTAGGTTACCACGGAATAACCAGGACATTTTGACCAAAGCGGTGTCCGATATGCACACGCGTTAAGTAATAACAAGTTCATATAAC
This sequence comes from Dermacentor variabilis, assembly GCF_050947875.1. Classification (NCBI taxonomy): domain Eukaryota; kingdom Metazoa; phylum Arthropoda; class Arachnida; order Ixodida; family Ixodidae; genus Dermacentor; species Dermacentor variabilis. The sequence goes on from NW_027460280.1 coordinate 50,586,726, forward strand.
TGCGCATTAAAAACGCTGCTATATGGACAACCAAGAATGTGACATTGGTCAAGTAAACCTGGAGCCAACACTCAGTGTAAATGGAGTTCACAATAAAATCCAAATCAAATTAATTTGGTTGCAGTCCGCTAGAAAATCCCGAATGGCGGTCAAATTTTTATTAAGAGGAGGGTGTGTGGGGGGGGGGGGGGCATGACCGTGGGACAAGTGATTTGGTTACAGGAAAGCCACATTTATTCAAGTAGTGGCACCACTTGTCGCGTATATGGACTCGTTGTAGACCATACTAAGAACGGTCCATGAAACGGTGCTGTACAGAAGCGTTTCAGGTGACTGATTATGGACATATGAAGGTTGTCCTCTTTGTCACGCAAAGCGAAAAGCCAGGTATAGGTCATATCCAGTCGTAAAACAATGCGTCAGGGTCTCGAAAGTCCGGTCAATTTTCATATTCACTGAAAACCGCCGATACAGCAACGACATCTTCTTTTCCTCATTGAAGCAATTGTCCAGACGAGAGAGAGAGAGAGAGAGAGAGAGAGAGAGAGAGAGAGAGAGAGAGAGAGAGAGAGAGAGAGAGGGGGGGGGGGGGAACGGAGAGGTTGGCCGGAGGAGCGTGCCTCTCGCCTGTTACTCCACACTTGGGTAAAGTGGAAGCCGGGAAAAGAAGGAAGTAGAGGAGGATGAGGATGTCCAGACAACTTCTAGCGCAGTTTAAGGAGAAGGTTTTCGGCGTCAAATGGGACGAATCACAGATGGATCATTATGTTGAAAGACTGAGAAGAAGCCGGCAGTGGGTAAGTTACCGCATTTACATGTTATACCGATGTCACTATAGGGGTCCTCGATGGCCGGCCGATGAAGCCATGATAAATGTCTTCAAATTCTCACATGATAGAGGGCAGGAAATCAGTGGGGGAAAAAGTATTAAGCCAATAAATATGATGCTACTTTTGAGTTGGAACATACTACGTATCATGAGAAGCCAACAAACAAAGACACCAAGGAAAACATAGGGGAAGTTACTTGTACTTACTAACTGAATTAAAGAAATAATAAATTAATGGCAATGAAAGTGGATGAAAAAGCAACTTGCTGCAGTTGGGGAACGATTAGTCGTCTTCGCATTACGCGTGCGAGCATCGCACGCCGCAATTTGGCGTGCATTCGAGGGCTTCTTTCACGCTCGGAAAAACACTTATGTAGCACGTACTGAGCAACAGAAAGCTGTATTGAGAGCTTTCATGTTGCTATACAATTTTCTCATTGACATTTTAAATCTAATTATAATATTTGAGAAGTTGATTAACTAATTAAGCTTAACTATGTAATTAGGAATTCACAAAATAATCTGAGTATCTCCAAGCGACGGCAAACAACATTACCTTGGTTCTAGCCAGTTACATGGCGTTTGGATATTTTTAAATCTAAGAGCATGATAGTTGGGTCACGCTGTATATGAAACAGAAACAAAACTTTAACAGCGAAGAATTTCTGTCGATACCTGAGAAGTCATAGACAGCAGTAAGCGAAGAATAATTGAGCAGAAGTTCTTGCCGCCTATATGAAGGCAGCTTAAAAGCGCTGTCATGCAAAAGGGCGAGAGATAAATATGTTATAGGAAAAAGCTCAGAGAGCCTTCCAAGAGAGGTGTCCAAATCTGCAAGCCTGACATGTTCAAGTGATCAAGACGTAGCTGCAAGAGGCAGATGTGAGAAGGAGGTAACCCATGTACTACATGTTTTCATCCCTTAAGGCTCTGAGTTGCTACCAAATTCACATGCTCGAAGCGGAAAAATTTAACTGGCTACATGTATTTGGTTACTGAAGAAATAACCGAATTACACTGAGCGTTGCTCAGGAAAAAGGTAATCATTAATTACAAAATTATGAGAAAATCTAATTCAGTAATTAATTACATGTAATTCGTTACGCACGAGTCTGAGTAGGACCAACAGTTCAGGGACCGCAACCATGGCGTTCACACGTCGCGCCTCCGTAATTTCTGAGGAGTTAGGTAACTTACGTTCAGCCCCTATATTCAGTGCGATGTATAAATGAAATCGTGGTTGCAGAAGTTCTTCCAAATTACTATTGTTTCCATTTCAAACATTTGCAGTTCCCGTGTTTTTCTGAAGGCCGGTGTGCCACAAGGTTCCATACTGTCTCCCTTACTTTTTAATGTATACGTTAAGGACACGTGCAATATGCTATCCGTCTGCAAGTTATTTCAATATGCAGACGATACTGCACTTTTAGCCACACATGTGAATTTTCCAGAGACATTCTCAATGTTTCAAAATGACGTTGGAAAATTAATGGATTGGTTTGGTGCAAATGTAATTGACATCAATCATTCTAAATCAAAGGTGGTTTGCTTCCATAGCCCACTCAAGTGTGTTTCACTTTCTTGTTCACTTTATCTGCACAGCTTTCGATGTATTAATTGTTCTTGCCCTCCAATAAGTTTTTCGGACTCTGTAAAGTATTTGGGCATATGGTTTGATTCTATTATTCTTTTTTCTACTCACTTATCTTAGATGTGTGCCAAACTTCGTAAAATCGTCTGTTTACTGTACCGCATCAAAGTGTTCTTACCCTTGTCTGTCAGGAAACTTTTGGTTCACTCATTAGCCTACAGTGTGCTCATATATGGGATTACAACATTCGTACATTGTTCTGGCACCTGGCATCAACGTGTAAATAGGTTGCTAAAGTGTATGTTAAGAAGTGTTACTTATTACGTATGCAGACCACAAGAGATGAACCTTTTTCAGATGCTAAAAATGCCGAACATGCGATCACTGTTTGCTCAAACAGTGGTACTGAAACATTTCTGGACGGATACCTTTAATGTCCCCACTGTGCCTTGCCGTCCTTTTACGTCATGCACCTGCTTTTTCAGTTCCTCACGCACGTACCAGATTTGGCAGATATACTCGAGCCTTTTATGTTCCAGATATATTCAATACTCTTCCTTCTGAATTGTCTTCCTGTGAGTCTGTACGCGACATTCGCAAAAATCTAAAGGCATTGTACACGGAATGATTATAGGTGTCATATTTTTATTTTTCCTGTCATTGTGAAACGTGTCTTCGCTTTCTGGCTGTTTTCTTGTTTTTGTTTGTTTGTTTGTTTTTGTCTGGGAACTCTCTCTCTCTCTTTCTCTCTCTCTCTCTCTCGCTCTCTCGCTTTCTTATTTTTTTTTTTGCCTTGTACTTTACTTTATCGCTCTCTACCTTAGTTCTCAATGTCGTTTTTATTTTCATTTTCTAAAGAAAGAACGAAAAAAAGTCAGTTTTTGTGGCTGAGTCTTGTTAATGACTGCCGGGTTTCGCGTGACAAGTCACTGTGATGACCTAGGCGAGCCCGATTTCTGTACTTGTACTCGCAGATTTGATAATAACAAACTGTTATTATTATTATTATTATTATTATTATTATTATTATTATTATTATTATTAAACGTGCGTGTAGGAGAGGTTAGGACTGGGGCTACTTAACATAGCTAAGGCAGACATGAAAAATGGGCTAGTGCAAACAAACAAGACAGCGTTAAAACAAAAAGTCTGAACGTACTACGCATAGTTCACAGAAAGTTCGAAGTGGAACATTCGCGGAACATACAATTGGCGCAGCAAGTAATGGCATGCGGCAAGAAATTAAATAAAAATAAAATTGCATCACAGTCACTTGAAGTTCAAACCTACTTCAAGTAAGTACAGTATGCAATGCAATATAGCTATACAAGGTTGCACTACAGGTTGTAAGAAGATCAAGAACATTTTACGCAATTCTAGGCGACGGACGTTCATGTTTTGGTGAGCGCTCTCTTGCAGCACTGGCGCCGCGCAGAACGACCACACCACTGGCATCGCTACTTCGAAACATCATTATGATAAATCAGTTGTTTAATCGCTTATGTCGCGGAGCAGGTGCTTGAAGATGCGCGGCTACGGACATCGATTCCTTCGCACAAGTGGAAATGACGAATATCTTGCCACACGCAGGCTCCATCACCTGTAAAATTGGTCTCTGCCCGGCCGGTGCTGTCGCGCGTTTAAGCTAGCCCTGAAATTGCAGACGACCTGAGGCTCAGGTGGGTACCGTGGACGTTCGGTACCATTGTACAGTGCTTTTAAAGAAAACGTAAATCAACTTTCTACGTGGAAAAAGCGCGCAGCAGGCGCGCCAAGCTAATATCCACGTCTCGTTCTTCAAGGTGCGTTTGGTTTCGTTTCAAGTATAAACCCGGTTCTACCCACTCAAGCGTGAGAGGATGTCATTCTACACCACATGTCCCAGGCACATGTCGCTTGACCGCCTAAAAGTTTACTTAAAAAATTTTGAGCAGAAGTTCTTGCCGCCTATATGAAGGCAGCTTAAAAGCGCTGTCATGCAAAAGGGCGAGAGATAAATATGTTATAGGAAAAAGCTCAGAGAGCCTTCCAAGAGAGGTGTCCAAATCTGCAAGCCTGACATGTTCAAGTGATCAAGACGTAGCTGCAAGAGGCAGATGTGAGAAGGAGGTAACCCATGTACTACATGTTTTCATCCCTTAAGGCTCTGAGTTGCTACCAAATTCACATGCTCGAAGCGGAAAAATTTAACTGGCTACATGTATTTGGTTACTGAAGAAATAACCGAATTACACTGAGCGTTGCTCAGGAAAAAGGTAATCATTAATTACAAAATTATGAGAAAATCTAATTCAGTAATTAATTACATGTAATTCGTTACGCACGAGTCTGAGTAGGACCAACAGTTCAGGGACCGCAACCATGGCGTTCACACGTCGCGCCTCCGTAATTTCTGAGGAGTTAGGTAACTTACGTTCAGCCCCTATATTCAGTGCGATGTATAAATGAAATCGTGGTTGCAGAAGTTCTTCCAAATTACTATTTCCTATTTATAAGCTTCGTCATTCTTTGGCTGTTTGTACGTGCAGCAAGCTGTACAACCATATACGCAATGCAATACGCGTGACAACCGCGAGAAAAGAGCACATGAGTGCTTTTGGATGTACCCAAGATATCCGCCGCCGAGGGGATCCTTTTCCTAAAAGTGAAATACGGCAGTTTTTAGTCTCTTACTTTGCCTCGAGAAATTGCTAGTGCCTGCATGCCGCCTTCGCGGCTGAGGCTCATGTAACATCAAGTGAGCGCAACCTTTTCGAAAAGCTCGAGCAATCAGCTAACAAATTTTAAAAAATGCCACTGTCGATTTAATACGTGTATACTGGATAATAACACGAGCCTATCATTTCCCAAGGTCATCCCCACTTGTAAAATTATTTCGTTTCTCTCTCTCTCTCTCTACTGCGCATCGAAATATCCGTCATCAAACGCAGCGTTGTGCCGCGCATTTCGCCAGAAATCACTTAATGCGTTTTGGCGGGCAGGCGTTTGGCTCCATTCTGGGTGCGCGTTTTGTCGCTCGTCAGTGTGAGGTTTACGATCCCAAGGTCCTGCGCGTACGCCGATATACCATCGACGCTCGTCCGCAGTCAGGCTGGCTGTATAGTGTCGACGTCGTGCTGGTCTTACGCGTCTAATCGAACATGGCACGAAGGAAATTACGAGTGCGTTTGACGCGAACGAGAGCTGACACGCAAGTAATTACTCCTTTGCGTTGCTGGCCCTTTTGCGTTAACTTAGTAGGCAGACAATATTAACGGTACGAGATGGCAGACACGGGAAACGACATCGCCTGGCGTAGGAAGACAAGCACTGTAATGCGCTCAGAGCGATTTGAGTGTGACGCAGTGTAAACGGAGAGCTCTGACGATTCATTGCCCAACCTGCCAATCAGAGCACCGGCGGCAACCGGGTATATCCTGTTCTGATACTGCGTTTATGATGGCGCCCGCGCGTTCATACGAATCCAGCGGACCAATTAGGTCTAGAGATACATAAAAATAAAATAATTGTATTATTGAACTGTAGAATTAATAGCATAGTTGAGAGCTAAATTTGCGTTAACTTGATGCTCTAAAAAAAGGGGAAATAAAGGGTGAGAAAACACAACTTTCCCGCCGGAGGGAGCTGGGTCGTGATTTTGAGTGCCGATGCCTTCTGCTCGATTCTATTTCACTCTTATCATCCACCGTTCACGGCCAGGTGATTCCACTGATAACGCCGGTGGAGCGTCGCTCTGACTACTGCCCCAGCGCGGAAAGTGCGAAAAAAGATATCACAAAAGGCATCGCTACAAAATCGAGGCCCTTCGCATGACGCATGCGAGGAGGCTCTGCCAATAAATTGAACGGGGCACGGAGAAACAGCTGCCGCCGTAGCTCAATTGAACTACGGCGACAGCTGTTTTCGCACTCAATTTCTTAGTTATTTATGTGCGCGACTGATAACCCAGCCCTGGGAATGTCAGCCAGCTGCACTCGAGGCAATGGCGGCCAGTGGTGGCTTAGCGGCTGCGGTGTTGTTCTGCTGAGCACGGGGTCGAGGGATTCCCGGTCGCGAGGCGGCCGCATTTCGATGGGGGCAGAATGCTAAACGCCCGTGTCCCCTGCATTGGGGGCTACGTTAAAGATCCCCTGGCGGTAAAAATTAATCCGGAGCTTTCTTGCAGCTTTTACTGCCGCCATCCTTCATGTGCAGGACATGATAATAAAGATTCAATTCGAAGATTCAATTAAAAGTAGGACGAAGCTACGAAAGGTTCATAGCTTTGTCCTTAGATTGTAGTTTCGCGCTGCTTTCAGATGAATGACAATCTTTCTCTCACATAAAACTTTCTCCATCTTGCGAATTTCCGCGAAATTGACTGGCCTATTGAGTGCTAAGATCCGTGGTTACAGTATCTGTGAGCCATGCGTCTCCAAGTACGTTAATAATACGTCACCGCAGATCGAAATTTCTTACCATATGAGAGCCGAATGGACCCATACATTCATTCACGTCACTTTCGATGAGCTATAGGTGACACGCATACTCGTGCCACGAACAGTCCCGTTCCACCTACCGTCGTAAAAACGTCAAGGCTTACCCTAGGTTATACTGAGTGGAACGTTCCCTGAAGCAGTGATGCCAGAGGTTGACTATAGATCGCGAAATTACAGAATTAAATAAAATGAAATACAATAGCATAAAATTAATTTAACCAGTGGCTACCAACAGCTATAAGTGGCCTACGCGACAGCGCCCAGCGTCAAATACATAAAATTTTGTGCACGTCGGAAATACAAGGCAAACGCAAGAAAAGAATATAATTGCGCAGATTAGCACCACATTTAACGATACACTTTTGCGCTTGCTGCTGATACGCCTGTAGCCGTGTGTCGCGCGAAAAAATAAAGCACAGGGGCTTATTTCAACCGAGACAGGCATCAGCGCCAAGCTGCATAGTTTAGCCAAGGGGCACTTTTGCTGCCAGCTCTGCAATAGGAAAATTTTGACGACACTGAAAATTGATGCTGTGTTTGCATAAGCACGACACCCAAGCACGACTCAAGAAGTAAAGATTGACTCGATCACCTAGAAACAAACTCGCTCATACAAGAGAAGAAAGCATATGTAATCCCCGAGCAGAAACAAAAATGAAATCAAATTGAAAGAAACCCAGACGGTGCAGCAGCATTGGAGGGCACTGAGAGAGCAAGTAAACATTGACATATTCCTCGAAAGGTATTTCTCGATCAAAGGAAACAGGCCGAACTGACTGGCATAGTTCACATGGAGCGTAAGAATTTCCAAGAAAACTCGTTTGAACAACTCGGCCAGCTTTCTTTTTTTTCTGACCTTAATGCTACATGAAAAACGACAGGAAAGAAAAAAAAAAGCTGATAAAGGAGAAAGATCTTTGTTCGATGAAGTGCTAAAATCCTTGTCGATATTACGGGAGTTTTTTTTTTTTTTTGCTTGCGTCATGCAGCGCGTATACAGAGCTGACCCACGCAGTTGGGCCACGTAGTAAAATGAAGACCCTTTGCAGCCTCCGCCAATTTCGCAAACCATACATTGGATAAAACAGCATCAGCAAAAAAGTAATAATAATAAAGTAAAATACGATTCCTTCTAGCACAACTCCGCAACGTGCCACTTAATTTCAGCCGGTATGCCGAAGCTAAGAACAACGATTTCTGAGGCACCATTGGTCTTCGAACTTTTGCTCGTGTTGGTAATTAGAAAAAGTTTTCCGAAGGCGGGTCCAGGTTTAATCATAAAATGCTCTGCGTCTGTATCATTACCGCACGCGTACGCTTTCTGATGTATGTCATATACGGGTATTCAGGCGTTGCGTACACCACGAAAAGTCATTTCACGAAATATTTATTTCGAGAAACATTTTTCACCGGATCAAGTAGCAGTGGAACTTACTCGTAAGGCACGGAAATATGCACTGTAAGAGGCGGTGCCAAAAACTGCGTCCATTATTAATAAATCAAGACTTAATTTCTGGACGTGGCTGAAAGATAAGCGTAACGCCGAAAATTGCATTGCTCGATTATAAGCCATTCCTCCATTATTTATAAACTGTAAAAATTGGCAAATTGGTCCATATTTGGGATCTTCTTTTCAAAGGATGGCTTCATATAAAAACAAACATTTATGTGAACAAAAAAATTTTCAAGTAGGTGTAGTACGCAAGTGTGCACAGACGCCGATAAATATGCAAAAAAACTGGCTTTTGGCCTATGTTTTTCCAGCAATTGAACACTCAGGTTGTCCTTGTTGAGGTGGCGCATTGCATTACTTCTAAACTGAGCAAGTTTTAACAAATCACTTTCTGTTCTATCGGCAAATTTTTGTTTTCAATTTGTCTACACCACTATCTATCTATCTATCTATCTATCTATCTATCTATCTATCTATCTATCTATCTATCTATCTATCTATCTATCTATCTATCTATCTATCTATCTATCTATCTATCTATCTATCTATCTATCTATCTATCTTTTTTTTTAATGCGAGGTTAATGCCTCAGGGCATACAAGGCTATGGAATGCGGGCGAATAAGGATGATTAAATGAATGAAAAAAGATTTGTGGATCTAATGAAGTCCGCGAGGGATCGATAATGTGGTCCCTGCGTCCAAGCAGTGAAATAGCACCTGTTTTGTCTTCGCCGCAAAGCCTCTTGGCGGTCAATATAATACCTATGGACGGAAGCGTTCATGTGGCGATAAAGGGGTGCACATGAGGCGGCTGCATTACTTCTAAGTTGTTTTCTTCACCGCTGGGTGAAAAGAGTTGTTTTATTCTCCACTGGGTTTGTCCCAGACACGCCTTGCTCGGCCATCTCCGATTTTCTTGTAAAAAATCATATCCATGTACTACTACCTTCCTCATAGTCAATTTCCTGTATATTTTTCCCAAAGAAATTATGTTGTCACGTGATTTTTGGTCTTGAGTCCTGATCTTTTAATAATGAAGTGGCAGTTTTCGGCAACACCTTTTATGGCGCGTACCTTCGTGCCTTACGAGAAAGTTGCCGGTGAAAACATTTTTTCGGGGAAAACATTTCATGAAATTACTTTTCGCGTTATGAGCAAGCCCCTAAATTTTTTTTTAGATAGAAATCGCAGATTATCAGGCGCCAACGTTGGCACAGTTGGTGTGGAATGACCCATACGCGAACACTGTCCCTTGCACGCGCTTAATGCCATCGCCACTTACGCCTTGCGCCGATATTCTAGAGGTGGCATGAACACACTTTACTTTTCGCCCACCATGTCTTCTCTACAGCCGGGAGTCCTGCGTATCGTCTTTGACCATGTCTGCCAACTCTCCCGAATTGTTTAGTAATGTTTGCGCATTTGGGCTCGTTCTACGATTTTATAAGTGCCGCGTGTTTGAATCTGACTTGCTGGTACGATCTGTTGGGAACTCGGCGCTGACGCCCGTGGTTGTACCTGGGTCGCAAGCCCCAAGGGTAGCGTTGGCCTGGCGGCCTGGGGTACAACTGCAAGCATCCGAGGGTCCCGGCAAAGCATGAGTCGACAGGTAACAACGAAACAACTTGTTTATTTTAACATCGCAAAGAGTTGGCGGTCAGGTTTGACCGAAGTAGAGAGACGGGAGAGCACTTCACTCAACGGAAGAAATCGGAGCCCTCCTTCTGGCGTCCGGGGGCAGCTGTTTTTATACTCTCGCAGTTGAGGGCAAGAAGGAACCCCTCAAAAGACGAGCACGTGAATGTACAATGGGCTAATGGTGACGCACACTGTCGTAGCGATGCCGTAGCACCATGTCGTGGCGCTGCGCAAGATCTCGTAGCAACTGGTCGTGGCGCTGCGCAGCACACTGTCGTGGCGCTGCGCAGCACACTGTCGTGGCGCTGCCGGTCGGACACAATGACTGTAACGAGAAGATGGTCCCTGCTTTGGCTTCGCCTGTTTCGGGCACAATGACTGGAACGAGATCCCTGCTTTGGCATCGCCTGTTTCGGGCACAATGACTGGAATGCGAGGGGGATCCCTAGGCGGTCGCATCGCCGCAGACGCGCCTGGAAACACCTGGCGATGAGTGTTGCGGCGACGACGATCGGGCCAAAATGTCTGCCGCCCCGCCGCAGTTGGCGCCGGCAAAACCACGTGTCGCAGGCGAATCGTAACAGACCGCCCCGCCGGGGAAAGGAGATCCCGATGGACAGGGGACTGCATCCGCTGTCCGGAGGGATGTCGCTCGATGATGCTCATAACCGAAGTCGGGCGTCCCTTGACGTTTCTTGAGCGCAGCGCACAGAGAAGGCCTCGTTCTCTCGTTCAGGTTCGCACGGGACACTGCAAAGTGACTTCGGGAGAGTTCACATTTTTGTTCTCGTTCCCGGCAAGCGTTAGAACTACGCTGAAAACTCAACCGCTCAGTCAGCAAGCACGGCACAACCCTCACTAAGCCCTGCCAGGCTCTTTCCCCTTTTTATACCACTGCCTAGTTCCTTACAGTAGTCTAGCATCACTCAGAACGCGTCCACAAATTGAAAAATTGCACTAGAAAGCATATCATCACTTTGAAACACTAAACAAAAGCAATATGTTAAAAAAAATCCTGCCTCAGGAAGAAAAACATCAGTAACAAACAATTTTGAGGCTGATTCCTACGTTAGGGGCTTCGACTTAAGCCATCGGCGTTACCGTTGAGACTCCCCTTTTTGTAACGCACCTCAAAGGAATATTGTTGTAAAGCGAGGCTCCAGCGCAGGAGGCGGCCATTTTTGGGAGAGATGGTCTGCAGCCATTGGAGAGGGCAGTGATCCGTCTCAATGATAAACCTCGAGCCGGCTAGATAGCATGACAATTTCTGAACGGCCCACACGAGACACGCACACTCTTTCTCGGTGGCGCTATACGCCTGCTCACGACTGGTCAGCTTACGACTAGCATACAGGACGGGGTGTTCTACTTCTCCATTTTCCCGTTGGCACAGTACAACGCCCATGCCTCGCTCACTAGCATCGCACTGAACAATGAACCCTTTTGTATAGTCTGGCGATCGTAGCACAGGCTGGCTTGTTAGGGCACTCTTTAGGGCGCTAAAAGCTCTTTCCTTTGTCTCGTCCCAGACGACTGTTTGAGGCTCTGTCTTTCTTAGAGCATCCGTCAGGGGAGCCGCAATATCAGAGTACCTAGGGATGTACCTCTGATAGTAGCCGGCGACACCCAAGAACGACCGAATATCGGTCTTTGTGCGCGGTTGCGGAAAGTCTCGCACAGCGGCCACTTTTATTTCAGAGGGGCGGCGACGACCCTGACCAATCACGTGACCGAGGTAGACAACCTCGGCCTGTGCTAACTGGCACTTAGGAGCCTTGACTGTCAAGCCCGCTTCGCGCAGGCGGGTTAGCACTGCCCGCAAGTGTGTCATATGCTCAGACCAGGATGCGGAGAATATCGCTACGTCGTCTAGATACGGTAAAGCGAATTCTTGCTGTCCCCGCAACACTTTATCCATGAGGCTTGAAAAACAGTATGGCGCGTTCTTCAAACCAAAACTCAACACTTTAGGACGGAATGTTCCCATTGGTGAAATGAACGCCGCATACCTACTAGCCTCTTCTGTAAGTGGAACCTGCCAATAACCCCTGACAAGATCTAGGGTGGAAATAAACTGAGCGCTACTAACTTTCTCAAGGCGCTCCTCGATGTTAGGGATCGGATAAATTTGATCCTTAGTGATGGAATTAAGCCTGCGGTAGTCGACGCAAGGACGAGGTTCCTTGCCCGGTACCTCAACTAAAATCAAAGGGGAGGTATAATCACTCTCACCTGCCTCAATAACACCGAGCTGTAGCATTTTCTTTACCTCAGCCTCCATAATATCGCTCTGGCGGGGTGACACCCGATACGCCTTGGATCGTACTGGCTCTGTGGAGGTAAGTTCTATATCATGAGTAAGTACAGAAGTCCTACCAGGCCTCTCAGAGAACAGACCTTGAAACTCTTGTAATAGCTGGTGTAGTTCGGTTTTCTGCTCAGGCGACAGCGGTGCTTTACTGATAAGGTCACTAATGACTTGACCGGTGTCTTCCCTGTTCGTCACTGAGCCTAGTCCCGGAAGCTCGACCGGAAGCTCTTCAGGAACGTTTACCATCATGCACACCACTGCTTCCCTTTGTCTATAAGGTTTGAGCAGATTACAGTGGTAAACTTGCTGTGCTTTCCGCTTTCCTGGCAGACTTACCACGTAGTTAACGTCCGACAGTTTCTGAACAATTCGCGCTGGGCCCTCCCACTGCACGTCTAGTTTGTTGTTTAGCGATGTGCGCAATATCATGACCTCATCGCCAACCTCAAAACGACGGGCCCTGGCTGTCCGATCATAATAAACCTTGGCCCTCTGCTGGGCCTTTGTCATTGCTTCACCTGACAACTCCTGTGCCCTTCTTAAGCGTTCGAGGAGCTTAAGCACGTACTCCACCACGACTGGGTCGTCGCCCCTACCTTCCCATGATTCTCGAAGCATGCGAAGCGGAGATCGAAGCGAGCGACCGTACACCAGTTCAGCTGGCGAAAACCCCGTAGCCGCATGCGGCGCGGTCCTTAAAGCAAACATCACCCCAGGCAGACACAGCTCCCAGTCAGTTCGATGTTCAAAACACAACGCTCTCAACACGCGCTTCATGACGGAGTGGAGCTTCTCAACGGAATTCGACTGTGGGTGGTACACTGAGCTGTGTAACAGCTTTACCCCACACCTTTCGAGAAAAGTTGTCGTCAAAGCGCTAGTAAACACTGTGCCCTGATCTGATTGGATTTCCGCAGGAAAACCAACTCGCGCAAATATGGACAGTAGTGCATTAACTATCTCAACTGAGCTGAGTTCTTTAAGCGGCACTGCTTCAGGGAACTTTGTCGCTGGGCAGATCACAGTCAAAATGTGTCTGTACCCCGTGGCTGTTACCGGCAGAGGTCCCACAGTATCAATAACGAGCCGTCTAAAAGGCTCCGTAATGATAGGTACCAATTTCAACGGCGCCCTCGATTTGTCCCCTGGTTTGCCCACCCGCTGACAAGTGTCACATGTCCTCACGAAATGGTCTGCGTCCCGAAAACACCCTGGCCAATAGTACTCTTGCAAGAGACGGTCCTTAGTTTTCTTAACTCCTAGGTGTCCGGACCACGAACCCCCGTGTGACAAGCGCAACAGATCCTGACGATAGCATTGAGGCACGACCAGTTGATCGAACTCCACTCCTCGGCGGTCTAGATACTTCCGGTACAGGACTCCACCTCTTTCCACAAAACGCGCAGTTTTCCTGGCGATACCTTCTTTGACATTGCAGCGCACGTTTTCCAGGCTGCCATCCTTTTTTTGTTCGGCTATCAAAGCCGTCCGGCTGACTTTTAGCAACCTATCAAGTCCGTCTGACGTAGGCGCGATGAGCAAATCAGTAGATAGCTCTTCTAACTTTCCCGCGTCGGGATTTTCCTCTCCAGTATCTGGCGCCTTCAACGCTACAGACTCAATTTTATTCTGTTCGGGCGTGCTCTGAATATCAGCTTGCTGCGCCTCTGACCCTTTTTCGTTGTTTGATAACGTCGGCCCCGCAACTACCGCCTTTGCAGCGAGCTCCCGAACCTTCGATCTGGTTAAGGCCTGAACACTAGCTTCACCAAACAAAAGCCCCTTCTCGCGCAGGAGGTGATCGGACCTGTTTGAAAATAGGTACGGGTACTGGGGTGGCAGCATAGATGACACTGCCGCCTCTGTCTCAAGCGCTCCGAAAGGTCCTTCAATAAGCACTTTTGCTACTGGCAGACACACGCTATGAGCTTCCACGGCTTGCTTGATCCACGCGCACTCGCCCGTGAACATATGGGGTTCTACGTAGGAGGGGTGAACTACATCCATCGTAGCTGCGGAATCGCGAAGCACCCGGCACTCTTTCCCGTTCACGAGGAGGTCTCGCATGTAAGGCTCGAGAAGCTTCATGTTCTCGTCAGTGCTGCCTAATGAAAAAAACACAACTTTTGGTGTTGTTTCCGGACACTGCGCCGAAAAGTGACCCGGCTTCTGGCACGTATAACAAACGCCCGCTCGCCTCATCTCGAACCGCTTTCTGCGTTCGGCTTCGGCTGCCGTCTCTTTACGTTTGGTCGGATTGCTTTCACTCGCATCCTCACTACGCGTGTCCCCCTTAAATCTCATGGGCGTGAACCTTGGCCTCTCAGACTTGGAGCCAAATTCACCCTTTTGACCGTCCTTAGCTCCGCGAGCTCGACGCGTCACAAACTCCTCGGCTAGCTCAGCGGCTCTAGCCACCGTACTCACGTCTGGCCTATCCAAGACCCAGTATCGCACGTTCTCCGGTAACCGACTATAAAACTGTTCTAGCCCGAAACACTGCAGAACTTTATCGTGGTCACCAAACGCTTTCTCTTCTTTGAGCCACTCCTGCATGTTCGACATAAGCCTATACGCAAACTCTGTATATGACTCACTTCTGCCTTTCTCATTTTCCCGAAACTTCCGACGGAACGCCTCCGCAGACAGCCGGTACTTTTTTAGAAGACTCGATTTCACTGTGTCGAAATCCTCTGCCTCCTCTCTATCCAAGCGAGCGACTACGTCGGCCGCCTCGCCGGGTAACAAAGTGAGCAAGCGCTGTGGCCACGTTTCCCGAGAGAACCCCTGCTTCTCGCACGTTCGCTCAAAGTTAACCAGGAACAAACCAATGTCCTCTCCAAGCTTAAACGGCCGCATCAGGTCAGTCATTTTGAACAATACGCGTTCTCCTGCACCGTGTGCCTGACTTCCATTACGAGCGCGTTCCATCTCTACCTCAAGACGCTTCATTTCCAAAGCGTGTTGACGGTCACGCTCTTGTTGCTCTCGCTCTTTCTGTTCTTTACGTTCACGCTCTTCTTTTTCTTTCTGTTCTTTACGTTCGCGCTCTTCTTTTTCTTTTTGCTCTTTAAGTTCGCGCTCCTGTCTTTTTGCAGTCTCCCTCTCTTCAATTGTCTCAAGGCATTCCGACAGCTCGTCATCCTCAGCCTCTAACTCAAGAATAGCCTTTATCAGTTCTGGTTTTCTGAGTTTGTCCGAGACATCCAGACCCAACTCTCTTGCAAGCTCCAACAATTTCGGTTTGCGCAACGACTTCAAATCCATGGCTGCTCTGAATGCTGCTTTCTCTACTGCTTACTATTGTCTTGCCGCAACTAACCCGGCAGCAACGACAACCACAATTACCAGCTCTGTTTCTAACACTAACAAAAGCCTGGCAAAGCTCAGAAGAAGAAAGTCCCGCACTCACCAAACCTCGCAGGCAGGAATTCCGCGCAGTCGTTCCGCTGCAGGCAACCAGTCGTCACACAGGGCTCGTTGCACTGCTCCCGGATCGTCGTTGAGCTGCTCAGCATACTGTCAACTGCATCTCTTTGCTGCTGGCCTCCGTTGTCGTGATCTCGCCGCTGGCAGACAGTTGTTTGAAGTCGTAGGCGATCTCACCGCTGGCAACCAGATATTTGAATCTGACTTGCTGGTACGATCTGTTGGGAACTCGGCGCTGACGCCCGTGGTTGTACCTGGGTCGCAAGCCCCAAGGGTAGCGTTGGCCTGGCGGCCTGGGGTACAACTGCAAGCATCCGAGGGTCCCGGCAAAGCATGAGTCGACAGGTAACAACGAAACAACTTGTTTATTTTAACATCGCAAAGAGTTGGCGGTCAGGTTTGACCGAAGTAGAGAGACGGGAGAGCACTTCACTCAACGGAAGAAATCGGAGCCCTCCTTCTGGCGTCCGGGGGCAGCTGTTTTTATACTCTCGCAGTTGAGGGCAAGAAGGAACCCCTCAAAAGACGAGCACGTGAATGTACAATGGGCTAATGGTGACGCACACTGTCGTAGCGATGCCGTAGCACCATGTCGTGGCGCTGCGCAAGATCTCGTAGCAACTGGTCGTGGCGCTGCGCAGCACACTGTCGTGGCGCTGCGCAGCACACTGTCGTGGCGCTGCCGGTCGGACACAATGACTGTAACGAGAAGATGGTCCCTGCTTTGGCTTCGCCTGTTTCGGGCACAATGACTGGAACGAGATCCCTGCTTTGGCATCGCCTGTTTCGGGCACAATGACTGGAATGCGAGGGGGATCCCTAGGCGGTCGCATCGCCGCAGACGCGCCTGGAAACACCTGGCGATGAGTGTTGCGGCGACGACGATCGGGCCAAAATGTCTGCCGCCCCGCCGCAGTTGGCGCCGGCAAAACCACGTGTCGCAGGCGAATCGTAACACGCGTCAAGTTTTACGAAAGACGTCGAAAAGTGGGGAAGCCGGAAGTGACGAGCACAGAAATGCATGCCGAGGTGCCTGCGGCGTCAGCGACAGCCATGATCGCACTTCAAGCGTCTTCTACATGCGGCATTCGTGGTTTGAGAGCCGAGGAAAAGAAATGTTTGTTTGTTTGTTTTCGTATAGGTAACTGTAAATCATTTGGCTTTTTCTGCCATCTCGGGGCCGTACTTCGTAACGACTCTTCTCACTTTCTATGATTCTTTTTTTTTTTTGCATTCGACCACTATAGCTCGCACGAAGCAGCGCCCCGGTTATCACCGGTATTGGTCAATCAACGAGAAGTGTGACACCATCGCATGTATAGCTGGACAACGTGGTATTTCATTATTGGAAAGACTAGAGCGCAGTAACATTAAGAAACAAATGTGTATCGCTCTAAAGGGTGTGATGATACTAACGGAGTGGAATCAAAGCAAAGAATCCGTACAAAACATGGACCTGGTTCGTTGCCACAATTCGCTGAGGTCTGTCATTGCGACTCGTTCTAATATGCGACTACCGCCTTTAACTCATAATCCAGGTTCCTGATCGCAAAAGCGTGGTGCAGGACAAAGTTCGCATTAACGAAGCCATCATTTGTGTGACTCTCGTTGAAAAACTACGCAAACTACATGTAAATAGTCCTTGAAATGCCAACAGTGTGCTTCCCTAACGAAACACATTTCCTTCATCGGGAGAAAAAAAAAGCCTTTTGCTGAACACCTGTTTGCAGGCAACGTGGCATCTTGCTCAGTCAGATGACTGAAAACAGCGCAGACGAAGCTTCATACGGAACATGGTTTGCCATTCGCACAAAATTAAGTTTTGGACCGCGAGCATTGAGCCATGCCGGCTGACGTATAGAAGGAGCACTCGCGTTCACTTAGCACTGAAGCGCGCACGGCACCCCGAGCGGCAAATGTGCTAGACTGGATCTGCTCTGCTGAAACGAAGAGCTCCCGACATCTTGATGAAGAATTCCGAGCTGTCTTGCACTCCTTTGGAGCCAATTGTCACAACGCATCTCGTGTTCCGCTCTGTGCCTTCCTGAGACTTCTTCCCCGTCTGTGCGTGCGCGGGCAACTGCTAGTGCACCCATCGGACTTCCTCCGGTTCTTTCTTTAACCTATCGCACAAGGCCCCTATTTCCATCCTAATTTTCGGACGTAACATCATTGCTCCCGCACTTTATTCTTCACGTGTGTCGCTTTTTTTTTTTTTGTGGAAGCAATCTTGTCATCTGTTACTCTTACTCGCATTGACCCCTACTTCTATCCTAATTTTCGGACGTGACATCATTTATTTCTTTCTCCCCTCCCCCCCCCCCCCGCCCAATCGCTCTCACACTTTTTTCTTCGCGTCTCCCGTTTTTTTTTTTTTTTCTCGTGGAAGCAATCTTGTCGTCATTCGTTGTCGAGCTAAAGTTCATTTCCCCTGCTCGAGTGGGAAGTAAGTTCATTGGCCGTCCGCTTCCTTCCATATTGTCACGTTGCAGTGACGGTGAACAACCACTGTGGCACAACTCAAAGTCACGGAACTAACTGTTTATTTGGTGAACTTGCGCCCTGCAAAACAAGTAGCACAATGATAGTCGCGAGCACACTCGTCGATCGTCGAAATATGCGGGTCAAGCCAACGCGTCCTAGATAGCAAGCCTGTGCGTTCTGCCTTATGACGTCATGCTACTTAGACCGAAATTTCCATTGCGAAGCCCCGTGTCACGTAAGCGGTGATGTCAAAATCACCGCGGCTTACTCGGGAGCGTCCCTATTAGATTATATGGCAGTCGGGAAAGGTAGCACGACTTTATGAATCGAAGCGCACATCTCTTGTGCTATCTAGAAGGCGTTGGTCAAGCGCGTCGGCTTTTATACACGACTCGTCGCAGGTTTCCGTGTTCTCACAGGTGCTCGGTTACCTTCCAGAAAGTATACACTATTCGCGTCACGCATACAATGTGACTACACAAGGTTCGGCGAGAACATAGACAACAGATAGAATCAACGATGAGATTCGAGTAAGTTCCAAATCATGCAAGCACGTCTTGCACTGAGCGATAACCTTAGGTTGTTAGCGGGTGAAATGTGGTATCCGGAAAAAGCATTAACACGCACACGTGGCAATATTTACCAAGAGATTATGCTAAACAAACCTTCATTAGTCAAGCAAACCTTTAGCGCTGAAGGTGAGCAAACGAGTAGTTCAATCGACACAAGTCAGTTTAAATGAATCAAACTAAGGATTTTGTGATGTTATATTTTCTTTTCCATTATTACATTCTTATTATGCGACGCGCCAAATGGCCCGTCCCACTGACAACGAATGCTCCGCAGCGTCCATGCCTCACCCGACCCAATGTCGAAGGGCCAAAAGAATGGAAAACGGATCGCTAGACAATACAGACTGAAGGAGTGCTACATTAAATAACGTTATATCGTGATCTAATCGTGCATCAAGAATACAAGAACAGTTGCCTTATCGAAAAATAAAACTGTGCATCGAGCTTCAAGCGGCCATAGGGGATTTAATCCTTCAGAGCCCGTATTCACACACGCACACATATGTATCATCACATGCAGTCACACGCACGCCCACCACGCACGCCCACCAAGCGCGCGCCCATAAACGTGCGCACTCGTACACACGCACACCCACCACACGAGCGCACATACACGCGCACCCCCCCCACGCCCACCACGCACGCACACGTACACGCGCACACCCACCACGCACGCGCACATACACGCGCTCACCCACCACGCACGCCCACCACGCGCGCACACCCACCATGCGCGCGCCCATACACGCACGCACACGTACACGCGCACACCCACCACGCACACCCACCACACGAGCGCACATACACGCGCACCCCCCCCCCCCACGCCCACCACGCACGCACATGTACACGCGCACACCCATCACGTACGCACACGTACACGCGCACACCCACCACACACGCCTACCACGCGCGCACACCCACCACGGGCGCGCACACACACATGTACATCCACCACACGCGCTCACATACACGCACACATTCACCACGTACGCGCGCACACCCACCACGCGCGCGCACACACGCACGCACACCCACCAAAGCGCGCACATACACGCGCACGTCCACCACGCTCGCTTACATACACTCACACCACGCGCGCACACATACACGCGCACACACACACCCACGACGCTCACACACATGCACGCGCACACCCACCACGCACGCACGGACACACACCTACAACACGCGCGCGCACATACACGCGCACATCCACCACACACGCCCACCACGCACACCCACCATGCGCGCGCCCATACACGCGCACGCTCACCACTCGTGCGCACACACAGCGCACACCCACCGCTCGCGCACACGTAGACGCGCACCCACACACGCACGCCCACCACGCGCGCACACATACACGCGCGCACACACACACACGCACACCCACCACGCGCGCCCACATACACGCCGGTACACGCACACCACTCGCGCGACCATGACCACGCACACCCACCACGCATGCCCACAACGCACACGCACACCCGCCAGACACGCACCGATACACACACACGCAGACCCACCACGCGCGCACACACACACACAGGCACACCCACGCGCACTTCCATCACGCACGCCCAACATGCGCGCGCACACACACAAGCCCACACTCGCACACCCACAACGCATGGACGCATACACGCTAAAGAACCCCAGGTGGTCAAAATTTCCGGAGTCCTCCACTACGGCGTGCCTCATAATCAGAAAGTGGTTTTGGCACGTAAAACCCCAAATATTATTATTATTATTATTACGCATACACGCTCAGACATGCACCCACTCGCACACCCAACGCGCGCGCACATGCGCACATATAATCGCACACACACCACGCTCGCGCGCACACACACACGCTCAATCATGCACTTGCACACACACACGCACACATACACACACACATTCACACACACACGCACGCCCGCACATGCGCACACATACACGCGCACGCACACACTCGCCCACTACGCACGTACACCCCCCTCACGCACACCACGCACGCGCACACACACATGCACACTTTTACGCTAGAACTGTTCGAAAGAGCAGGTACTTGCCAATGATGCTGCCGGGCATATACGCCCAGGGGTGAATCTCCGCATGGTTGCCATTGGCTCTTTTCGAGCAGACCCTCGTTCGACGCTAACGCCAAGGACCCCTTCAGTTACGGCCCTAACAGGAGGGAGATGTTCTAGCAAAATGGCAGCGCACACGATTGTTTACGCTGTCATGGCAACAGGAACAGCACCCGCCATTTCCCACTATCAAAACATTTCTGAGCAGGTGTAGCACTGTTTCACGCGTGCCGCACTCCGGCACAAGCTGCCATTACGTTGTCTCCCAGAATTTTATTCTTATAGTAAAGCTGTTAACCTCTATAGTTGGTTGGCATTTTTCGTGTCCGTGTCCTTCAACAAAAATGTGTCCCGATCCTGGCAGCAGTGCAGGGCCAGGAGCAGTGCCTCGTACCCCCGTAAGGCAGAGGCTTCAAGCAGTCAGCAAAGTGAAGCAAACAGTACATACATTCTTTGGAATCATGCATACAGTATACAGAACAGCATACGTTTCAATAAAGAACAAGCGCAAAACAATAATCCGAACCCCATAATTGATAAGGCGCTCTTGATAACAACTCTCCTCTTGTGGGAGCCTTAGTTTCGAAACATGTTACATGTCGCATGCATACCACTAACATTGACATTCCTCACCAAATATTGGAAATAATTACGCAAGGTAATAATATAATATTTGGGGTTTTACGTGCCAAAACCACTTTCTGATTATGAGGCACGCCGTAGTGGAGGACTCCGGAAATTTTGACCACCTGGGGTTCTTTAACGTGCACCTAAATCTAAGCACACGGGTGTTTTCGCATTTCGCCCCCATCGAAATGCGGCCGCCGTGGCCGGGATTCGATCCCGCGACCTCGTGCTCAGCAGCCCAACACCATAGCCACTGAGCAACCACGGCGGGTTAATTACGCAAGGTAAATGCAGCGAGAGTTTGTTTATACTCAATGCATACAGTTCCCCCCGTTCGCGAACGCACTGTTTTCAGCACCTACTAACAGAATTTGGTAAGTTTGTACGGGTTTGTGTGGTGGCCGGCGACTTTAACGCTCCGCATACTGCATGGAGTTACGTTAAATCGCAGGCTAAAGGGACCCGCTTATGGAATGCCATCTGTAACATGAGATACACACTGCTTACCGACCCAGAGCACCCCACTCGAATGGGCAACAGCGTATCTCGTGACACCTGCCCTGACCTTACCTTCGTGCGCAATACTGGCCCAGTCGTTGCGCACGGGCCTTTAGAGGAGCACCTTGGTAGTGACCACTACATTGTAGCGACCACCTTGTCATTACGGGGTGCGCGCAGGCCCGAGTGAAATGTGTGTATAACGGATTGGGCGAAATTCAGGGAACGTCGCCAGGACCCACCTGAGCGCCAAGGGTACGAACGCTGGCTTGACTCTCTCGTTCAAGATCTAGAGGCCACCACGAGCACACTGCGCACCACAACCGAGACACCAGACATATACCCGCATTTACTTCATCTTTGGAACGCCCGCAGAGGGTTGACACGACGATGGAAACGACAACGCCTCAACCGCAAACTTAGGAAACGTATCGATCAAATTACACGGGAATCTCAGGAGTACGCAGAGATCCTTACTAAAAATAACTGGCGAGGATTTTGCGATCGCCTCTCAGGCACATTGAGCACAGCAAAAACGTGGTCGATTCTTCGCTCACTCACAGATCCCACCACAACAAAGGGAAAAACATTTCGACAGCTGCACATCCTAATGCACGAGTACAGGGACGATGTCTCGACACTTCTCAGAGAGCTAGAGAAGCATTTCATACCCACAGGCCCGCTGCCACAGTACCCTGACTATCCTTATGTAGGCGAGGCGAACGAATTGCTCGATGCAGACATCACATCTGACGAGGTGCGGGTGGTCCTACAAGACCTACGCCGCAACACGGCACCGGGAGCCGACCACATCCGATTCGCCACCCTTCGTAACCTCAGCGACGCGGATATTAACCACCTCACCCATATCTTCAATGATAGCTGCGTGAAGCATTCGTCACATGATAAAAGCCCCGCCACGAAACAAAAGCAAGAAAACCGTTCAGCGACTAGATCGCGTTTGCTGAAAACAAAAGGTCCTCGAGCACAGCCGTGTGGACTCGCTGTCCACGAGCACCAATGACGGTTCGTTTCCTTCTTTCGGGGGACAGCCACAAACCAAGCGTGATTGCCTCCCGCCATGCCTCCCGCAGATAAGTTCGCTCTTAGGGTGCCTCAATGCGCGCGCCCTAAGGGGGCGGCGGAGGGGAGCGTACGCATCGAGGCACCCTACTCGCTCTGCGGCAGGTGCGCCACGGTATGTCACATGTACCACACGTTCTCACGTGACATAACCTTAAAATGGTACTGAGATATTTTACACTTCCAGTTCTTGCCTTCAATGAAATTTCTAGGCCTCTAAAACCCAGAAAAATTTTTCACAAGCCTTAGAGCTCTGTTAGTATTTATTATAATAGCTTCTCTGCAGCCAGTTCCGGTTTCGTTTCCCAGAAGGATACTGTGACGTGATGTCACGACGTAGTATCTACATGAGAAACGAAATCGGAACTGGCTGTAGGAAAGCTACAATGCCGTGTCTCCAAGCTATCGTTAGCCCAGCTGAACGATAAAAAACGCTTTAAAAAATTCACCGACGATTGCGATACCCCCATTCCGAAATTTGAGCTCAGCTCTATACGTGTTTTCATTCGCGATATATTGGCTGGCGCGGACAATCTGTCTCGTGCGGCACGTTGCAAACGGAGCGAAGGGTGGCGCCACTGCCTCGCTAATCTGGAGATGGCGAGAGCCAGCGCTTGGGTGACGCGTGGACGCGATTCACAGCAGCCGCCGCCGAAACACCGCCCAGACGGCGCACGCTATTCTGGCGCCATATCGTAGCCATCGTCGCCGCAGCCGCACTACGTTTTTCTTCTCACGCTTTCGCCATACCTTCCTCCTCGGCTTTCCTCATCACGTCTTTCATCCCCCGCTGCGTTCCGTGCTCTTTCAACTTTCGCTGTGCTCGTTCGCTGGGTTACGCCGACGCTCGGCGCAGGAACAGGTACCTAAGAGCTGCGCTCTAAGAGGCATTTCCTCTACAACCTACTACATTCATCAGAGGTGTGATGACCGAACAACCTAGATCTTACGATCGTACAGTGCTTTTTTAATCTTTTTGTTGTTCAACAGCTGAGATGACGTTAACTGGGACACCATATATTGAGATATTTACGTCGCTCTTAGCCTTGTCACTATTATACTAGGGTTTGGAGCTCAAGGACCTTCATTTATTGCAAACAATAAATAGTCGTAAGTAACATATCAATACCCCTTCAACGCGTGGTTATGCGCACTCCTGGCGCGCTCCCTTTTGGTTACGCACTGACAATGAACTCGTTCCTGAGGTTGTTTTAAGTTCGCCATTGGCTACAGACCTTCCTATTGGCATTGGTGGAATAACGCTGACAAATAAAAGGTCCGTTGGCGAATCTCAGTTGATTAGGCTGCTATACGATCCGACAAGGAGCTTTCTTTTGTCCGCCCTTGTTACAAATCTTGTAATGCAGCAGAAGCTTGACGTGGGCGAGTTGGTTTTGCATACTTGATGAAAAGAGCGCTACGAAGACGCGGACTAAAAGAACAACATGTACGACGGACAATGCGCTATTCCAACTAAGTCTTTTTTGAAGAAACAGGACTTTTTTTGTAATGCAAAATGTAGTATTGTTTTTTCCATTCCCCTATTTTTGTAAGTAGAGACAATCGTCGCTGTAACATCCGGTATACATAATATACATGCAAAGTAAGAAACATATAACACTTTGTTTGCTTGCTTCCAATCATGGGCACACCGCAAGAGAGCCACTCTGGAAAGCAGATAATGCGCTCAGCCGGCCACTGGCTTAGGCACGCACCAGGTAACAGTGCGAGTCCAGACTGCTAAGAACGCGGCACTATATACGTGCTGCCACATTTTGTGTGCGGATTTGATGGCTCAGCGCGACCGTGCAGGGGCGACGAGTGGCGCCCCCCGTGAAAGCCTCAAACCTTTTAGGACGTGACGCACAAAGTGGGACAGCCGTTGCGCGCCGTCTATCAACGAGGGAACCGTGTTCAAGCTGCAGGCACTACAGTGGGTTGCGCGTCTCCAAAGTGCTCAGACAGCACGTCTTACCGTGCGAACGTCCTCCTCACTCCCCGTTCGTCATAGAAGCAGCGATGTTGACAATCACACATCCCGAAAGGAGGCCGTGAGTGTAATTACCAAAGCTGATCGGTTTCGCGCGCTTCTCAGTGCGCAGTCTTTGGATGACACTTGAGGCTCACCGATGAGGCACCTCAGCGGATACGATGGGCTGTGGCGTGGGCGCGAGTATGGCGTAAAAAACTCTGTCTTTTGAGAGTGGTTGGTGTATTCAGATTGTTTTGGCACTGCGTAATATGTTGCGTCGCGAGCTTTTTTTTTCTGTAAAAAAAAAATTAAGAAATGGCAGGTTAGTTTGAAGGTGAAGCATTGAAAGCGAAAGCAAGGTTAGCGTTGCACACGAACTTGTTGCACCGTGTTTTAACAATACGCAAAGGGTGACATGGCGCGACGCAGCACGCGAGACAACTGCTGCTGCGCGCAGCAGGAACATCGCCCTGGCAGACACCAGGCATCTCACAACGCTGGCGCGATGAGGAACGCCGGCAGCGGAGTTAAAGACGTCGCAGCTCGATGATGCACGAGATGAGATCAAATGAAAGGATTGGATATATTTAGCTTGGCGTTCACTATCCGCTCTACTCAGACCAGTGTATCGACCACGGTGTGGTATGTACAACACAGCTCCTCAGCAGGAACACTAATGTGTGCGCGCACTACGTTCATGCCAGCAGTGGAAGCCACAACGCTGCGCTGGCTCCGACAGAGCCTATTGAGTGGATTGTGGCGGCGCATTTACTTGGCTTCTTGTTCTTCCAGCCAAACACGCGCGTCTCTGGAGGCCTTCTGTATGCTCCACGCGCGGCCCGCGCATGCGCCGTCGATACAAGGGCAGCACGATGGCGCGAACGCGCCTTGATATATATATATATATATATACAGAAAGGGTGAGAGGTCGGCCTGAGCTGTAACTTGCTCTGGCCTGCTGCTCTACACTGGGGAAAAGGGACGGGGAGGAAAAGGGCTGATGAGTGATGATGACGATATGATGAAGAGATGCATATATACAAGCTCACGGCGTTGTGGCATCTCTAAAGCCGTGCGTCCAGCCCAGTGGCTTGGAGAAAGGCTATAGCGGCACTTGGTTATCAGGGCTGCGCTGTTTGCATTAGGCCAATGACCTAAAGCAAACTCGTCTGATAGCGGCCTTTTGTCGACGTTTGCAATGGAAGAGACCAGTTTTTGTCGTTCTAGCGCATACGCGGGACAAACGCACAATATATTATCAAGTGCTACCTGTCAGTACTCACAGTTTGGGCTAGTATCACTGTAACTTATCAGATGTATATAACGCTTGGTAAATGCGACACCAAGGCGAATCCGGTGCACCATGCTTGTTTATCTTCTTTTGAGCTTGCGAGGCATACACAATTTCATTTCTGGATCCCATTTATGCATTCGCTTGTGCCGTCGATCTGGTTGGGTTCAGTGCTCCAACGTACGGTTGCGTATTATGCAACGAAGTAGGGCGTGTGTGTCTGTTCGTGAGAACGGAATGCGTACTTCAGAATCATTATTTAAAGGAGTTTTCGCTTCAGCGTCTGCCTGTTCGTTCCCTATCACGCCACAGTGTAAGGGTATCCACTGGAAGGTCATATTGCGGCCATTTTTATTTGCACGGTCGAGATGCTCTGTAATTTCCATAGCAAATGAATAATACGGGCCCCATCTGAGGACACAGTCAATCATTTGAAGAGCTGGCTTGGACTCCCATAATATTGTTCATGCGCGAGGCGGCTCCTCGGAGGGAACTCGAAGTGTTTCCCGGATAGCAACAACTTCTGTGGCACTTGATGTTGATCTATGGTGACGTTGAAACCGCCGAGCGATGATCATATGTGGGATGACGAAGGTTGCACTCGAGGCGCGTTTATGTACCGAACACGCCTCGAGTGTCCGTATAACTGTTATCGCAATAAAATCCCAGAGCATTCGTCTAGAACCCCGCAGTTGTGCGCGCCGGCCTGCATCAGTGCATTTCCCCGCAGACATCGCCGGCCGTCTCGAGAGAGCTTTGTCTATGTTCATGCCCTGGCAAACGTACGAGCTCAGCCGCAGCAGTGAGTTGTAAGACACGCGTAATAGAACGGCCAGGCTTCCAAAATCAAAAGCACACAAGGCCTCGCCTGCCACTAAACTGGATCCATGAGCCTGGCGTCACTGGGTGGGAAACACAATGCGTGCAAAGAACCATAAAACCGGTTTACTATAGGGAAACAATTCACTGAGGACCGAACATCCCCCGGCCTTCGAGGAAAAAGAGAGAGAGAAAAAAAAAGAAGCACCTAGCGTGGCCACTGTGTCGCTACCTAAATAGGCAGAAAACCTAGACATAGGAAATGCACCTCCGCGAACTGATTACAGACTCAAAATCCGGGTACAACGAGCTATAGGGGGAAAAGCACAACCTAACGCGATAGCAGAATTTGTGTCCGGAAAATAGACTGACTCGCAGGCAACAATGGTCCAGCTGTGAACTTCAAACATCGGATACCGTTGTCTTCCTTGAGCCTCGCAGCCGCCTAGAAGAACGATGCTGCACAACGGTTCGAGCTCCCTCGCATAGACGTTTGGCGTTCATGCCGGAAAAGGCCCCAGCTGCCCCCTCGCCGCGACTGATTGACCAATCGAGCAAAACCACGCTGAGCATGATTACAAAGACGGCGCCGAATAAAACAACACACGAAGAAGGGGGCACGAGACAGCACGTAGACGCTGAGCATGTTCGCGCCGCTCAATGTTCGCCAGGAGCCCGATGAGGATGCGGGGCTTTCATTGCATTCCAGGCACTCCTTATCTCAACGGTCGATAGCGTATGGCAGCAGAAAACAAAGCACGTGCTGAGGATGTCCGTGCATCGTGCTGTGCCGGGGCAGCACTCGAGGCAGCAATAAGGAATACGGTAAAGGATATTTGGAGATACTTGGTCGGCTGTTCTCTTGATAAAAACTTTTCAGACCCAACGCACATGTTGGACTATATCTGATGCGAAGCTTTAGTGAAGCAATTAATCTGATCTTATCAAACTAACGGTGGTTCGTACATCTGTGTTTACTTTCATCCTTTGCAGCGTCTAAAATAATAATAATAATAATAATAATAATAATAATAATAATAATAATAATAATAATAATAATAATAATAATAATAATAAATTTTATTATTAAGCCTGGTGGTCTTGGTACTGGCACACGTACGTGAGAAATAGTATAACACACACACACACACACAGACACACACACACACACACACACACACACACACACACACACACACACACACACACACACACACACACACATATATATATATATATATATATATATATATATATATATATATATATATATATATATATATAT
The DNA here is from genome assembly GCF_050947875.1 of Dermacentor variabilis. Lineage (NCBI taxonomy): Eukaryota > Metazoa > Arthropoda > Arachnida > Ixodida > Ixodidae > Dermacentor > Dermacentor variabilis. Next base: position 50,615,165 of record NW_027460280.1, read on the forward strand.
ATATATATATATAACAGGAACGAAACGCACAAATACAAGTGCGGTTTACAATATTGAGCATAACACAACACTGCACAACACAACATAGCATTACACAGCAAAACATAACACATTACAGAAAAATAACATTGGCTGAGATTTCTGGAAGTCCGGACACCAAGCACACGGTGCTATTCACAGGGAACAAGAAGGCGGACATATGCAATCAAACAAACAAGAACAAAGAGTACACATGACATACACCAAAGGTCCAGCGCATAACATACAAAAAGAACACCTTCACTTATGGAAACACCTCATCAAATGGACTCGAGTGCTGCCCGGAAAGTCGGCAAATGTCCGTGGAACATGTCAATTTTGCGCGAGTGTTCGTTGCAGGCCTGCAAAATCATTGTCAAGGGATTCTTTGAGGCGCCAGAAGTAGACACATGAAAAGGTTAGACATCCGAATTATTTTTCGCGGAATTCTTATACTAACGTTATCCAATATTTCTGTCCAATCAATGAGACCATTTAAGAACTCGAATAAGAACGTTAAGTCAGCTTTGGTGCGTTTGCAGTCCAGATACTCTAGACTGAGCGAGGATTGAGAGCGAGGCTGTTGTTCACGGCCGACCTGCCTGGACCATCGACACTTTCATCTCCATTTGCCCCCTTCGTTATTTTCTACATTTCAATTTCTACCACAGCTAATTACCCCTATGCTTTCCTTGGCTTCATTTGCTGTTGGATTCATATGGTCGTGATTAACGAAAAATCGAGCCCCTCCGTTTCCCTTCTTCTTGTTCATATTACCCGCTCATATATTGTTGGAGAGGTCAACCTAGCGAGGGATGAAAGGTGAAGCAGGGGCGCTGTCAGAGGAGCAGTAGACTGGAGAATTGCGGCTGAATTTTGACCAGCTGAGGTTATTTTATGTGCACTTAATGCTCGACACACGTGCGTCCTTGCATCACCGCGGCCGGGAGTCCACCCCGCGACCCCTCGCTCAGCGGCAGGACATTATAGAAAAGCGATCCATCACTCTTGCAAAATGTTTTCCCCTATAGTCATCTCAATGGTATTCATCTATGCTTGTGATAATGCAAGTCGTAGGCAACGAAGTGGCACATATTTTCGCCCGCAAATGCTGTTTCGCGTTGGTCGGCGTACTTCGCTAATAATAAGTGCAACGCCACGATTCGCTGACGTCTGCCTTTACGAACCAGTGTATCGCTGAAGAACCTGTTTTTAAATACTGGCCCTGATTAACTAAGCTTTCGGAAAGGTGGAATGTCAGAACTAGCTTGCTTCGACCATGCGTTCAGCACGAGTTTCTGTCATTTTAGCTAAACATTTGGCGAGTCTTCAGCGACCACTTGTGGGCCACAGAGCCCCGGCCAGAAGACACCAGCCACAGATACACCGTTCCTCCTGGTCCTCCTCTGGCCGCGATCTTGCTGCAATTATATTCTAGCTTGGCTCACGGCGGGAGTCCCCATATATTAGAAGAAGTTTTGCAGATTGCCTTATAAAAGTTTGCAGTAAAAACAAGCCGTTGTAGCTCTTTAAGCACGTCTTACTTGTCACGCTATTGTTAGCACGCTCTCTTACCGCAAACTGCGAATGAGATTGCGTGCCTTGATGGATGCAGTGGAACGCCGTACTTTGATGGATAGCATCATCTTACCTTGTTCAATTTATATTGTTTTTCTTTGGCATTTAGCGCTATGTGAGCAATGTTCAGTGAAGTCTTGGACGGCTTTGGAAAGTGAGCGCGAGGACTTGAATTCAGTTTGTACGCGCTATTTATTGATTCATCGTAAAAAAAAGGATACCGGAAAAGAAATCGCCAAGTAAACGCTTTTCGGCGGGCATCTTTCTGTCCGTGCCTCGTACTTCATTTTGCTCTGTCGTGTTTCCGCCAGGTGCACTGTGTACAGCTACCATTATTAGAAGGCAAGCCTTACGCAATGCTCTGCGCCCTTGATAACGTCACTTGTGAAAGTAAATTTTATTTTTAGCTTACTTACTTTGGCTTGCGTTCAGCTGGTATTCACTGCAAGACGACCGTAGCCGGTTTGCTTGAGAGTGCTGAACACACTCGCGCGGATATACACAACGACAGCAAAGACGAGACGACAGACGAGCGCTAACTTCCAAGATTAAAGCTTTTTGGCGACCCGTGTTTATATTGAACAGGTTCTAGGTTGAATTTATATATGTGAGAATGACTTCCTTGACGTATATTTCAGTGCAAAGACTCATAAGCCCGAAATGCCTTTTAGAGTTATCATATCCGTTATCATATCCTTCATTGTACTTACAAGAGCATCTTAACCTATTAATAATTGACGACCCATCTTTTGTGAAAAAAATCTGAAAAAGTCCTAGACTTCTAAATTCTAACTCTGACAATAATTAATATGCTTTTTCTATAGATATGCAGGAGTTCTATTATGCATCCCCTCATGACGAACTGCTGATCGGAGTGGAAGAGTGCATTGACAGTAATGGTTTTGTAAGGTTTCAAAGCTCTTCCGGCGTTTCTGTAGGTAACTATTTAGAACTTCTATCTTTTTAGTTGAAGTCGATATTCATTAAATGGAATGGAAAGCCTTACCCTAAGAAAAGAGGAATTTTTATCGGATCATGCATAGCGCCGATTCTCAGTGGCGTGTTTCTGGCCAAATTAGACAGAAGAATGTCTGGTTATTTGGTAGGCAAGGGAGTGTCCAATATCTTTAGGTACGTCCATGACTGCGCTATTTTCCTTGACAACATTCCAGATGCGATTCAGACGCAGGCTTTTAATGTTCTTGGTCCATTTAGGAACTGCCTTAAGCCTCTTGAACTGACGTGTGCAACCCACTCTACCCATTAAGAGCTACCCATTAATAACACTCTTAAATTTCTTGACGTTTACCTAGTTTTTCAGCCAGAGTATACATGTTGGTGTTACAAACCTCGTAGCAATGAGCCGGTTCTTTCGTACGCCTCCGCGCATTCTAAATTTGTCAAGAGAGGGATCGTTAGCCTTTGTTTTCTAAACGCGCTCAAGAAATCATGTCCTGATGAGATGGAAACAAGTTTTTTTTTTTTTTTAGCAATCCAAGAACTACAAGCAGGCTACCCTTTGCATGTACAGTGTTCAGTTGCGGAATATCTGCTCAGAAAGGTGCGTGCGCCGAGTGGTTATCAAGTGGTCACTTCATCTGACAGGCAACAGAAAGTGGTTCTGTCATACCTTTTATACATTCATAACCTGCCTCACTGTATCAAGAAAATTGCAGATCGTTCCAAAGTTAAAGTTCTGTTCGCTGCACCTCGGAAGCTTATAAAGTTGTGTAATCAAAGGAAATGTCGCAGCGCGCTGCACATATGTAACAAAAAGCACGAAAATCCGTTCGTCCCCCTGCGCTAGCGACGTGGCTTACCGTATCCCTGTTTCTTGTGGTTAACAGTATACAGGGTGACCCACGCAACTTGAGCCAAACATTAAAAATACGCAAATGCCACGTAGCTGGACAGAACTAAGGTAACGTTGTTTGTCGTCACTTGGAGACACTCACATTACATTTTCATTCCGCCTAATTTGATAATTAGCCTTACTTAATTAATGAACTTCTCAAATATTATAATTAGATGAAAAGTGTCAATGATAACATTGCAGAGCAACATGAAAAACTCCCGATACATCTTTCTGTTTCTCGATACGTGCTGCATAAAAGTGTTTTTCAACGCGTGAAAGAAGCCCGCGATTACACGCAAAGTGCCTCGAGCGACCAGTCGCGCGGCAATTTTGCGTGTATTCGCGGGCTTCTTTCTCAAGTGCATTATATTTATTATATGTATATTTATTTTATTGATTATATTTATCATTATTATTCTTTCTCAAAACGCCCGCCGCCACCGAACAGGACCCGCCAGATATTCGACGCGCGTCGTCGGACGCTGCCGGAAGCGGCCAGCAAGGGCAGCCAATCACGGCTCACTGGCCGACACATCCGTCACTTCCGTTTTTCTCGCCGGCACATGCGTTTCGCGCGCGTGCTTCTGTGTTCGCCGGCTTGGCAATTTGTGTTAGCGACATGGCCATGACTTCAAAGGCAGCTCGCGTGGAATTTAACGATAAGCTTATCTGCGCGGTGCAGAAGCGGCCCATATTGTGGGATAGTGGAAGGGTCGATTATGAAGATTATTCGAACTGCGAAAGAAAGGGCAAAAGATAGCGGTTATCGTTTTGTCTGGCATACGAATGGGAAGATCCTGGTCCGCAAAGATGAAGGAATGAATGTAATTCATATCAAAGGAGCAAACGACCTGGACGATCTTAAATAAGTACTACGTAAGCCCAGTACGTAAAGAAAGAAAAAAATGATACAGTGTCCGTATCACCTTCCGAATGACCTGAACCGCATTACTTCGTCTTTTTCATCCGCATACATTAAAGCGGTACATATCAATGCACGATCAGTGAAAAATAAAGCAGAATTGCTAGAAGAATTCCTTAGTGAATTTCAATTTAAGTTCTCTGTGATAATGTTGAGTGAAACATGGAGCACTAGCGCAGATAATGTCTATAAAATGGCAAATTATAGAGCATACTACCTTAACAGATCTGTTGGTCGTGGCGGGGGGTAGCACTACTACTGGATGCGAATGAAAATTGTGAAATTTTGAGCCCATTCAGTACAATTACACCGGATTATGAGATAATGTCATTGTCTTTGGGTAAATTTCTTTACTCTGTCTGTTACCGCCCACCAAGCGGGAATGCAGCTTCTTTTTTTAAATTCTACGACAATTTCTTATGTTATGTAGCAGACGGTGGTTACACGCTTATTGCTGGAGGTGATTTCAACATCGATTTGAGCAGTGATAATCATTGTACTGGAGAATTTATGATGTTTTTGGCTTCGAATGGTCTTATGAATGTGCTCGAAATACCTACTAGAATAACAGTTGAAAGGCAGTCTAGTTTAGATTTGTTCATTACTAATTTCTCCGATCCTAAATTCGAGACTGGTGCCTTATCATGCCCTATCAGCGACCATCTACCAGTGTTCTTGTGCATGGAGACGGTAACCCAAACACTAAAACAGCCAAAAGGTTTTACATACCAACGTATAACCAATGTTACTCTTGATGATTTTCGGGATGCTGTTAAGCAAGTTGATTTTACGCATATTGCCTGCCTTAATAATGCCAATGAAACCTATAATAAGTTTATCGATCTCTTTAAACAGTTATACCACTCCTACCTACTTTCCCTCTAAAACATGTAAACAATCTCGAAAAGCTCGCAAACCGTGGATCACCCCTGAGTTGCAGAATGAAATTAAGCATAAAAATAAGCTATAAAGAAGGTTTATAATGACACGTGCGGCAGAAGATCTGCATTTATTTAAGCATTTTTGAAATAGGTTAACAAAGAAACTGCGATCAGCTCGAACGGAATATTACTCCACATATCTAGACGTGAAGAAGGGCTGCCATGATGTGATTTGGACCCGTCTAAACTCACTGCTACATCGTAATCAGTCACAAAACCATGTGCACAATTTAAATATTGGTGGTAAAGAGCTAACGGTAACTGAACTCGCAAACGTCTTCAATGATTCTTTTACAAAAAGAAAAACTAATGGGTCGTTGTCGGAAATATATGAGTACATAAACTTTCATAATGATAATACAATATTTTTAGATCCTGTGACAACGGATGAAATACTAACGGTTATACTCAACCTAAAAAATAGTAGATGCCGAGATATTGACGATATTCAGATAAAGCCTGTAAAATATGTTGCAGATATCATAGCGCCAACCATCACACATGTTTTTAACCTTTGTTTAGCTACATCGATATTTCCAGGACAAATGCAGATTGCAAAAGTAACTGTTTTATTTAAAAAGGGAGATAGAAACGATTTCGGCAATTATAGACCTGTGTCCGTACTACCTGCCTTCTCCAAAGCACTAGAGAAAATTTTGCACTCTAGATTTACTAAATTTATAGATAAATACAATTTGCTAACACCATGTCAATTCGTATTCCGAAAAAACAAGTCTACTGAACTGGCGCTTTTAGAAAAAAAAACAGTATATTCTGTCACAATTTGAAAACAGGTCTTTTTTTATTGGAATGTTCGTCGACTTCTCAAAAGCGTTTGATCTTGTAAACCATGAATTACTTCTAGAGAAACTACGGTACTACGGAATCCGAGGACAGGCTGCAAAACTAATGAAATCTTACTTGTCTAAAACGCAACAAACGGTTAACATACATAACGCATATTCAGAAGTAAAACCTGTTTATTCTGGTGTCCCACAAGGCAGTATATTAGGACCAGTACTTTTCCCCATTTACCTTAATGACATTGTAAACATTAACCCAAATGCCAGATTCATAACATATGCAGATGATACAAGCATTTTTTTTTCTCCGGAAATGACATTCGCGAACTGATACAATCGTGCAACACGACGATGATCTCGCTGGAAAAAAAGGTCCCAATCTAATCATATGCGTGTTAATGAGGGCAAGACAAAAGCGGTAATCTTCAGGACGAAAAATAAACCGGTTCCTTCTCACAAAAGTATCCTATTTAACTCCAAACAAATAGAAATAGTTGACCATTTTAAATGTCTTGGTGCAGTATTTTCTTCAACTGTGTCATGGACAGCACATGTGGACCAAGTTGTCAAGCAATTAGCTAGAATAACTGGCGCAATTGGCTGCATTAGATACATTCTTCCTAAACCAATTGAACTGTTTCTTTACAACTCATTATTTTATTCTCACATTAACTATTGCGAGCTGGTGTAGGGCACTGCAACACCGTCCTGCCTACAGAAAATTTATATCTTGCAAAAAAAGTTTCTTCGCAATGTCTTTAATACAAATTACGGAACAACAACCAAACGCTTTTTTCTTGAAACTGGTATAATCAAAATTTTAATTTGTATCAGTATCGGCTCAGCGTTCGTTTTAAAATAGAAACAAGAAATAATATAAGTAACATTCGGCATCTAGCAAACTTACAAGAAAATAAAAAAGAGTTACCCTTTCAGACACCCCGAAAACTGAAAACTGGAAGAGCGCCTTCAACGCACACTTCCTTCCCTACTCAACGCGCACGAATCTGCTAACATCAACTCGTTTACCTGTACCCAACGAGATATGCGCGCCATATGCAATTCATATGCAAAGGAATGTGCCACCGAGTAATCATTAGGTATAGATAGTGCTTAATATGGGATGTTTTCTTTGTTGTATATTTATCGGGTCCATTATTCCTTGTCATTCGCGCTGTTATTTGATTAATGTTATTTGACGATTATGTTAAGTGTAATTCCGCTTGTGACGAAGTAACTTGGTTTCTGCACATGTAAATGCAGATAAGATTTTGTTTAGTCTTCTTATGTTCTTACTATATTGTTATATTTTTTATTTTTTTTATCATGAAGTCATCATGTCTGCGATTAGATTGCCTGTCGCTGCTGCTTTGTACTTCGGGGCTGCGGCCGAGTCAAGCTGTTTATGACAGCTTTTTCTGCAGCTCCCCCTGTGTGTATCTTTTGAGGCAGAACTATTATTATTATTATTATTATTATTATTATTATTATTATTATTATTATTATTATTATTATTATTATTATTATTATTATTATTATTATTATTATTATTATAAAGACGGAGACACCGGAGACACGTCTGTACGTCAATCTTTTGCGATCGCGCACAGGGCGGCCATGCCGCTTAGTTCCAACGCAACTTCTCCGCTAAACAGGCTCAAATACATTGACACATTATTAAAAGCAACTGAAGGAGCTTTAGACAATGTTTTAGGGTTTTTTTCTTTTGTATTTTGTTGTTGTAAAGAAAGAGTAAAGTATCTATAAACTTCATATGTGCATTTCATGTTGACTAAAGCAGTTTTGCCTTGTCTGGCCACACTGAGGCGGCACCCGCCGCTTTTTCGCCCCCATGTAGCCAGCGGAAGTTGGGCGTCCCGCCGTCGCGGCGTTTTCTGCTGTGCGAAATTCGACGAAAAAAACGCTCCCAGTACCCCAGCCTCAATGTGGCATATAATGCTTTCGCATTAAAACAAGAACCGCTTACCTCGTTTTTATACTGGCGTGCGAAAAGAAAGAATATAACAGATCCGATTCACACATAGTAATAGAATATGTTTTATTTAATTATATATACTACACGCCTGAGGGCCCTTCTAAGAAAGAAAAGCTTCGTGTTAGTACGGCTTACGACGTAATCAATGTGCTTATTCCAACAAATACTGTTAGTAATCCGGAGCCCTAGACACTTATAATGCTGTATAATGCTTCGAAGAGCAAATTACTGTTTGAAAAGTACTAAAATTTCAATGGCTTCTTTTTAAGCGTAATTCTCATGGATACGGTTTTGTCGAAGTTGATAGGCATTTGAATAACGTCAATCCAGGCGTCTACTTTTCGAGATGCATTGTTTAACAGCACTTGGTCGTCTGACGTTTTCACTTGAGGGTACATAACCCAATCAACTGCATACCATTTGATTTGAACAAATACGTCATGCACAATATCATTGATACAATGTGGGGTCTTAAGGTATCACAGGAGTATACGGACCACCGCCGATTCGAGCTTAGCGAGGCACAGGGCCGCGTCAGCCATCAGCCTCTAGCGCGCCGCTGCGTGCTAGCTCAGGCCGCGAGGGGCTACCGAGCAACGCACGCAAGAACACAGTACTGCCCTGAGTTGACGGAACCCGTTTATTGTATCCGGCGGCAGCCGACAGTGCACAAACGCCCGGTCCTGGGGCGGCGTGGGCACCAAAGAGGTCCCGCACCAAGGGCGAAAATACAGACAGGAGTGCCTATAGTGTACTAGAATAATTCTAGTACACTATAGGAGTGCCTATAGCACGTCGCTGCGAGAGCACAGGCTCAAGCTGGGACACGCCGCAAGGATAACTCCCGGCGACTATGCTACTTGCTCTCGTGATAACCAATGGACCAACTCGCGAGAGCTCGGGCAATCTCCTTCGGCTTGGGTCTACCGATAAGTGCGGCTCGGCGTGGTACGACCTCGCGCGAGCACTAGGCACCCGTTCTTCGGCTCAGCGTGCGGAAATGATCAACACGAGGTACGCGCTCCCCGCAAGAGCAAAGGCACTGTGCGCGAGCTCAAGTCCAAGTCGCAAAGGTGCCGAGGGTGCGGCCCCGCCCTCACCGCGAATCATCGCGAGTGGAGCGCCACCGCTGACAACCGGTTGTGAGTGGGAAGGGGGTGAGGCGCAGGGATGGGGCAGAACAGGTGAATGTGCCCGCGCAATGGTGCAGGCGCATTCCTCAATCCCCGTAATACATAATAAATTAAAGCGGTCTAAGCACCGATCTTTAGAGGACGCCAAAATCCACGGAAACCTTCTCATAGCATTGTTTCCCAAATATAACAAATTGCTTTCGGTAAGTCCATGAATATTGCGTCTGTTTGGACACCACTGTTTATTGCTAATGAAAAAAAGGTGGATGGTTTAAACTAGTTATGTACATGTGGAATAGTTTTTAAATCCATGCGGAGACTCAGACGAGGCCTTATAACTATCCAAAAACTTGGAGATTTGACTATGAACTGTACGCTCAAGCATTTTACGAACTGTTGACGTCAGCAATATTAGCCAGTAATTATTAATTGAATCGCTGCTTTCTTTTGTGTGAAGTGGTTTTACTCTGGCTGTCCTCCAGTCAATCGACACTTGCCATTCTTGCAATGATATTGAAAACAAAGCATATAAATATTTAGCAGCCCATTGAGCACATCTCTTGAGGAAAGTGTTCGGGATTTGATCAGGGCCACAGCATTTTTTATGTCAAATTTTAGAAGCATATTTAAAATTCCCTGCTCACTCACAACATTAGGTATCGGTGTGGAGGTTGACACAAAACCTGGCAGCATACCACTGTCGCTGATAAAGAATGACATCAAACATTGAAAGTATCGACTATCTTTGTGCCATCATATTTCTCAGTATACCGTCAATAACAAAAACGTCAACCTGCGTGAAGCCGGGTAAATAACCCACCAGAATATTTGGGGGGTCTAGTGACGCAATGAGGCATTAAAACTCCGTAATAGTTTTCTCCATCAAGTACCACTTGATTTTTGAGCTTTAAAGTAAAATCAACAATTTTTGTTCTACGCTTTATATCAACAAAACGTCGTTTATTCTTTAACTTTTTAAGTGCCTCTGCATTTGTACAGTAGACCGACTTACCCAAGCGTTCGTACAATTTTTCGTTTTAAATATCAAAGGCACAAATCGATCAACGCACTCACTCACAAGGTCCGTGAATAAAATCCAATATTCATGAACATTAGACGAAGTACGAGAGAAAATTTCCAGGTTAAAGAAAAGAAAATCAATTATTCATACATTTTCTGCTCGTGAAAAGTTTGGAAATTGTGAAGTCTGGCAATTTTTGTTGACATCAACATCACTGAGGCTAAAGAGAACAACCTGATGATCGGAAGTTCTCAGAATAATCTCGGACGTAACATTGGAATTAATAGCAGCGCTAAGGGCTTAATTAAGCGGCAAAGGTGCAAAACCAGCACTTTGAAGTAAGCTTACTACCATCACTTCCAAGAGGCGTCTATATCCTGTCCGAGCCATAATTCTTGCTTTTAATTCTAAATAACTGAATGGACCGGGGAAAAAAAATGTCGAACTCATTTACCTTTGATAAGCATAATAAATTATTAATAAACTCTTACGCTACGCGGCCCACGAATACACAAGGACGTACATATTCGCTGAGTACGCGTATTTCAACACGCTTCTCTTTCGTCCGTGCTGCCAATATAGTCTCGATGAGAGCGTCTATGGCGGGTCAAATTTAAAGCGCATGCACTGAGTAGAGGACTGCCCGTAACTAGGTTAAGGAAAATACGTTACTAGCTGTACTGAAAATCGCACAAGTTCTGTTACAGCGAAGCTGCTAGCCTCTGGGGAATTACGCTCTGGGGAATTACGCATACGCCCTGTGGAATTACGCATACAACATACACAACAGCATACGCTTCAATAAAGAACAAGCACAGAACAAAAATCTGAACCACATAATCGATGATGAGGTACTCCTGATAGCAATGCGAAGCACATACGCGTTTGTTGGTAAAGATTACCGTAGCACAACCTGCCGCACCGACGAAAGCTTGCGACGTGGTGGGTGACGTCCCTGGCCTTTCGAAGATAAATGAACCAGGCTAGTAACTGATTTCAACGTTGTTGCAGCACCACCATGGGCGGCGGTGTGCTGTCAGAACTGCCATTACTCCCATTACTACCATTACTATAAAGCAATAAGGCATTGCATACCCCCGTCGGCAGTTGTAGTGGTGTATTTGACCAGCTTTGCTGGACATCCACTCCTTCTGCTCTACATCCGAAAGACCTTGGTATATATGAAGATACCCGGTTCATGTAATGAATACGGCCCTAAGTCTTTGATGCGCTCTCTAGATGTGACCCCGCGTATTTCTCTCACTAGTTCGCGGCTTTATGCGTTCGCTCCGGCTTATTCTGTGCAGTGCCTGAGAAAGCGGAGACTCAAATAATTATACAAGAGAGGAAACATTATCAAGTATAGTACCTAACTACTATTACGGACGCGGTCAGATCGTATGAGTCTCCTGCAGGTTCCTTGCCTCAGAGGTGCCGTCAAAAAAAAAATAATAATTTTCCACGAAGACTTCTGCGTATAACACAGGGGAAAAAAAAAGACAGTGGTGTGGCTCCTAAGTCATCGCCATCGGCTCCTAAATCATAGTTATCGCGGGCAATGCCAACAGTGTCTTCCCCTGCTGTTCTCGCTGTTGCCCGAAACTTTTATGAGCATAGAGTAATTACTCGTGCATAAGAGGAGACAACTTTCGCAATTCAGCGTGCACTATAGGAGCTCCACAAGAACATTTGCAAATAATGTAAATCGTATTCTTGTCCCAACAAGGCTTGGAAGAGCCATCCATCGTTTTCTTTTTTTTTTTCGAAGCTGCATGCGCAACAAGGCATGCCGCATACGTCCGGCAGTTTGAGCTTCAGCGAACTACTCTGGCGAATCGGAAAGTACGGCATGACTTCGCGTGGCATTATTCTTGTTGCGTTTTTTGCTGAAATGTGAAAAATGAATATTCAGTGGGGACTGCACTGGTTATCCTCGAAGTAAATAGAGAGAAGGAAATGCAGGCAGGCTAACTATACTAGTATGGTTTGCTACCCTACACGCGCATAGGACAGGAGCTCAGATTATTCATGTGGACTAAACAAGGCGCCGCGTGTCCACAAATGGGCACCTTGCTTTTCATTGCAACGCTCTTGCACTTCTTACAACACGCCTGCCCCTTTTTACCTCGCTGATGCTTGCTTAGTTCCTTGCATGTATTGACGGGCGGGAAATAGTGATTATTCTGCTATCACAAAGGCATAAGTTTAACCGCTTTTGGCTCAGAGCGATATTTTCGCACGCCGCTGTATTTAGCGGCTGATTGATTTGTTTTGCATAGCGCCCCTCCCCCCTCCGCCGGCCCTCGTTTTCTCAATCAGCGGCGTTGAAGCAATTGGCGCCGACTTCCTCTGGTAGAATCACGCGTCGCTAAGCTGGCCATCGTTCGAGAGCAGGCGGATTAGAGGGCCAATTGCCCATGGCGTGCAAGCGCAGGCGGCAGTAATCCCTTATTTTTCCCCTTCACTTTCCGGAAGAGCGTAGGAAATCGCACGGCACACGGTGTACTGCTGGGACCAGTTGCTGCTAGGAACGCGTCGGTCGTTAAACGAGCGGGCGTATTTGCCTGCGTTACTTTCGCCGGATTATTCCGCACTCCGAAGTTGTGGAGGTGGGCGGCACCCTTTTGTAAGCTGGCACAAATGACGCGACGCTCCCGGAGCCGAACTTTAAGCCCAGTCGTACTCTATAAACCGAGCGGAGTCTTCTTGAAGCCCCCCGCAGCTTTCTTGTTTAATCCGCCATGTTGAAAACAGGACACGCACTACGGGGAACATCACTGGTGATCACCTACCGTATGTAAAAAAAAAAAAAAAAAAAAAAAACGCTAAAGAAAGGGAGACTTGGGACGCCTTTCAAAGGTGCTCCTCGCGCGTTTTATGTGTTCTCATACCTCCTGAAGCGAATAACCTAATTCTCGTATTATTACGAATATCTTCATAAAATATAAGGCTGCCCCAATGTGATCCCAGTCGTGATCCAGAGTAGATGTTAAGTATGCCCTACCTATGTCCGGCCACTGCTTCTGTTTGCAAAATTAAGTCAAAATGTCAGGGTTCTTTCCCTTGTTTTCCTGTCATCTCTCAGTTTTGTTCTGATACTATAATCTGCAGCGACGCATATTAGTGCTGTACCGTTGGTATAGGCTGACTTTAATTAATTATAGCTCAATGCATTGTCCTCTTAAATTTTGCAGAGAAGAAAAATTAGGAGGCTCCTTCGAGAGGTTTTCAGTTAGCGGCGTCCTTCCTTATTATTCAGGACCATCAAAAGGGACAGCGGCATGCACTGAAGATGCGCCGTGACGAGGGGTGGGGGTGGAGAGTGTGCAGACAGGAGAGTGTGCAGGAGAAAGAGCAGGGCGGTGGGACGCGCGCGAAGGAGTCGCCTCACGCCGGCCCTTTGTGCTAGGGAAGGAACGAAGACGACTGAAGGACGAGCGTGCGGATAATTTGGAAATTCAGCGTCAGTTTGATCCTCCGCGCCGCTGACGAGCTATAGGTGGTTTTACATATAATATAAAGGAGATATTTTGAGGTTCGTAGCGACAGCCTGTTCTACGATGCACCGAGCACAGTCCCCTAGCTCGAGCTTCTGCTGCGCGCTTGATGCTGCCAATGCTGCTGACTCTGCTTATATATATATATATATATATATATATATATATATATATATATATATATATATATATATATATATATATTCACTTTACAACAATGATATTAACAGAAATATATAGTATAATGCACGGAAGATGTAGGTTTTAGGTTCGGGTTCCACCTGTGGCAAGTTATATTCATGCACTTTCATTTCCCTTCACCTCTTTATTTCTACATTTCTGACGAGCATAACAATTACCTGTCTCCTGTGCTTTCTCTGACGGGCACGGCCTTCGTAGGAGTAATACACCCATGCACTGGTAGCGGCTTATAAAGTATCACAATGACGTGTGTATTACTAAAAAAAAAGAAGAGAGAGAAGAAGAGGACAATACTGTTGATGTCTTGTAAGCGAATTAATGGTCATAAGTACAGAAACAGAGCAGATCAAATATCAATAAACGCGTGATAGCAGATGCACGTACAATGAGAATTCGAATATCATGATACCAAAAATCGATGGACAGAAAAAAAAAAGAAAAAATAAGGGCAAGAACCACGTGATACCAGCGTACTAAACGGGTAAAAAGGAATGTTTGCTAGCACTTTCATTAATTCCATAGGTCACCGCCTTAAATTTGCGAATCAGGTGCGGTTTGTTTATTATTTTATTTACAAATACCGCTGTCTCAGATCTGAGACATGACAGGAGTGGTTAAATAACCTAATACAACATACAATCCACATGCCACATGTAAAGTAACTTCGTTTACAAAACGCTCATGTGGCAATTTTCAGAGACAAATATGTAGCTCATTCCACATTTCTATGGCAAAGGGCAAGGAAGAAAATTTGAAGCCATCTTAGAAACCTAGGCGGGGTCCAGGCCCACCGCACCAAATCGCAGGGCACTCAATAAAGTTATTTGAATGAATGAATGAATGAATGAATGAATGAATGAATGAATGAATGAATGAATGAATGAATGAATGAATGAATGAATGAATGAATGAATGAATGAATGATGTCATAGGTCTGTATGTACAGTTTTGTGCAACATTACAATCCTTTCACACCTGTGTCTATGTGCCAACGGCTCAAGCGATCGCAGGCCAGCACGCAGCGAAGAGGAGAAATTGTAATCTCAATGCTCTCTTTCGTAGTGAAAACGAAAACTTGATTCAAGAATTGTGGCGGTTATTTTATCAAATGGATGACCTGGATTAAGCGCGTGGTTTGATAGAGAAATAGTAAGGAGAGTAGCAGCGTGATACTTGCGGTTGCTAAAGCTGTGTCTGAATGGCGCCTCAGTTTGTCCTATGTACTGTAATTTACAAATGGAACACTCTAGTATATCGATGCAATTGCTAGAGTGGCAGGTAAGATTTCTTAGAATTTTAAGGTAAAAACTGGAGTCATTGCTTCTTGTAATGAACGGTGCAGTCATGTGTGCGCAAACCTTGCATCCTGTCTTTTTATGCTTTCTTTGCATGATCGGCAGCCTGTAGGCTCAGGAATCCTGGTTTCAGATGACGTTAGAATGCCCTGCAAATTACTAGGCCGCCTGAAAATTGCCCGAGGTGGTTCTGGAAAGATGACCTTAACGCGCTCACTCTACGTTAGCATGATGAAGTGGTTTTTATGGACTGACGAAACATTTAGAACCGATGCTGAGTTCCTGGTTAGAACAGGGTAACTTCGTGTATGAAGGGACGATTGGTTTTTTGTCTTTTTCTTTCTTTTATCTTTTATTTTTGCGCGGAACAACTTGCGGTTAGCGTATCTTCTCTTTTAATCCCGTCATTAACAATCTGACGTAGGTATTCGTGTTGGGTTGAACATGGCGAAGTTGGTCACAGTCAATCAAAGCCTGATTGTTCCAGCAAAGTTTTTCATTATTTTTTTTTAACGGAGCGCCTGACTATGTGGTATACTGGATTTTTACGTGCGAGATATTAAAGTGAAGGCAACGATACCTGTACGTTGGTTTTCCGTGCAGCTCAGTCGTCAGCTTCTTGTTAGACAAGGAAACTGTAATGTCCAGAAAGTTAACATTGGAGCGAGAGTAGCCATGTAAAAGATAAATAGATGGGTGAGCAGCACTGAAATCGGTGATAAAGGACAAAGACTCGACTCTACCATGAGACAAGATTTTTAAAAAATATATTATCTTTAAACCACTCATAATAAAAATGGTTTTAGTGCACGAGTGCCAGTGAACTCTATCTTCATAAGAGGCATAAAAATGCCTACATTACTAGGACTAATGCGAGCGCACATCCATATGCCGCTTAAATGCAAATAATGCGAACCACGAAATTAACAGTTGTTGAGTTCGCGCTCGTCCTGTATTGTTGAGTCGCCTTTGCCCCCCCCCCCCCTTCGCGCTTTCCCCAACTACGAATTCACATGATTCCACCTCTTCGCCATTTTGGCCTTTTATAGATGCACGAGTTGCACCTTGGAAAGCTAGTAAACTCAAAAGCGATGTCTAAGGGCCCATAATGCGTGAGTAAGCAGCCGTGCACACTATTAGTCTCTTCAGCGCCTTTCACGGCCGGGAGATATCGAATCTTCCTTTGAATCATTTCATGCGAATACCACTCCTGCAAGAAAGTTGGCTTTTCCTCATTAAGATAATTGTAGTGGCGAAGACACTTTGAAGCTTTGTAGCCATTCGAAAAAAAGTAAACAGTAGTGTCGTCAATTTGGGGAACAGCATTTGATAAGGATGAAATTATTTTTAACGCAACAGCGTTACGGGCCCCGTGCGGCAGAAAAGGCGTCGGCGGCGTTGTCCGTGAGAGAAAAATAATCCCGAACCACGCATACCCAACCACACAGGCCCTCCGCGTGGCGCATAGGCGTTACTGAAATAACTGCATTTCTCAAAGTCAAATTCGTCAGAAATGAACTTAATGAAAGCAACATTCCGAGCAAGTTGGTAATCCATTACTCAAATGATATTGCGCAACAAAAAACGGCACGGACGTGAGAGGACGACACACCAGAAAATTCGTAAAGTGCGACTTACACACAACCTACAGACATGATAGCGTCGTATTGTACTTTGAATATACGAGAAAACATAATTCTGCTACGCGGAAACTCAAACGTAAACCCATTTTCCAGCTGCCGTTTGAGGTTTGGCATGCCTGTGCACTACCTCCGAGATCGGCCCACGCATGAGGCCGCGTTTCTAACAGGAAGCTCGCCTTCGTGCATAGCGTTCGCCGCCAGCATTTCCCGGCAAACATTACGGTTATATAAGCTGTACTTGCCAGGAAGCGTGAGAAGAAGTCAGTGATCTTTGAATGATATCGCGTTCTACTCTAAAGGCGAAGCTTAAGCATCCTCCAAATTTTTTTTAATTATTCTCTTTTCCTTATCATCTGTCAGCCTGAGTTTCCGAACCCCGGCGGTAATGGATACGCCGCGGCATTTGAGCAAATAACAGAAGGAGAAGAATGACGTGAATCGCCACCAAACACGGCCGATAGCTTAAACTAGATCTTGCTACTTTACAGCGAACATTTGTCCTTGCCGCAGTCTGTGCCTTTCCTGTCCGCCTTCCGTTAATGCATCCGCCGTGGTGGCGTAGTGGCTTTCATTGGCGTTGCGCTGCTAAGCCCGAGAGCGCGCGATGAAACTCCGGCCGCGGCGGCCTCATTTCGATGGGCGGCGAAATGCAAAAAACGCCCGTGTGCAGTGCACTTGATGCACGTTAAAGAATCCCAGGTGGCCGAGATCAATCCGGAGTTCCCCTCTACGGCGTGCCTCATAATCATACCGTGGTTTTTGCAGCTAAACCTCAGAATGTAATTCTATATTTTTAAATTCTTTTTTGGCCACTGCCTGGAAACTTCTTGCCCTCTCGGCGCTGACGCCTTATTCGCCGAAGATAAACAAGCGCAGGACAGTGCGGCGGTGGAGCAGGCACTCACAAACCAACAACCATGTGAAGGATGCTAAACAATATTGGCGGCTATGATGCGTAGCTACTAAAATTTGCGCGGAGTTCCACAAATTTTATAGACATGTGTAGCGACCAAAAGGAAATACGGACCGGAATAATATAATGATTCTATTCCTACTCTTTTCCTGCTTCTCCATTGTTCCTATAGTGGCGATCCACTTACGTGGTGCCCAGAATTATCAGGTCGTGGGAGGCGGATAATAACAAAAAAGAATAGGATTGAGCGAAAGAAACAGCTTGATTACAGTGCTCGTGATTTAACTGTAACCAGCTAAACTTGGTAATTTCACATAATTTACCTACAATTATAGATATTACACAAGAATCAATCTATTTCCTAGCTACTTCTACAACTTTTCATCTTTTTCACTTGGCTTAAGCTGCTTGTCATGCTGCTATGACACGCACTATGCAACCATTGAGCATCGTTCAAGCAGATAGAGCAACGCATGAGTTGAAAATTGCGACAGCGAGCAAGACAGTGCAACTGCGACGCCGATATCGGTGGTCCTGAATGAACTTAACTGAAATCTAGAAAGAAGCAGCATATTGACCAGTATATTGACATCCTAGATGCTTCTTTATCTCGGTGATATTCCTTTCACGCCAAACCGAGTAGGAAAAGTAAAGGAATGCCAAGCGCGCCGCTGAATTTCCTTTGTGCTCAAATGTTTACGAATGTCGGAACGTTCCTGGTCTTAAACATTATGAAATGTAACCACGAATTATTTCCGCGGAGCACAGCATGCGGTTTGTATTGTGTGAATTTTGGTCTTATAACTGGCACTTGTTCATCCATGTTTCTCTGAGTTGTTCAACTTTAACTCTGTCCAATACATGTTCTGTAGTCTTCTACGCGCGTTCACAAAAAGGCACACATTTGTATTTAATTTTATTGATTGTTATACAACAGTCGATGTAGTGAAAGCATGGGCTTAGATTATCAAAATCATTCGTACGCACTGCGACTGTTGGTAGGGACAGCGCGGGCTAATACGTGATAAAGAAGAAGAAGGCACCGACAAATTGTTACGCGCCATCGAAGAAGGAAATCCAATCCAATCCAATCCAATTGCAAATAATTCTAGTGAACGATATCATCTCCGTCTTACGCACTTACGTGCAACGTCACATTAATTGATAGGGTGGAGGCAGCACCTTCCGTGAAACTATGTCCTTCTGCGGTCGCCGAGCTTGCAATTTTTTTCTTCCGCAAGAACTGTCTATCACTGGCTTGCATAATTTGCTATTGGGTGGCTACTGTTCTTCAAATAGGGGATCGGCTTAGCAAATATGAGCCCCAGATCATTTGCATATGTCACGGGCTTGCTTGCTTGTAGTGAATATTGGTGTCCTGACTCGCATTGCGCTTCTCCTTCTGCTGCTAAAGCACAACTTTCACAAAGCGGCGACAGAGGAACAGATTCTACTGGCATTATGGAGCTAGGTACTCTCATATTCTTTTGATAGAGATATTTCATGATGGCTCTTGTATTGCGTCTCGTACACCGTAAAAAAAAATGTGTAATGCGTATGCCAGAGTCTAGAGCAAAACAAAATATGCAAAGGCAATGTCGTAAAAGTACTAAACACTTCGCTTCTTTTAGCGATACCTGATATGGAATTTAATTTTCCATATATTTTTTTTCATACCTTCCTTTCTGTCTGGCGGCACTAGTGCAGTCAGACAGAAACACAGATAGACGGCACTAGGTGAACCCACTCTCTCGCTGAGAGTCCACTGCAACCCACGAGGCCTCAAAAGATAGGCGAGCGTAAGACGACCACACGCACACTCCTAAACTGACAAACGGAACAAAACGGCTCCAAGAAGAAGGCGACTTATGCGAGCGTGGGCATGCGGCTGCAGCCGGCCAACTAGACGGTTATTGCAGCCGCATGAAAAAGAGAGAGAGAGAGAGGCTGACGAACAGACTACGATCTATAACAAAGGTCGGCCAGAATTTCCAATGTTTTGAGCATGGAATGATGATCAGGTTCAGTTGCCAACGCTGAGACTAAGAATTTCAGTTTGCTTATAACCGATAGAGATGATAAATTTATTGTCCTGACAGCAAAAGGGACATGGCCGACAAAGTAGACGAACACGACAGACCACCAATCAGATATCTACTTCAAGTCATTCCTCTCCAACTGCGTTTTGCCTCGGAAACAACAGAATCGAACTAAGCTAACGGTGGAGATGGAATTTCAAGAAAGGCAAGCTCTTCGTCAGCGCCCATCCGGGTGATTTTGTTTTTGTGAAAGTCGCTCTTTTCTTATACGCCATCCAATATCGTCGCAGTTTCTTCGATTTCGACGGTTCTGAATTCCACCCTTCTCTATGTCATGATCAATGATTTCATAGAGCATCTGTGCCCTTCGTACAGAGGCACGAAAGGAGATCATAATATCCTCGGCACCGCCACAACTGAGGAGCGCAATACTGCGACAGTAGAAAAAGTAAGTAAAGGTCACGAATGAGGCCTTTACGGCGACCGACCAAATGGACCAATATGTTTTTCTTTCTTTTTTTTTTTTGGAAAGTCTGCCTCTAAGATTAGTGGACCAAGTTGATCCACCCGATAAAGGTAAATGATCAAGTCGTCTGAATATCATGCTCCTGCGAATGGTTACCTTATTCCGCGCTCGTGCATATTTTCCTCAAGTTGTCTGCCTTGGCCATTATGTCATCCGACCATTTCTGAGTGGTTGAACGTAGCACCATCTTCCAATTTTGTTGCGTAAGCGCATCTACTTCTTTGACTAGTTTCATTGCTTGTGGCCTCTTCAAGCTTCACGCAAACAGGGCACACGCAGGGAAGTTCCTGCTCAAGTTGTCACTTTTGCTGGAAATTTCACGTTCCACAAATTACGCATGACAACAATCATCGTGACAAGGGCGATGGCCTAAATGCGCAACCCCCTCTTTCTTTTTCTTTCCTTTCTACTTTCGTATGTGCGTTCAAGAGGTCTGCCTTCAAGTCAAAGTGAAGTGACTAAGGGCAACATGAATACAAAGAGATGAAGTAGCCTAGGTACTATTTATCTTTCCACAGCAATCCTCTATGAAAAAAAAAAACAGAACAAGCTTAGGGCCTGTTCTGGAACATATTCTGGATCTAATCGCACAATGCACTGTCAAGAGATCCAACGCGGTTCAAGTATTTCTGAAATACGCAGCGCATTTCCGGACATGTAGACAACGCTGACTCCTTTTTAATAAAGCGAAGCTTTATTTGCCTCTTGTTTGAGCAGTTTACAGTGCGCTATTTATAGATTGCGCCGTAACGTTGTGGCGCCTTTCGGTTACTGCGGCATGGTCAGAGCACCATGCACACACGACACGCGTGGCGGGGGGTTAGCATCAAGGTAAAGTGCCAATAATTGAGGAGTACGGTAAGCATTTCGCCTGGAAACGCGTAGCGGAGCATCGTTCTTTGAGAAACATTTCGTGCAGGACGAGTTGGATTCGGCGCGTAGTGTGTGCGATATAGACTCTGTTTTCGCTCACCCCAATGTCTGTGGTGTTAGAGTGCAGCACATTTACGTTCAGCGAAGTGTTACCCGGTAAACACGCGCCCTTCTTCGTTGTGTGTTCTACTTGAAGATTGTCTCTAAACAACAGAATTCTGGCCATGGTTCGATTCTGCAAGGCGAAGGTCGAGGAATGATTTCGTTCTTTTATCTTGCTGACGACTAAGTGTAAAGGTTCGTGACTCATGGTCAAAGACCAAATACATTACTACAAGGGCGCCTGCATGGGTAGCTAGAGCTTGCTTCCTCGCCAGAACGACGACCACGGGCGTCATTCTCCAACGTATATAGTACACGCTCATCTTGCCTGCCTACCGCCGGGATTCACACCCTCGGCTTGTTCGCCGCCAGCACTGTGGTGTTTACGACAACTAAGAGCGTCTTTCCGTTCCAGAAATAAGAAAGCAGACTGACCTGCCTACCTTTCCCTAAACTAAGCAACTCTGTATTGTTTGCTGTCGGAGTTGTAGGACGATCTCGCCGCTGCCACCATTTGTAAGGGTTGGAGGCCGTAGGGAGGAACTTGGGGGGGGGGGGACAGGACTAGGCGAGCAGGATTTATTTAGAGATATTAAACATTAGAACAAGAGATACATTCGACAGTCTAGCGTGACTCCCAAATGGAGCACGCAAGACGAAGCATACAGCATACGAGCACACAGCTCACGAGAACGATCACGAACACCCTGACGAGCACACTGACGAGCACGCTGACGAGCACAGAGCACGATGACTAGCACGCTGACGCGCACACCCTAGTAGCGACAAACAGCTGCTTATAAACACTCCGTGTTCCCTAGATCCCTAGGTGAGGGAAAAACGGCAGTTCACCGCCGATTCGCAGCGTCCAACGTCAACGTAGTCGACCCGCCTTTTTGGAGGAGGAGGAGGGCTCACACACACACACGTACGCACAGCTTTCACTGCCCCCACCGAGGCCAGACGGGCTTCGCAGAACTCGGGGCTTACTTCTTGACCAAACGAGGCGCCTCTTATTCCCCAAGCTGACCCCCGCCGCGTGGCCCCCGGTTCTCCATTGTCTTGCGTCTTGAAAGATGTATTCTCTCCGGAACTCTCTTGCTCACAGCAGACCAGGTCGGCGGTGGCGGGTTCAGTAATAATAGTTGGTCCGCCGATCGCGTTTAGTCACAACGGCGCCGAGGGGGTTGAAGCGGCACCTCGAGGTCCCTACGAAATGAATCACCGCAGCAATTGTGGTAGGCTTCCATGGTTCTCTTCGGGGAAGATCGCAACGCTCGCAGCTGCAGCCGGCTGAGAAAACTTCCATGTTGCCACCTCGGCAGGCCATGCCTAACATTGCATACTTTGAAGGAGTCCGCATATACACGGATGGTTCTTCCACTCAGACCAGCTCCACCGGCGCACTGGTTATCCCATCACGATCGATCAGCATCAGATGGACGATTTCTCACGTCACAACAACGAAAGGTTCGGAGCTTATTGCAATCCAAGGTGTCATTGATTAATCCAACAAGCCGCTGATAGGGGGCCAATATTCTACGACGCAAAGGCTGCCCTACAGCGTCGTTTCTCAGCTATTCCTCACGGGTTCCGTGAAAAACTCCGGCCATAAACATGACAAACGCATCACCATGTAACCACAAAAGGATACAACATTGTCTACCTGTGGCTGCCGGGTCATCGCGGTATCTCTGACCATGACATCGCCGACGAAGCTGCCAGAAAAGCAGGTACAAACTTTGTCTCTTTACCTTTATCGAGTGCTGACACAGTACGGCACCTAAGCAAACTAGCACGTGATGTGACATTATAGAAATGTCACACACCTGACTTCACTCACCATCGATCGGATTCAGTCCAGCCATCTATACTACTGCGACGGCTACCTGGTTAAAATTAAATTAAATTATGGGGTTTTACGTGCCAGAACCACTTTCTGATTACGAGGCGCGCCGTAGTGGGGGACTTTGGAAATTTAGACCATCTGGGGTTCTTTATCGTTCACCTAAATCTAAGTGCACGGGTGTTTTCGCATTTTGCCCCCATACAAATGCGGCCGCTGTGGCCTGGATTCGATCCCGTGACCTCGTGCTTAGCAGCCCAACACCATAGCCACTAATGGTGTATCCACACCACGGACGGCTCCGCGCAAATCTGTGCCGCGGACGCTTATTCCGCCGCCCGTCCGGCTGCGAAGCGCATTGTTAGGGTTGGCGTCTGACAGCACGTGGCGACAGGTCATTCACCCGACCTGCCCTGAACCGGAGCCCACGTGCACCGGAGGAGTCATTCACCCGACCTTCTCTGAACAAGAGCCCACGTGCACCGGAGGGGTCATTCACCCGACCTTCCATGCACCGGAGCCCACGTGCACCGGAGGGGTCGTTCACCCGACCGGATTCGTCGCTGAGAGGATCGACCTCTCCTCCCCAAGTTTGGTATTGCAGGAGGAGGGGCCCTCTCTCCGTGCCTGTCACCTGTCATCGATGGAAGCAAGATCCCGCCCACACTTGTAGAGAGCTATTTAAGGGGCTCCGAAATGTACTTTGATATACTTCTTACTTGAGACTTCATACTTCATGCTTTTCTTATTTTCTTTCAACTACCTTTGAATAAACAGTGCAAGTTTCGCATTAGCAAATCGTCTCGCCCCTGCTTGGTCGCCATGATCTACCAGATGCCTGCAGCCCGCCGACAACGCCACGCTACCCAATAAGTAATGTCGGTCGAGCTTCGATAGGCAGGCGTCGCTACTTCTCGGCAGCAGTACGGTACGCTACCCTGGAGTACGCAACAGCATCCAGACGACGGACGGACTGAGCAGACGACCGCGCCGGAAAAATAAAGATGGCGGCACCGCCCGAAGCGACTGCCGTCCGCCTCGAACCTGTCAAGTCGTCGTCGTCCACTGTGTGGCCCGTAACTTTCAAACTGCGGCTTGTATTTGGTTTAAATTTGTGTCCAGAAGCTTCGACAGCAATGTATTCGCGATGAGTGGGCGCCGTTTCCGAAAACGATACTCAGATTCAGCAACCACGGCGGGTCCGACGGTTACCTGGTCTTCCCCGTGGTGAGGAAACAGTGCTGTGTCGCTTACGCGTGGGCGCTGCATTCACTAATGCACATTAATTTTTTTTATTGAAATTACCGATATTATTATTATTATTATTTGTTTTGAACACATATACATATATATACAGTTAACAGGAAAGGGAAGGCGAGGAGCAGGCTGGCAACTGCCACCGGAAGGGGCACAACGCCTGCCTACTCTTCTGAAGGGAGGTGACAGCAACACAGAAATGGAAGATAGGAAGGAAGGGAGGAAAGAGGAAAGGAAGAGCAACAGGACAAATCTAAAGACTAAAGTAGAACACAGTACACTAGCACGTTGTTCCGCCGAGTTTCGACTCTGCAGCCGGAATTAAAGTGACGCCGCATCGAACAGCCTCCACAATTATCTATCACATCCATGGCTAGTTTGCTACGCGGCTAATTGTGCGCTCCACGATGAGACGCCAAGTATAGCTGCACGCAATCACCGTTTCACTGGTAGTCGGTTCACAATATACACTACAAGGTGTTTGAACCCGCCACTTCCCATCTTCGAAGAAAGAAGCGTTAGGACACAGTACAGATCACACACAGTAGGGCCGGTCACTGAAGGTCACGCTACTACAGAATGTTGAACGTTCACGCTACAAACGTGAACTTAAGTTAGTTAGCTCTAGAAAGGTTATTAGGGCGCGATGGGCCTGATTACCGATAGCGCCGAGTGCAATGCATGCGTTGTCGAGAATACTATAGAACACCTCCTGTGTTATTGCCCGTCCTTTGAAAATGAAAGACGTCACCTCCGCAAAGGTCTAAATTGGTTGGGCGGAAAACCTTTCACTTTGAACAAGATATTGGGACCATGGCCTCACATATCGCAGCTACAGAATAAAAGGCCACAAAAGGGCTGCCGCTATTTCTGAAGGCTACCGGACTGAGTAACCATCTCTAATATGACACTGACACCAAGGACAGCATAGAAGAAATTACTTGTGCTTAATAAATGAAATAAAGAAACGATAAATAATGGAAATGTAAGTGGGTGAAAAAACAACTTGCCGCAGGTGGAGAATGATCCCACAACCTTTGCATTATGCGTGCGATGCTCTACCAATTGAGCTACCGCGGCGCCGGTTCTCCATCCATTTTCTTGGGTATTTATGTTTCCTAGTAGAACCCTGGGAGCGTTAGCCAGCGCCACCACTCACAAATCTTGGCGGCGGATGTGGAACATCCTTTCTGCCGCAAGCTTCACGAGAACGTGATCTTTTTGGGTGAAGGCAACCGGTCAATAAACCCACACATGCTATCTGAAGCCATCAATGTTGCCGGATTCGAGACCCTCGTTATGTACTAAACGAGAAGAAAGGAAGTTAACCGAGGGGCCCGATTTTTATTAGTCATATTGAATTGAATTGAATTGAATTGAATACCTTTATTTCCAACAGATTGGGGGAGACAGGGAAGAAAAGCTGCAAGTGCAGCTTGAAAAAACACCCTGCCCCCTATGACCACAAGACATGGGCAGTGCGGAGCTGCCGCGTGTTTTTAACAATACAAAAATACACAGTTTGCAAGAATGAAGTGAAAAGTGATAAGTTGCGCGTAATGAAGTTACAAAACGTTTCGCATATGACAGATGAAAAAAAAACATATATACACATATATATGTAATATAAATGTGAACAAAAAGCTGTAAACTCATCCAATCTGCACTTCTGAAATAGCTGACCATACAAACCACACAAACATGAATATTAGTCCCGCTGATTAAGTCGAGAAAATTCTGATGGGGTAAGGGCACATATATCAATGCCAGATTTGTTGTAAGCATTTAAAAGCCTTGGTAAGTTGTTTTTAACATTTGTGAGCTGTAATTAGTTCTAAAACGGTGCACTGTCCTGGGTTCTGTGGTTCCTGTGAAACGTGAGGGGACACGCTCTTCTAAACATGACAATTTAACAAGGGATAGATCGCTTTTCCTGTTCATGTGATAAAACTTCTGCAAAAGTCGACGCCTATAGATTTCGTGCACTGCGATAATTTTAAACTTGTCAAATAAATGCTCGGTGTGTGAATCGTACGGAACATTTGCGACGACGCGTACTATCCTTTTCTGTAATAAAAATAATTTGTTTAAATTCGTATCAGTTGTAGTGCCCCATACGAGGTGACAATAATTGAGATGAGAGGCAAATAAGGCGTTGTAATAATAGTACTTTAACTGATGTAGGAAGAAGGTAACGGTTTCGGCTTATTATACCTGTATCTGACTCAGTTTTTGCGTTACAATATTTACATGGTCATTCCATAGCAGCGATGAAGAAAAATGCACGCCTAGGATTTTGATGCTTTCTACAAATTCAATCGGAGCATTATTATAGGCAATCCTATAATAATACGCAACTTACCGCAGGTTGGGAACGATCCCACAACCTTTGCACAACCTTGTGGGATCGTTCGCCACCTGCGGCAAGTTTTTTTTCATCCACATACATTACCATTAATTTATCGTTTCTTTATTTAATTTATTAAGCACAAGCAATTTCCCCTATGTTGTCATTGGTGTCACTGTTTGTTGGCTTCTTATGATACGACTATTAAAAAGGGGCCCCTCGGTTAACCTCTTTTCTTCTCATCTGTAATATATAGCAGACAGCTGTTACTACGCCGGCGATATCAACAGCGGACTTTCTTTATTTGTTTGTTAATCTTTTCGTCCCCTGTCCCATTCCGCCAAAGCAAGGTAGCCATCCGGGCTCGGTCTTGGTTACCCTCTCTGCCTTTCATTTATAATTTTCGTATAGCTATAGAGTTTGCTTAGAAAGTTGCATCGGCACCTTCATGATGACTGTGTCTATGTCCTTTCGCAAACAACAATATGCCACACATACATCGATCAGTGCCGAGCATACGCGAAATCGGGTAGGATTTTCTTGATATTTACGTACGTGAACGCCCTATTTCTTTCTTAGGCGGACCACTCAGGTGCTTTTGTTTCTGTAACTGTGCGCATATGAATATGATGCATCAAGTTTAATGTTCACCTCTGATCTGCCAACATTATAAAATAGGAAGCAGCTGGCTCTGCCTCAGGGCGCAATTACCACCTTTTCATTCAGACACAGTAAAAAAAAAAGAAGTAATACAATAACAAGCAACAACAGCAAGACCTATATAAATAAAAACTCAGTCACCTTCCACTCTGTGAAAAAGGATGACCAGCGAAGCTGTGTATGTGAGCCCCTTAATCGTGAACTGCACCTCCGCCGCAGATCGGCCCGGCATCGCACTATCTTCGGGATCGGCCCACGCATGGGGAGTGCTTAACGCCTGCTTCACCTCCGCCCATTGTACTATTTTCGGGATTTTGTGTCTACACATGGACACGATCCTGGGGGAACTAGCCCTTAACAGCTTCGCTGCAAAGCAGGAAGTTCCAAGCAAGTCAGATGACAATTATAGTTTTGCGGCAGATATACACCCCAAAGGGTGTACTTTTGTCTAAGAGTGCAAGCTACACTGTTACACTCTAAGAAAAGTTTACACCCTTTGGAGTGCCCCTTCTGCGACACAACGATAATCGTCATCTGCCTTGATGCGTTTCCTTTCTTTAACGCTGCGAGCCCGGTACTTTCCAGTAACGAACGGCATGCGCGTTATCAGCATGATAGCATTCCCGACAGGAAAGTAGCGGGCGCGGCGTTTTCAAGAAAGGAAGCGCATCAAGGCAGATGACGATCATCGTTGTGTGGCAGAAGGGGCACTCCAAAGGGTGTAAACTTTTCTTAGAGTGTAGACAAAGGTACACCCTTTGGAGTATACATTACACTCTTAGACAAAGGTACACCCTTTGGGGTGTACACATGCCGCACAACGACACTCGTCATCTGAATTGCTTGCATTTCCTTTCTCGAAAATACCGCGCCCGCTACTTTCCTGTCGGGAATGCTATGTCATGCTGATAACGCGCATACCGTTCGTTACTGGGAAGTACGGGGCTCGCCGCGTTAAAGAAAGGAAATATGGACAAGACAGATGACGATTATTGTTGTGTGGCAAAAGGGTGTAATTTTGCTTAAGAGTGTATAGTTGGGCGGGATTTTTCATGTCCGCGTGTGCGGTGTTCACACAAAAATGTGGGCCCATCCCGGACACAGTGCAAAGTAATGGGGAGAGCACAGTGTGCTGCTTCTCAAAGAGGCATCCCATGACGTCATCAGGTGACATCATCACTTGACAAAAACGCCGTCGCATGACGTCATGTTTGATGTGATGGCGTTATCTGATTAAGTCATCGGGCGATATCGTCACGTGATGATGCCGTTCTCGTATATCTGAAGCAATCACGTCTGCAGCTTGTGCGTAAGTCGTACTTTACGAATGATCTGACGCAATTTACGTCGAGAAATTCAATTATTTCAATAACGCACCGGCACTTGGCGGAGGCCCTAGGAAAATGAATCCTGGATGTATGCTGCACTTCCGCACACGTGCATACGCGCGTGACGTACGTGTGCATACAGTGTGTGTGTCCTTGATACGGGCGCTCTGCTCGTTGCATCTTTCGCGCAGCGTGCGCTGCGACCGTAATCGACATTATCGCAAACACAAAAAACCGTACCTCCAACTATAGCGGCCGCGGCCACTCAGACAGACCTCAAACGGCAGCTGGAAAACGAGTTTGTCTTTGAGTTTCCGCGTAACAAAATTATGTTTTCTCGTACGTTGAATTACAATTCGAAGAGCTCTATCAGGTTTGCAGCTTGTGTGTAAGTCGTACTCTACGAATTATCTGACGCAATTCACTTGGAACAATTGAATTAGTTCAATAAGCCACTTGCGCTTGGCGGAGGCCCTAGAGGAATGATTATGTATGCTGCACTTCCGCACACATGCATGCGCGCGTGACGTACGTCGCTTGTGGTGGTGGTGCTTGTCTAACACCGCCTAACGTCGGTCGTGCTTGTCTAATGTCGGCAATAGCTTCGGTGTACATCCACTTTCACAGGGTGGAATGGAGGCAGATTTTTTTTTTAACCTCTTCTGTTTCCTTCCGCCGCACTAGTGCCGCTGGAACAGCATCGCATAACTCAGGCACCGCTCCATGTCAGGAGCCTGCTGCAGTGAAGTGCACTTTGTACATGGCGTTCACAGATGTGCGAGACGCTCCTCGCTTCGATGACAACTCTTGTCGGGAGAGGTATACTTGTGCGTGTGCACGACTCTACAAGTGCAATGCAGCGCTGGGTCTTACGATTCGCGGCCATAGGAGCTCGTCTGTTTTTGTGTAGTGGCAGCTTTAGGATGCAGTCAACCGTAAAGGTATCCAACAACAGCAATGAAGACGACGATGACGACGCGTTCTCAAATGATATATTGCAAGCAAGGAAGGAGGGGGAATGGGAGAGGTCCCACACCGTTCCGCCTGTCAGATATATTAAGCTAAGCCTCGATTTCGCAATAACAAAAACAAAGTATGCCAAGAATGCGAGGACGGAATGAGCCCCGGCTCCGCTTTTATTGTCTTTTTCACTGCTCATTTTGCCCAGCTCTTCCATTCAGCGTTGGAACACATGAATGACTGAAGGTAGCAGCCTGGAGACGGGGGAGCATCTATGATCAAAGATCAACCATGATGGTTGTACAGACGCCTGACCCAACATTAGATCTTAAAGAATGTCTTTTTCACGTTAGAACAGTCGAATTATGAATGAACATGCAGCTAAAGGAGTCTCAATTTTGCGCACAAGGCGAAGCATCGATTGCGATAGCAAATTAGCGGGCAGCTAGCTATACGAATCAAGACGGCAAGTTGGGCCAGTTGGTTAGGATTCCTTGTGGGGTTAGTAACAGCGCAACGCAAGACACCGACAAAAGGAAGGTAAAAAGCGACAACGGCGCTGACTTTCTACTGATCAGTTGAGATTTATTTATTGATTGATTGATTGAGTGATTTATTGAGAAATGATCAGTTGAGAGTCAGCGCCGTGTTGTCGTTTTTTTACCTTCCTTTTGTCCATGTCTTGTGTTGCGCTGTTACGAACCTTACAATGAATGGATATACGAAGTAAGGATATTAGTATTATCGGCCGCATAAACATGTAAACATAGGCACACTAATTAAATTAACCAGCATGGTATCCCGCGTGCACAAGCAAACATGAACACGTCTCGCTCGATGACCGCGGAAACTCGCTGTCAAAACGTTGCAGTGAGGAAACGCGGCAGCAGCAGCGAGCGAATCGACCTTCATACAGCCGCTCGCATCAACGCGAACTAAGTCTCGAAAACACAGCGCAGCACGGCCTCTGTACCCATCGCACATGGCTTTCAAGATACAGATACCCGACCGGGCGCCCGCGTCCGTAGAACGCGCCACCCCACCGTACCCGCTGCGTGCGATGGAAGGCGGCGCGCTTCCTCCCCGCTTTCGTCCGTTGCGTGCGCAAGATTTAGCCACGATCGCCCGCCCACTCTCGCACGTTTTCACTCTCACATATAGCATACGGCGCGTAGCGATGATTTTATCTCCTCTGGACTTTATACGGAAACTCACGGCGATGGCGATCCCGACGCCGACGGTAGAAATGCGCCTGGCGTATCCATACAATTGCTATCGCAATACAAAATATTCAATAACACAGGAAAGTCGTTCAAAGCACATAAAAACCAGGCAGCGATACAGTATTTCGGACACCGCTATCCAATCCAGAGATCCAGAGAAACTGCCTGCTATGCGCGAAAGGTCTGCCTGCTTTGGTCGGTACTTTGTAAGAAAGAAACGAGGTCTCTGCAGTCGCACTCACTAACAAACAGAAAAAAAAGGGCAAGAAAGAAAGGTAAGTGCATGAAAGGAAAAGAAAAAAAACACCATTGCAATGTTTTATACAAAAATGGAGAGTGATCGTTCGAGCTCATTCCTAGTCACTGAGGGAGAAGCACACGCTCTATCGTCTTTCATCGCGATAAACCAACGACGTTATTGTCATGGACGAGGAGGCGGGGAATGACGACATCTGAAACGTTTAGCACTTGAGCCAAGTAAAATCTAGGCACCAGTCTTCCTAGACAAAATGCTGCTGACCTCTTTTCTCTGCTGACATTCAATTATATTGTTTTTAGTGTTCTGTGAGAACACATACAGTTTACTTCCCCGTTTTTTTTTCTTCTTACTCCTCAAGCCTTGCACGAACTGCATTCCACAGGGGACAAGAGCTGAACGAAGAGCTGATGCCGGCATCGCAAACTTCATCATGAGGCGTGGGCCACACGGTCTTTTGCTGCCTGTTCTGAATCGTCGCGGTGTCTTTTCTACTTCGTCTTTCTCGACTAAAATTGGACAGACTTGACGATTCGTGTGTGTGGGCCGAATTATGATTGCGATAGCAATTATATGGTCACTCCAGACGCATTTCTGGCGTCGGCGTCACCGTGAGGTTCCGTAAAGTCCAAGGGCGATAAAATCGTCGCCGCGCGCCGTTTGCTGTATGAGCGAGTGAAAGCGTGCGAGAGGAAGCCGGCGATCACGGCGTTCTATTCCGGGCAGCCCGGGCGCCCGGCCGGGCCGCTGTATATTGAAAACGATCTGCGACGGGTATAGAGTCAGCGCTCCACTGTGTTTTCGCGAGTTCGCGTTGATGCGATGCGTTGACGTACGAAAGTCAATTGGCTCGCTGCTGCTGTCACGTTTCCTCACTGCAGCGTTTTGACAGCGAGTTTCAGCGGTCATCGAGCGACATGTGTTGATGTTTGCTCGTGCACGCGTGACACCATGCTTGTTAATTTAGTCAGTATGTCTACGTTTACAAGTTTATACGGCTAATAAAACTACTATCCTTACTCAGTATATATAGCTGTCCACTAATTTGCTATTGCAATCGATGCTTCGCCTTTCGGGCGAAACTTCCACCTTTTTTATCTGAGGCTGAACGGAATGCTACTATTTACACAACATCCCCTTCATATGTGAAGAGAGTAACTTTATAGAGAACTATACAGGAGTACTTATCAAAATCTTGAACTGAGATCTGTGTTCGGACCTACCACGAATTTAGTACGTTGAGGGCTCTTTGAGCCAATGGGCGTCATTCGGTTAGCAGCATAGACAGACGTCAGGTAAAGCCTCTGTTGCGGCGTTGGTGGTTTTATTAGTTTCGTTGTCATTTTGTCGTTTATTTAGTTATTTATTTGTTTTTCTTTTGTTTTATAATATAGAGGAATGAGGTAGCCTAAGTGCTCTACCTCAATTTCTCCCCAGCAACCCATGTATAACCGAAGAGAACAGACTCAATGCTTATAACGAACTTCAAATAGTACGTCAGCGTCTGGGTCTTTCTTTTTGGCGATTTACGGCGGACGGTATGGCACGGACTCCTTAAAAGTGACGGTGACATTGCATAAAGCAGTGATATATAAGGTTTGACGAAAAGTTATCCACTAGGGGATAATTATTGCACAGAATAGCGTACGCAAACCCCCCAAAAAAATAAAGGTTTAAAGGAAACAAACGACGTTTCGGCACCTGTACAGAAGCCTTGTTGACAATCTACTGCATTCCTTACGGCAGTCGAAACGTCGTGTGCTTCTATTAAACTTTTATTCCATTGGGCGGCGTCCGCTATTAGTATGCGCCATGAATAGAGCAACCATGCGCGGAACACCATACCGATGCGTGTCCTTAAATGGCGAACCGAGAAACAAAACCTGAGTTGTTTTCGCAACAATTTTCTCGAACAATTTTACGCGCCCCCATAAGCTGTCATCGCACAGTTACTGGTGGCATGTGAGCATTAGATCAGTGGCGATGGAACAGCGGCCTCCGGCAGCACACCCGTCTCGTGACTGGACGAGAGCGGCACACGACGCTGCCTTCAACCGTGGGGGTCCTCCGCTATGTATTGATGTCGTTCCTCAGCGCTGCTAAGAAGCATTTATACGCAGAAGCTCTGCTTGCGGTGTCTGAACGTGCTAACAAGTGCTTATTCTCTGTACATCCTCACTGCCACTTGTAGCAGCCTGTATGACCGCTTGTGGTGAACTGGACGATGAACGCTTCATTGCGTGCTTGTCTATGTATACTGCAACCTTATCTACTCCTTTCTCGGTGCAGGGTAGCCAACCGGGCTCACCCTGATTAACCTCACTGCCGTTCACTCATCACTTCTCTCTTCCTCTCTCTCCCACTGCCACTGCCGTCCTTTGGCAATGGTCTAAGGACATAGGAAGCAGCGCGGCCGTATGGGGTCGATTCTTTTAATGAATTGCCATCGTACGGACGAAAAAAGTTTGCTCTTAGAAGCGCGCGTGCACCTTCCACCGCGAACTAACCAACCTGAGAATGCGGCTGGAAGCAATGTAGCGAGGTTATCAGACAATGTACAGCACGGTAGACGTACTGCTTGACATATATAGCGCATTTAGGCCAACAAAGTATTATACTATAAGAGTTCTTTGAAACGCTGTTCATAAGCATCGTCAGCAGAAGCATTGATGCAGCAGAAGCATCAATGCAGCAGCCTCATCAGCCGGCACAAGTAGGTCAAGACGGCTGTCCGCCGTCTCAGATGTCAGCCATTAAAACGTCGGCAGTGACCTTCCTGAATTTCTCACTTGTTTTATATTTATAGCATTGGTTGCGGTTATTAATGTTCTTGTTTTGCAGTGTGCGCTACACAACCCTAGATTCACCAGCTTGTAGCACAAACCCGGCTTGTATCTTTACAATGGATGGTCGTTACTAAAAAAGTATGGCGGAAATGATGTAGCGACTCTATTCTAGTTGCATTCCTTTGCGCGTTTCGTTAGTGTCTTGAGTGGTGCCCTGCATGTCCGTTATCATTAGAATCGGTCAGTGATGAGTTTCTAACGTGAATATAGAATAAAATCAGGCGAGGAATATTGTTATACCGACCCCTAAATCAAGAGCTTTCAGCTCACGATAAGCCTTGATATCAGATATCTATATCGATGGTAACTTTTTTGTTCTTTTTCCTTTCTGTGCTAATCTTTGAACTTCTCGTTGCAGGCGCCTAATTGGCGGGCTACGGTGCCTCTGTAGCGCTGCGTTGTTGCAGACGGCGGCTTGGAAAATGGTAACCAGAGCTGGCTTCTAACCGGTAACTTTCAGAGCTCAAGTTTCTCATGTTAGACTGTGGCTTCACGACGACAGTGTGTGTATTCTTTATGAATTATCTGCAGAGAAGGTTACACTGAGGGTTCCTCAGTCCAACACCGTGACCGTGCTGGAGCACGCTGAATGCAGCTCCTCAGAACCATCGAAAGGGCGTAAACACCAGCTGCTCCCATTTTATCGTCTCTATATAGACAGGATTAAGGCAGCAAATGTAGGAAAAGACGTTGAGAGCTGTATATGCATGAGGCAGATGACGGCAGAAGACAAGGTGGGGTGATGAAATTACGAAATTCGCAGGCGCTAGCTGGAATCGGTTGGCACAGGACAGGAGTAATTGGAGATCACAGGGAGCGGCCTTCGTCCTGCAGTGGAAATAAAAGATTATTATTATTATTATTATTATTATTATTATTATTATTATTATTATTATTATTATTATTATTATTATTATTATTATTATTATTATTATTATTATTGGTTCGAAACAACAGGCGCGCCGGCAACCTTACAACGGAGATAAGCGAAGATGTATGTGGCGTTTCGGTGGAGCTGGAAGTCAAAGTTACAGGCGCGTGCACGAGCATTATTATTACATCCGTCAAATATTTTTGGCCCGTATTCCCAAAAAGCTATTACGATAGAATTGTTCAAAAGAGAACATTTTCTAAGAGAGACATATTATAAGCGAAGGCTACCGGCCAACGGCAAAGAACACTTGCTGAACGAAAAGAATCGTGAATTCGGCCTTTGAAGGTGTAAGATTTGGACTTGCGAGTATGGCACCTTGAGAAATGAACGACGCTAGCTCAGACGAAGGCTAAACACAGGACGCAAGCAGCTAATTGCGGTGTGCGTCCTCTTGTCTTTCATCCCAGCATTGTTCAAGAGACAATAGCTTTCAGAGAACATTTCCAGCTGTAAAGCATTTCCAGCTGTAAGAAGGGCCTCTGCGAAGCATTGGCTTGAACAGGGATCGGGGGTAGAATTTCTGTTCGCAAATACTGTTCGTCTTTGGCCGGTTGTCTATTCCAATGGCAAGCTAGCTACCAAGGTTGGCCAACGACAATTCTCATAAACCACTCTAGCGTGCGGGCTGCTTGTAAAGGAAGGTCAAGGTGAGCGTACGTTTTGCGTACGCAGACACATGAACGTAGCGTTTTTTCTTTTCTTTTTTTGTAGCGCGTTCCACACATCGCTCGTGCACCTCTGCAGGCGTATCGTCCTGATACGACTGCAATACCGAGTTGGAGTTGCCTGCTGAGGAGTGACCTGGAGCCAGCGGCATGGACGGCTTCGCCAACGGCACGTGGTCATCGCCCGAGGATCTGTGCGATGACGCGGAGCAGAAGGCCAACCTGAGCGCGCTGTGCTCGCTGCTGCGCAACCTGTCTCTCGAGGCGCGACCGCTGTTGCGGCAGCCGCGTGACCTGCTCGTCATCCTGCTCTACGGCCTCGTCGTCCTCGTGTCCGTGTTTGGCAACGCGCTCGTGTGCCACGTGGTGTTCTACTCGCGCAAGATGCGCACCAAAACAAATGTACTCATCGCCAACCTCGCCGTGTCAGATCTGCTCATGACCACGCTGACAATCCCGCTGAGCGCGTCACGGTTCCTGCTCGACAACTGGCCATTCGGCGAGGCGCTATGCTACCTCGCGCCATTTCTGCAAGTGACGTTCGTGTACGTATCGACGCTTAGTATGGCGTGGATTGCGTGCGACCGCTACAGCGTCATCGTTTACCCGCTGCGCCTGAGGCGCCTTTGCCCGAGCCACCGGGCCATCGCGTGCATCTGGACGCTGGCTGGCGCCCTGTCGTTGCCGCACGCCGTTTTCAACCGGGTCGTGTCACTGTTCACTTACCGGCCGCTGGTGCGCTGCCAGGTGCAGTATCCGCCACCGCCAGCAGAGTTCCGCAAGTGGCTTACGCTGGCTACCTTCCTCACGCAGTACGTGTTGCCACTCACGCTCACCGCCCTCATGTACAGCCGCGTGAGCTACGCGCTGTGGTCGCGCAAAGCGCTCGGCGCGACCACGCGCGAGCAGCAGGCCTGGCACACGCGCTCCAAGCGCAAGTCGCTTAAGATGCTCGTGCTGGTAGTCTTGTGCTTCGCCGTCTGCTGGCTGCCGCTGAACGTGTATCACCTCGTGGCCCACTTCCGTGCCGATGACGGGCCCGACCGGCATAACTCGAGCCTCTTCATCTTCTTCCACTGGCTGGCCATGAGCAGCGTCTGCTACAATCCGTTCATCTACTGCTGGCTTAACAACAAGTTCCGCCAGGGTGCGCTGGCCTGCTTCACTTGCCTGCTGCACTGCACGCACCGCAGGCGGCTACACCAGTCGCTCATGAAGCCAGCCTCCCTGGCCAGCCGAGGTCAATCGGCCAAGCGCAGCTCGACCCTGCGAAGCACATCCGTGGGCTCCACCAACAAGACCACTTCGGTTTGACCGAGCGTACTAGCGGGCCCCGTCTCGAATGATGTGTTGGGGAGGCAGTATTGTTGTCAAAATACGGTATATAGCGAGCAGTCAGCGAAATCAGGTCGTATCTGAGCAGACACAGCAAACCGGCAGCGATTCTTACGTGATTGAAAAGTGTTCTTATTGTGCCGGAGAAAAGTATATTAAACATATACATGTTTGGAAGCGATATTTTGAGTATTCTTTTTTGTTTGCGATTGGAAATAATCTTTTCAGAAGAAAATGAATGTACAGAGGCACGGGTAGTGAGAAGTCGATCCAACAACTTTGTCATGGTAATGTCAGCTTTGAGTGAACCGGCGAGCAAGGACGCTGAAGATGACCAAACCATGGTGCACACGTTTGATGTGGTATCAATATTAGTTCATGTAAATTAAAAACCCTAAATAGCAACGACGATGACCTATGATGTGTCCGCTTCACTGCTTTGCACATAGAAGGGGGTGGTTATCTACATTAAAGTACGAACGCTGTATGAAGGTAAGAGAGAGTAACGCTCATGGCAAAAATTATAGCGCCGCCTGCGTTTGCAACTAGTCTCACAGTCCCATCTTCAAACGACTCACAGGCGCTCGTGCTTCACCCGAGTGACTATTATACGATGGTACTATGACATCCTATCATTCCAGAACGCATCCGTGTGAATTTCTCCTACATCGCACGCGTCTGTGAATTTTTCTTATCTTATGATGCACTGCTCCTGTCTCTTGCTGCTGTCAACGAGTGTACTACAATGTCTGCTATGATAGAAAAATTAAGCGGAACATCCCTGAACGGGAACTGTCCAATAGGGTGTTTCAGTGAACACTTTCAACATTTTTTAAAGGTTGCCTGAGGCATATAGCTCAATTCTAGTTTGTGAGCCGGTGTACTTGAAGCGGTGGACACTACTTGCACAAAAAATTGAAATGCGATATCGACTAATTAGCAATAATTCACAAATTAAATTTTAGCTAATTACCTTATGACCTATATTGCAATTTACAAATTCTAACCGTGGACCTCGCAAGGCGGATCCACTTGGAACGAATTCTCAGGACGACACCAGTTTCGAGATATAAATTCCCGAACTTTGCGAAGAAATGCATTGGCGTTCCAGTTACTTGTGTGCTTCGGTACATGAAACGACGTTTTGTTAACAAATTAACTGGAACGCCAATGCATTTCTCTGCAAAGTTCGGAAATTTATATCTCGAAACTGGCATCATCTTGAAAATTTGTTCCCCGTGGATCCGCCTTGCGAACTCCATGGCTAGAATTTCTAAATTGCAATATGGACCATAATATGTAATTTGTTGAAAACATAATTAGTGAATTTTTTTAATTAGTCGATTTTGGATCTCAATTTTTTGTGCAAGTATTGTCCGCCGCTTCGAGTAGACCAGCTCACGAACTAGAATTGTGATATCTGCCACAGGCAACCTTTACATATTTTTGAAAGTGTTCGCTGAAACACCCTGTATATATGCGTAGCATTATACTGCGGTCGGCGTGGTCAGTATACCCAGGAATTAGGGCCATTGCGTTCACTTTCCTTTTTCGCCACCACGTCGCGTATCGACATTAAATAATTCGAAATTCCCTCCATGATGTAGAAGTAAAGCAATATGTCTGGCCGTGATAACTGATCCCACGAAGCTTCCGGTGAAGTTTTTTTCTTAAGTCCTTTGCTTTTTTTGTTTGTGCACTACTCTCTCTCCCTCCCTTCTCATTTTTGGTGATCGAGCCAGATCGGCATCGAATTTATCGGCGATTGATTCCACCCTGCCGCGAAAGAAACAAATCTCATGCTGGCTGTTTGCGGCCAGCGAACAGTGCCCAGCGATTGAAACGCGATACTAGGAACTAGGAGCGCATGGCTGCCGCACCCCAGGGGTGAATCTCCGCATCGCAGCCATTGGCTATCTTTAAACAGACGCTCTTTCGATGCTAGCCCCAAGGTCCCCTTCAGTTACGTCTCTAGCACGAGGGCGATACTTTGGCAAAATGGCGGCGCACACGATTGTTTACATTGCCATGGCAACAGGAACAGCAGCTGCGCGGCGCCTCCTCACCCTAGCGCTTTGTTTTTTTTTTTCTTTGTTTATATTATGACGACCCGCTCCGTTTGCTCTCCACTCTTCCCCATGCCCCGCGCACCTTCACCTTTTCTTTTTGCCTGTACGCGGCGCGTATTTTTATTTATTTCATTTTTTTATCGCGCGTACGCGCTACCCCAGGCATTTTTGTGAACTGGCGCGTGGTGCGCCGTGGGTTCTTTATACGTTAGCACGCACGCAGTCTTGTCCACACTTTGAGTATGCCAGCATATGCCAGAATATATATTATTTTTTTTTCTTTATTGATTTATTTAAGACATTGCAGAGATTGTCTTAGGGGACACGGC
Organism: Dermacentor variabilis; assembly: GCF_050947875.1. Classification (NCBI taxonomy): domain Eukaryota; kingdom Metazoa; phylum Arthropoda; class Arachnida; order Ixodida; family Ixodidae; genus Dermacentor; species Dermacentor variabilis. Next base: position 50,654,576 of record NW_027460280.1, read on the forward strand.
TAAATTAAGGCAAACATTCGCCTGACTGCAGAAAAATTCCACTTCCAACACAACAGATCTTTGGCCTCGTTTTATGGACGTCCCTTTCCGAAAACAAATATTTTCGCGTAACTTGGTATGATACACGCTCAGAAAATGAACAAAAGTGAAAAATGAATGACATGTGCATGACTACTAAACACAAAAGTTCACAGACAGTGAAATAAGAACAAAAAATAAATAAAATAAAACTCAAGAAAAAGCGAAGGCCGTTTCATGTACACACATATAAAAGATTTTTATATGATGCCCTAAAGACCAAAGTGTAGAAGAGCTTCTGATATGCGCACTGAGACCTTCTGATATGCTCATTGAGAGATTGCACAAAACTGGACAACATGTATGACATAGTCATGACAACTAAAGAAAGGGAAAATTCACTGGTAATGGCAAAAACAATGACACGCAAAATACATAAAAAATAGATGAAAATGCTAAGATCGTTTTATTAACAGCCATACCAATAAAAAAAACAAGAACTTACTTATAAACCTGCACAAAGGTATATGAAATGCGTGACATATTGTTCATTACTACTGAACAAAATGAAAAAGACATGGCAGAACAAAAATAACATTGTAGTAAAAACGGAAATACACATTATCACATTATTTTGCACTTGGCCACATTTTGAGTAACGGTGGCAAGGGGGAGCAGGAGGTAGTCAGCTTTTGCAGCAGCACATAGAAAACATTCGCAGAAAGGCCTATTCTTCAATCAAAGACGAGGTGAAATAAGCCAACAGCACGACTTGTCTTTCGACACGAATGCAATGCTTAGCAGTAAAATTACAGAACAGTACGCATTTGGGCTGGTTGGTTCATGATTATGAGCAATAAAACAGCGCTAAACAACAGGACAAGGTGATATGACACAGACAGTCAGCATATATATACTCCGCCGCTATCTCAAAGTACAGAATCAACAGAATTCCACATGCGCAGGGGCAAAAAATGCAATTAATGCGATAGGAAGGCAATCTCCTTGGGGAAGGAGAAAAATAGAGGGAAGGCTTACACATGCTTCGGCGCTAATATGAATGTGGAAAGCTTCAGAAATAAGACGTGCAAGGTCATTGTGGTATGTTATAGGTCGCATCTTTAAAAGACGGCTTGCAGCCGCATTCATTGCAATGCAGTAATAACCACTGATAACTGACTGATCAGTGATATACGTCTGAACACACCTGTCTTTCTGCCAGCTACACCCGGGGGTGACAGAAGACCTATAGGCCCAATGTGCTAGACGACCTAGCTACGCCACTGAGAACAAGCGCTAGCCATGAAAGCGGCGAAAAAGAGCGTGGCAGAAGCGCACGCTTCGGAATCAAGCGTATCAGACGTTCACAAAATCGGAATGGTTGGGGAAACTGATATGACGCAGGGAAATTGCTACCTGGGTCTGCGAAGCATGCAAGCAGACTGTGCCCGCACGTTGCGGCCATCTGTTTCAAATGTGATAAGAAAGGGCATATTCAAAGAGTGTGCCAAGCTAACAAGCAGAGAACGACGAAGGGAGCGCGTTGAAACGCGATGGTGTTGAGTGCCGTTCAAGCTTCTGTTAGCGTGAAGGAAATTGTTTCGCCTGGTCTGGAGCCGATAAAAATTTCAATGCACGTACAAGACGTACCCTTGGAAATGGAGCTGTATACTGGGGCTACTGTGTTTGTAATGTCTTTGGATCAGTTTCGTGAAATGTTTCCCCCAATCAAGGTCATGCCAACGACGCTGAAGCTGCGGACGTTCGATGGAGCCATCATCCAACCTGTCGGAGTTACGTTGCCATGCAGTACGGAGATCCGAGGGCCCAGCTGCCTTTTTACATCACGAGAGAAATGGGACCCCCTCTGCTAGGTCGACAATGGTTGCAAGCCATTCGACTCGACTGGAGCCGTATGTTCCAGCTCAACGCTATTCCCAGGTGGGATGATACTGCATGTTCTGGACTGCACACTCTTCTAGACAAGTACCAGAGTTTGTTTCAGGACGAAGTGGGGACAATTACAGAAGAGCGAAATTGTCCCTGAAAGAAGGTAGCGTGCCAAAATTTATGAAGGCAAGAAGTGTGCACCTTTCCATTGCAGCCGGCAGTCTAGGCTGAACTTAAGTTGGAAGACATGGGAGTCATTTCACCAGTCGTGACAAGTGACTACGCCACGCCGGTTGTGCCAGTAGTAAAGAAGGACGGCGGCATAAGACTATGCGGCGAATATAAGACCACCCTAAACCCTTGTCTTGAAACTGATCGGTATCCACTTCCGAGAATCGACGAGTTGTTCACAGCGCTCACAGGGGGCCAAGAATTTTCTAAAGTTGACCTAAATAGAGTCTATCGGCAGGTAGTAATGTCGTAGTCGTCAAGAAGGTACTTGACACTAAATAATCAAAGGACTTTTTTCCGTAAACAGGCTGCCGTTCGGGGTTTCTCCGGCACCTTCCATATTTCAAAGAATTATGCACACAATGTTGAAAGACCTGAAAGGCGTCAGCTGCTATTTGGATGACGTTCTAATCACCGGGAAGACGTCAGACGAGCATTTGGCCAACCTCGAAGCAGTTGACTGAGCGCGGGGTTCGAGTAAAGAAAGAACTGTTCATTTTTCCAAATGGAATTACAGTATCTTGGTCATGTTATCAGTGCAGCAGGTGTCAGCACAACGCCAGACAAGATAGAAGCACTGATGAAAGCTACCGCACCCACAGGCAAGCAGCAACTACAATCATTTCTGGGCATTGTAAATTATTACTGGAAGCTTGTTCCTCGATTGTCTACTCTGGTGAGTCCACTTTACGAACTGCTGCATCGCGACCAGCCATGGCTCTGGGATGAATCGTGTCAAGGGGCGTTCGAGGAAATCAAGAATGCGTTGGCGTCATCCTTGATCCTGGCGCATTACAACCCAGTTAAACCTTTGCAAGTGACATGTGACACTTCCCAGTACGGTGTGGGTGCAGTACTTTCTCATGTAACTGAAGATGGAAGCTCTCTGCCTGTGTTGTATGCGTCGCGCACATTAACTGACGCCGAAAAAAAGTACAGTCAGCTAGAAAAAGAAGCGCTAGCCATTATCTTTGCCATGAAAAAGTTTTATTTCTACATCTATCGAAGATGTTTCACGTTCATTACTGATCAAAAGCCATTGCAAACAATTCTGGGGCAAAATACAGGCATTCCACCAATTGCAGCAGCATGCTTACAGCGATGGGCTGTCACGTTGTCCGCTTACAAGTTCTCGCTCATGTACAAAGTCCAGTGATAACGCAGAAGCGGGTATTATTTCAAGGTTTACGCTCCAGGGTCCTGAAGACGGCACATCCGAAGGCGAGGAATCGTGTTATGCTCTGCGTCTGGACTCTATGCCCGTGTACGCCAAACAGATTGCGCTCGCTACAGCACGTGATTCGGTGCTCAGTAAAGTGCTCCAGCTTACAAGCATAGGCTGACCATTGCACTTGCGAGATGCGAGCTTAAAACCATTTTTCGACAGACGTTTGCAGATCAGCGTGCATCAAGGGTGCCTCATGTATGGCCTGAGGGTTTTTATTCCGTCCTCTTAGGGAATCCGTGCTCGACGAACTGCACCTAGGTCATCCCAACATTGTGCGGAGCAAGGAGCTGGCTCGCAGCTATGTGTGGTGGACGTCAATTGATGCAGTCTTAAAGACAAAGGTACGAAGTTGCCAAGCCTGCCAGGAACAACGGAATGATCCATTTAAGGCACCTCTGCCTCCCTGGGCATGGCCGACCGCACCATGGACGCGAATTCACTTGGACTTCGCGGGACCTTTCCGAGGAACTATTTTTAGTGGTTGTAGATGCTCACTCAAAGTGGCCGGAAGTGTTCGTTATGGGAAGCACAACGTCTGGGCGTGCTGTTGCCTGCTTGCGCGAACTTTTCTGCAGATTCGGAGTGCCGGAGATGGTGGTGTCTGACAATGGACCACAACTGGCGTACGAAGAGTTCAAGGCGTTTATGCGGGACGTCGGGGCCAGACATGTCGTGAGCGCCCCTTATCACCCAAGCACAAATGGTCTGGCGGAGCGTTTTGTGCAAACGTTGAAGTCTGCTCTACGCAAGTCATCTTCCGGTGAGTCTCTCGAAGAAACACTTCGCAACTTCTTATTGGCGTACCGAAATACGCCTCACCCTACGACTGGAGAAGCTCCAGCTAACCTGTTGATGGGTAGAACATTGCGCACCAAGCTGGATGCAATGAAGCCTACAGTGGAGGGGAAGGTGATGCACAGTCAGTTCACCCAAATGCAGCAGCGGAGGAGCAACAGAGACTGTTTTTGTGTTAATGAGTGTTCTAGTTTGCAATTACAGAGGCTCAACGAAGTGGGTTCGTGGAACCGTTCTGAAGACTGGGCCAGTCTCTTACGAAGTCATGGTAACCACACCCCGAGGCAAGTTCATCTGGCGTCGACATCTCGATCAGCTGCTGGCTGGTCGAGACACCGATGCTGGCTGCTGGTTGGTCGAGATACCGATGCCTACATCTGTCTATTCCACGTCCCACATTCACGTTTACAAATGTGCACGCTTATTCTAATTCCTTCCAACGACAGCGCCAAGCTCTTCCATCATGCTTCAAAATCACGATTTCCATTTATTGTACAGAGTCCCACCCCACTTTCTACTAATTTCATATGACACTGCACACTCCAAGCTAATAAAAAGAGGAGTCGCAATGACTTGTCTAAAAGAAGCTCTAAATAAATCTTGCAACCACAAAGTTGAAAGTAGTTTCAATAACCAAGTTTCAAGGCTACGCCTAGCCGGTTTCCCTTCACTCTTGATCTCTAGCGTCTGCGATAAGCTTCTTCAAAGATCAAACAGGCAAGAGAGGGCACTAACACAAAAAAGCCATTTGATTGGAAGAGATTACGTGTGATTCCTTATTGGCACAGGGTATCTCACAACCTCAAGAAGCTGGCGCAAAGGCACAGTGTTAATATTCTCTTCAGTGCACCATGTAGGTTGGCCAAGATATGCCCTATGTTGACAAAGACCAAACCCGAACCATGCTCTAAGAAACATGCAGCACAGTATACGGCTTGCAAAAGTAATGTCGTGTATGAGATACCTCTAAGTTGCCAACAGGTTTATATCGGTCAAACCGGACGGTGTTTTCATGAAAGGGCGCGTGAGCACAATTGGGCAGTAAATATAACAATGCGGGGGGCCATCTGGCACAACAATGTAAACGTCACAATTGCCGTCCATATCTTCGTGACACCAGGTTTCTGGCACGGTCTAGAGATAGACTAGAACGGGAGATGTTAGAAGCTTTCTACATTGCAAAGGCCGAGGGCACCATGTGCATTAGCTACCCTTCAGTGATGCTTACCGAAAAAGAGATAGCTTTTCTAATGAGATAGGGAGGTCGTGATGTCCGATGGGCCATTCTAGGTTGTATCTATTTAAAATCCTGTTTCTTCAAAAAAACATTTCGTTGGAAGTAGCACCTTGTTACATGTTCCTTTTTTAGTCCACGTCTTCGTATTGCTCTTTTCTTCAAGTCTTCAAACATCTTACTAACACCATCTAGAAGCCCACAGGCTGTTCTAGCTGCTGGCATACCAACAAAGAGACAGCTAGTAGCACCAACTCTGGCACTTCAGACATTCCTTACCTTACACCAAGTTGCTGTCACCTAATATGTCAGCACCAGCTTTCTGTAGCTGTGTTACCACTGATTTTACAAGAGGTGAATATCCGCAAATACCATTTCAGTCTGACAACCAGAACCTTTCGCCGACTGCAATTGACAACCCAACCATATGTGCTGCCTTTACCATGCCATAGAATAACTGGGCATCTCACTGTGCTTCTGCATCAAGCTTGTACTATCCAGCAAGTAGTGGCAGCAATTTTATGCTATAAGAAACTACGCTGACGCTACAAAGTCCATGCACATGTGCACAAATACTTTGCTGAAGAACTTTGCATGTACCTCTACTTTGTTTTCACTAAAATTTTGCATCAACACTGCATTTGTTACCCCCCCCCCCCTATTAAAATAAACACACTTGGCGCCATTATCTGTGTCGTACATGCAGACTTTCAACAGGCAGCGAGAACAGCACACGCACCTACAAGCTTCTCCGATGGTGAGGTATGCGTTAGACAGTGATAATTTTTTTATACGCGAATTGGACAAAGCCAGCATGCTTAGTAAATAATGACCAATGTGAACCGAAATTAAATGAAAACTGAAGTAATATCTCTGGTTTGAATTTCAATTTTTGTCATGCCCTGAAGGAAGCACAATGTTGGTAACTTGCAGCCGTATGCTGGTAAAGCATTTCGTTAAAATTACCAATAAATATTGACCTTGCCACGAAGGTTGCGGCAAGTTGGCACAGGTGACAGTGATGGCTTGCTTACCTCCCGGTATGACGCGTATACAAAGATTTGCACAAGTATCGATGCACAACTTTCTAGAGGTTCCCAAAAGACTTGTAGCCTAGACACATATATACTTAATACCACTGCATTGTGAATAACAGCACAAGAAAGCTTCGAGCCTCAGCTACTTCAACTTTGAAAGTCAAACAGGAAGCCGCATGACACCGTTTCTGCAGGAAGCAGGTGATGTTTAGTGCAGAAAACCGAAAAAAAAACTATTTTTTGCCTTAGTTTGCAGTCAGTATTTCAACACGCTGCCACTGCAAAAGCGTCTATCACTGGCGAAGCGTTCACTACAGATTGTGCTTTAATTTGCCGAGTAGGGGGACGATGCAGGCAATCTAAAATGCTCGAACTAGTTGAGCTATGCTGCATAGCTGCCGAGAAGCAATGAGTTAAACAAGACAACTGGGCGACATGCAAAACTGTTTTGTATATGTTTATTGCACGCTTTTTTAAGTACATAGTCAGGTATAGGTGACGTAGGCATATGATGTCAGCAGGCAGTTGCTTAGTGCCATCTGCCCAAAGAGACATGCACAAAATAGAGACGCATCGCTTTACGATCTCGGCCTCAACGCAGCACATATAAATACAGAGCCTATACCTGTAATAGTTTTCTGGAAAAGAAGATGAAGAAGGGGTGAGAAGGTTAACATTAAATTCAAAGCACATTAAACACGTTTGAAACTAACCTGTGCAGTATCTTGAATAAAATTCTTGCATGGTGCTGTGGAAAGACACTTGACACTGATAAAAGTATACTTTGCATGACGTGTCAGAAATCAGTGCTACTGTATACATATTACTTACATTCATCACCTCTTCATAGAGAAAGCAGCTGCAAATATCCAGAGAAAAGGTGCTAGATTAATACTCAACAAATTTTCAACATCTCATTCGCCCAGCTAAATAAGGGCAATTAAGGACGTCCAACTATTCAAGCTTAGAATAAAGGAAGATCCAGAAAGTTTATAATACTCGTGAGATCCTTGATGTGTCCATGAGCATAAATGCTAACATTCTGAATGTGCATGCGAAATATGTTTACCACAAATGTGCCTCCTATACTTTACTGTCATCCCAATCAACAAGCATTATGTCATTGGTATGTACCTCTGCACTTGCGCACTCACAGGGAGAGCTAAGTACTTAAGTGATAGGGAGGTGATGTTCAAATGAATTGTGCCAAGCAAATTAATTAGTCTGATGCCATAGCAGATACAAGAACAAGTGCACAATATGAGTGCCTGTCAAATGTCTCAGGTTCACACAAATGACAGTACTCGAGCAACAGTGATTTTCAGCACATTTTTACAGAAAAGAAGACTGAAGTTTCTGCACTAAGTACCAAAAACACTGCCTTTTAATTATAAGTGTCTGAATCACAATGTGTCATGTAGGCCAGTTGGCAAAATGTCACAAAAGTATGTTTGTGAGTGCGAAGCAGATATAGAGAAAAGTGACATTCTCCTTCCTAAGGAACACCTACTGAAGCAATGGCTTCTAAGAAAGCCTGTGCCACTATCCAAATAATCAAGAAACAGCAACGAAGAAAAATGAAGTGAAAAGATGACATCAAACTAGCTCAGAGCTTCAAAAATTGACCAATAGTGCCAGGCCTCTCGGCCGGAAAATGTCTTGCAGCATCTGGATGGAGCTTTCATAAATGCCATTCTGACTCTGCCATTCTTCTGACTACTACTATGGTTTCCCGGAAACTTGGACATCCTGGCAACTCAAAAGGTGAGGAAAACACCATTGTAGCACAGCTTCAAGCCAGTACACTGTCTTTCACTTTTGCTGCCTGACATCAACAATTCAGTTCATCTGACAGCAAACATTTTCCAACATGTTAGCCACCACGGTATTTGGTGAGGCCTTTAAACAGACTAAGAAGTGTGGAAAAAAGCTGAAGGCGGAAGCAGTTCTTTTGATCAAGTGACTGAGCTTTCAACCTTGCATGGCTTGCATGTGCGATTATGTCCTCGTCATATCTAAATTTGTACTGGGTGAACAATGTACTTCCAATAGAGAAGTTAGATCAAAATGAGACAGCGGCATGATGAAGCAAGTGGACAGCACAACGGTTTTAAAGCATTGTTTCATGCTGAGTAATAAGTTGTAACTTCAGAATTGCCAAAAAGCTTCCAGGTCAACAATGAGCATGAAATGCCGAATCAAGTGGCAAAAGTATGAAACAAGACCTATAAAGCTGTGAAGTTCTTTGAGGCATGTGTGCGCTTTGGAACTTGGCAACTGTGTGAACTTTCGATGTACAACAAATGTAGTCTTTGGAAACAACTTCTCAAGCATTACCGTGAATGATTTAATGCATCTTTCTCTAACTGTACCCCCTGCGATAATGCTTTCAAGGCAACACCGGAATTCTGTAAATAAAAAAATAAAAGTATGATCAGTTGTTTGCTACCAAAGTGAAATTTCATCACACTAGGTTAAAGGCCTTCCAAGAAAGAATGAAAAACTAAAAGATAATTTTCTTAATTTTGATGTGCTAGAGATTCAATGCCATGTAATTAAATTGTCTATGGCAGCTATAGCAAGTCATAGGGTTGCACATTTAATGGCAGTGACTGCTACAGGAAAGGAGAAAGCACAGGAAATAGCAATGGCAGGTTCTTACATGAACAAAAAATTAAAACAAAACAAGATGGGTGTGGTGGCAAAGGATGAAAAAAAAACACAGAGAAAAAATTATGGACACAATCACACATCACGCATGCTAGGCAAGAGGTTGTGGTTTCTGCAACTGTTTGCACAAGCTTTGACAATGTACAGCATGTACCAAAAAAAAAATGCTCCACAAGTAAACGATTAAATCACTTTGCCATTGTTCTAGCTTTGAGAGCAGCAAGAGCAAGCTGCTTCATAAACATAGTTCAATTCGCAGTGCTCACCTGCACTGAACCCTGTGCATTATCCTGTGGTTCTGGAAGTGTGCCGGCAATCTCGGGGTGAAATGTACCGTTAAATCAAATGGAGAACAAACTCTGATGCACATGCATTCAGCCAGATCTTCCAGGTTCAGAAAAGACTAAAAGACCAGAGGAAAACTTAGACTTAACAAAGTAGATGCACTGACATTACAGAAATAATTAACATGATTTCAATACACAGGTGAAAGTACTGCTGCCTCATTTCAAAACATTGTTCTTGCTCTTTGTTCTCCTGTTCATAAGCGCTGTGTATTAAGGCTCGATGCAATGCCTTTGTCACTGGCTAAGCACTAACAATGAGGTGCGTATATCACCTTTAGAGTGTACTCTTCAGCCCCTACTTTGTGGCTGATGAGCCGGCTGTGTTTCTACAAGGCCGGATCCAGCTCCACTGGGTCACTACCAAATTGCAGTTTCTTACAGGAGCAAGGACACCTGCATAAATATTGTTTTTTTTTTACACTGCAAGAGCTGAAAGTAAGATAATGGGTCTATAATTTTATAATTCTTTAATATCTCCCTTCTTGTGGATTAGTATAATGTTGGCATTCGTCCAGTTCTCTGGAACCCTTGAAGTCGTGAGACATTTCGTGTAAAGGGCCGCAAGCTTAATTTTCAAGCATATCTCCTCCATCTGTGATTAAATTGATTGTTATTCCATCTTCTCCTGCTGCTTTTCCCCAGTTCATGTCTAGCAAGGCCCTTCAAACTTCATTGCCAGTTATAGAAGGAGCCTCTGTACCCTGTTCATTACTACTTCAAATGGAGGTAGCGTGGCTGCTCTGGGTACCTTGCAGCTTCGAAGTTGCTGATGATATTACCCTGCTTATCTTTGAGTGCATACATCTCGACCTGTCCTATTCCAAGTTTTCTTCTCACTGATTTCCTGCTGCGTTCATTTTTTTACTGCTTCGATCCTCAGTCTTTCTCACATTATAATTTTGAATATCCCTTACTTTCTCCTAGTTGAACAGTTTTGACAGTTCCATGAATTCTATCTCATTCATCTCTTGAGTTGGACAGTTTCAATCTTTGTCATTTCTTTATTAGGTCCTTCATGTAACGACATTGCAGTGTAAAATATGGCACTACAATCTCGGCATATCACCGTACGCGTCGCCATGAGCCAAGCGCAGTACGAGCACATCAGAATTGGATTTAACCGCTCTTTCTGCGCATGCGTAAGGGCCAATGGTTTCCAGAGAGAAATGTGGGGACTTTCAGTCCTTGAGATTTGTCTTCACCTAGGTACTATGGGGGAGAACGTTGTTTGCTCCGTTTGTCCTTAGCTAGCAGCACGAAATCGACAGAATGTGTGATGTTGTGGCTGGTGTGGCGAAGAAGCCGTGTCAGTGGTGAGTTTGTTGAGTTTTGTTGTGACGGTAACATATTAAATTCTGATAGCTGCAGGGGGATACGTTTGGAAGTGAGGTTTCTTCTCGGATGACTTTAATGGCAAACCATTACATTGTGCCAATGAATTGCTCATTAGTGTTGTTGAGCATACTGCACAATTCAGGAGATTTGTGCGGGAATGAAAATAGTTGAGTTCAACTGTTTGTATGTAAAAGTAATAAAACTGAACGTCGCTGAGCACTTTATAAGCCGTAAATCATTGTGACAGCTCTCCAGTAACACTGGCAAAGCATTACGCTGCGCCGATGTTCACCAAAACGCTTTGATGAATTGAAACACATTTCGTGTCCTGTATGCTAAAGTACGAAAAATGGACGTCACCATGCAATATTTCATAGCCTTGTATAGACCCTTCTGAAAGCCGTACAGGAACACTGATAGCCTACGTGGTACAAATTCATAGTACTGTATTGTATAAAATATTCACCAAGATAACTTTCAATAGAATAAAGGCAACACTTCAGTCAACCATAAGTACAGGCTGGCTTCTGGAAGGGATACTCTACAATGGATCACATCCATGTCATCATTCAGGTAATCGAGAAATCCGCAGAGTACAATCAACCTCTCTATATGGCTTTCATAGATAATGAAAAGGTACTTGATTCAGTAGAGAGACCAGCAGTCATAGAGGTATTACGTAATCAAGGTGTACAGGAGGCATACGTAAATATCATGGAAACTATCTACAAAGATTCCAAAGCTACCTTGATTATCCACAAGTAGAAATACACCTATAAAGCGGTCAGGCAAGGAGACAATCTATCCACTGCTATTCATTGCATGCTTAGAAGAAGTACTCAAGCTATTAAACTGGGAAGGCTAAGGAGTGAGGATTAACAGCAAATATCTCGGCAACCTTCGGTTTGCAGATGACACAGTCCTGTTCAGCAACACTGGGGACAAATTACAACAAATGATTGAGGACCTTAACAAAGGAAGTGTAAGAATGGGGTAGAAGATTAATATGCAGAAGACAAAGATAATGATCAATAGCCAGGCAAGAGAACAAGAGTTCAGGATCGCCAGTCACCCTCTAGAGTCTGAGAACGAGTATGTTTACCTCGGTCAATTAATCACAGAGAACCCTGATCATGAGAAGGAATTTCACAGAATAAAAACGGGTTGGAGTGTACATGGCAGACATTGCCAGCTCCTGACTGGAAGCTTCCCACTATCATTGAAAAGAAAGTCGTACAATCAATGCATTCTACCGGTGTTAACATATGGGGCAGAAACTTGGAGCCTGACAAAGAAGCTCAAAAACATGGTAAAGACCGCTCAAAGAGCGATGGAACAAAGAATGCTAGGCTTAACATTAAGAGGCAGAAGGAGAGTGGTGTGGATCAGAGAGCAAACAGTGACTACCGATATCCTAATTGACATTAAGAGATAAAAATGGAACTGGGCAGGATATGTAATACGTAGGATAGATAACCGGTAGAATGGGTGCCAAGAGAAGGTAAGCGCAGTCAAGGACGGCAGAAGACTAGCTGGGGTGATGAAATTAGGAAATTCGCAGCGCTAGTTGGAATCAGTTGTTGCAGGACGAGGGTAATTGGAGATCGTAGGGAGAGGCTTTCGTCCTGCAGTGGACATAAAATAAACCGATGAAGATGTGGAAAAACTTTCTTATGTGCAGCCATAAAAGGCAATGGCAAAATATATAGTTTTAGCCTTAGAGGATTTATCAGTAACCGTTTTTCTACAGTCTTTTCACTAAATATTTTGTTTTAGCTCTCTTCAGCACCAGAGAAATACTTCACGCTATGCGTGCTGTGCTAGTGAACATTAAAGTGTGGTATTGTGAATTATTTCAATGTAATGTTGATTTTATCAACACCGAAATAACAGATGTGTATTGGTACTAAAGACACATGCACGTGTGTTACAGCCAACTACGCGTATCCAGGTGTAGGTGGTTTCAGTGCGTCTAGTTTGTGCAAAACCATCCGTGGGGATGCTGTGTTTGGCAGCTGTGAAACAAGACACAGAAGGTGCTTCTTGCCATGTAACCGGGCATATATGTTTATTAATTTTGCTCCGGTTATCATGTGGCAGGAAGTACGTCAGCCAGACCGGTCGATGTTTGAATGTTCGACTTCGGGAGAGCTTAAATAATGCACACAATGTCGCAGCCAGCCATCCAAGCTCTCGTTGCAGGAACTGCGGTTGCGAGTTGTCGGTTGAACAGTGCAATGTCATACGCAGGAGTGGTGCACAAACAAGAGATTAAGGTAAGCAGCAGAAATTACAAGATTTGGTAACATGTGTTACACCTTACATTGAGCTGTCAGAGAGCTGTTTTTGAGCCATACGCAGAGGTGGATTTTCCCAGTGTGGCAAAAGATAAAATACATCGGAGGATGAGAAGGCACGAAAGAACCCTGCGTTTCAGAGCTTCTTGTTTTTCGCTTGATTTCTTTTGCTGCGTCTTGAGGCAGGTAGCCAACTACACGTGCACAGGCTGCAAAATTTCGTGTATGTATGATTTGTTTCATGTAATTGGAACCAAATCTTAAAAATAGAATAGTAGGTTCTCCACAGAAATTTTTGAGGGGTGGACATCTTGCGACCACGGGGTTACACATCAGCTAAGCCCTTTCTTGTTTTTTCCACAATACAAGCATACTGCCATATTGAATTGTAAATTCACAAATATTGCACTTTGGATGCATTATTGAATTTAATGCTGAATCAGTGACTACCGCAATCACCAAACTTCCCCATTACTGAAGAAAGCACAGCTCGCCGCTCTTAAAATGCGTGTTAATAATGCCCCCATGAAACATGCGCCCGTGACTCAATCTGCGTCAGGTAACGCTTTCAGTGTCCACATGGCAGCAGCATTGAAACACAACACTAATTTTTTTCATATTTCATTTTTTTCTTTCGCCAATGCTGCGGCTTGGTAGACGGAGTGAGGGTTTGAATGGGAGTGGGGGACATCATTTTTCCCAGGTCGTTCCAGCGGTTAAGACCCAAAAGCACTAAGTTCACCCAAATAGACACTAAGTAATGATTTGACTTGGCTTCATATACTAAAGCTTATCTTTAGATAGGTGGTAGTAAAGTGATGAACATGACTAGAGCTCTGGGTGAAGTTTGAGAAGCTATTTGATGTCGTTAAATGTGAGAGCTTATGGCAAAGTATCGAATGTGGCTGTTCTGGAGTGGAGGTCAAAAGTGAAGCAGGTCGTTGCCATCCAAATTGCTAGAGGCAAGAAGCCCGAACCTCCATACAAGTCGTTGCAGAGCAGAGTATGTTCGTCATGTTTCAACAGTGTTTGATTGTGGCATGCTTACCGAGGGCAGTGCAAGACCTCAGTAGGTCACAGATGCACCAGTCGCATAAAGCTGGGTGTAACATTTCACTTGTGACACAAGTTCGCGTTGTCTGCTCAGGACTGTCATATGCTTTCTCCAGTTGGCAAAGGTTGGGAAGGTGCTCGTAAGATAACGCGTATATCAATATTAAATTTACACTTACATCCTATAGCTACTCCTTGGCATGTCACTCGTGTGGTTTTTATGTAGTGCATTCATAGGCTACATGTTACCGAGAGGATGGGATTTCGCTGCTAGCTTGCAACGGTCTCAGGTTGTGCTCGAGGACATGTGCTGTGTGCTTGTATGACATACCCTGGTTTGGACTGTGTATGTTCTGTGCAGCGACTGTGCTTTAATGGGGAAAACCAGCGAGACAAACGCGTTCGTAGGAGAACATGTGTGGACTGGACAAGCACTGGATTTACAAGGGAAGAGTTGCAAGTTCAGTGCTCGTTCTGACCACTTCTTCTGCATACACATTTTTGTTTCGTAGGTTTCTTGTTCAATAATTTCCACCAACTAGCCCATTAAGAAGTTCTGTTGTAAAAGGTGGGCTTGAACGCAAAGTGTGGGCCCTTTTACAGGAATATTAGAGAATTTTGTGTGTTTTTGGGAGCACTGCGTTACTAAGAATTCTGAACGAGCAATTTTCAAAGGAAACACGTGAACACTGCTTTCAAGCTATGAATATCTAAAAATTCATGAACGCAGAACCTGAGCTACCAACTTAGCTTGTATAGTGAAGCATTAATTATGCATTGCAAAAGTTCAGGTGTCAATTGGAAATCGTTACTGCTGTTCCTATGTGTACCATTTCTGACTGATGTTTTCGGTTGTCGTGTGTGTTACAAGAAGAAGTTGTAGACGGGTTGGATGTGTGGCATCAATTTTTCTAAGAACATATATATAGAAGAATGTCCACATTGCAGTTCTTGATGCAAGCACTATCTTCAGAACATTACTAGACTACTAACACTGCCCCCCCCTTCAGCATATGACTATAAAGTTGTTCAGGATGTTCAACACATAGCTTGCAGTGCATGGTGAAAACAAGCTGGACCAATGTGTACTATAACAGATAATAAATACTGCATTCGCGCATTTATAATGCTACCATGAATAACACGAAGAGGACTTTGTTTCTCAGAAAGAAGAAGAAAAACTGCTTACTCTGGAAGTTAATATACCAGCAGAAATGATTACAGTAAAAACGGGAAACAACGCAAGAAAGCCGATGCCCCCCAAGGCTTCATTCATCGTTACATTGAATTGCCATCAGAAAATAAAGGGAAAGGGCAAGTGCTGACATTTGTACCTATCGGCGAGAACGCCATCGTCATCCATTAACATCCACCAAGGTTATTTGACAAACATTACTTCAAAAATGCCCGCAACACAATTGAACACGCCAAAACCTTGGGCAGAGTGCATGGTGACATAACGTGAGACTCCCAAGACCATTCACTTATGTTGCACAGCAGCACCTATCGCATCTTTCACATCAATTAGTGGGTAAACAGTGATCAATGTTCATTACGCATTCACATCACACAAGCTTAATTTATATGGAGAGACCATAATTTAACCAAGCGAGGAGCACCGAGTGATAACATCACAATCACCACGAGTTGCAACGCACCCCTCGATCGAGCTGGTGGCGCTGACTTGCCATGTCCTTGGAAGATGTTGGTACATGTTTTTCAGACATATATACGGCCCAAGTTAGCACCGTATTGCCTTATACAGTGGAATCTCAATAAATGGAAATCGCTTAAACGGAACACCATCCTCATGACTGGTTGGTTTTGTACTCATACAATTGTATTCAGCTTTATCACTCAGTAAATGGAACTTCTGATAAATGGAACCAATTTCCCTGGTCTCTTGAGGTTCCTTTTAAAGAGAGTGTACTGTAGAAGAGTTTGCTAAACACTTACTTGGTTTGTATGCACAAATTTTCAACCTAAGGTTATATACTACATTTTTGCTTGTGTGCACATGAAGAAGGCGGAATAAAAAATTTCACAAGAAGTTTTAAATGAACATTCAGTTATACTGCTCTCATATGAAAAAGAAAAGTTGGTAGAAACTGACACACACAATGACAAATAGACATTTGTAGGATGACAACAGCCCATCCCACGGGTAACGGGAAGCATCTTTTTATTTTTGTGCATGTTCCCTTAAACCACTAATGGTAAAAAAAAAAAAAAAAAAAAGACGGCTGGAAAAGCCCATGGTCAAGACAAGCATGGCTACTGCTTATCCTTGCTTCAGTTGCCCTTGTCTTGGGCACCCTTATCCTTCTTGATCTCCCTGGATGAGCTCTCCAAGTGTGTTGCAGACAGCCTCACTCTGGGGGTGCAAGAGGAAGACGAGGGTCCCGAATCATCTCGTAGCCTTCTGACTCTACCTCATCCTGCACAACAGCCAACACAGAAGCTTCAACGTGTTGAAAGGCACAGCTTAGGTAGGGGCAGAAAGAGTACTCTCCGCCAACCAATTAGCTGCGGCCTACCTTCTTGGGTTCTTTGGATTCTTCTGTCTCCATGGGCTCGTCCTTGACCGCTGCTGCAGGTTTCCCCTCTGTAGATGGACTGTCCAACTCTGCATGAGCGAAATTACCCATGGCACAGTGAGGCCATGGCTTGGTTTGTTTTTATGCGGAGTAGGTTTCAAGACTTGACACTCAAATTCTTTAAAGATACAGTACATGAAGCAGAGGCCTGACAGGGGGGGGGGGGCGGCCTTAAAGATCCGAACACCCGGCATTGGCTTAAACTCCGGGATACCCCTTTCCCCAGACACAGCTAAGCCGCGCTCGGCTACACGCGGCAGGGTCCAACCCTCATGTGCTTGGGTATGTGGTGTCAACACACACAAGATGTCTGTTGACACCAACGTCCCTGCGGGGCTCATTTAGATGATATAGTTTGCTTATGTTGAGGGCAACTGATTTTTAATGCAAAATGTAATAAGTATGTTTCACAAGGCACAATGATTCTACAATAGGGGCTGGTAAATCAGTGTGAACTGAAACAGCAGTGTTCAAGGCTGAAGTGGGCAACACACAGAGCAAACACTGCACATACCAGTTTCAAAATAGCCCTACAAAATATTAGAGATATTGGGGGCGAGGAGTTACGGAGTCGCCATCTGTCGGAAGCGCCTTCCTTGCATAGTATGAGGGATCACGCGGCGCACTTCTTATAGGTTTCGCTTACGGTGCTTCATAAAAACACCACGTGGCAGCCCTCCTGGACATTTATGTAGGTACTCTCAAAATGAGGGAAGTTTTTGACTGTCGATATAATAATCTTGGACAAACATAAAGCACAGAATCGCTTACAGACACTATCTTTTTACCGAATGCGTACAGTGAACGCCACTACGGGCGGTTGCCGCGATGGAGTCTCCCGAACCGGCTTCTTGCATGAAAGGTAGGCAAACACTGAAAGTAAACTATGCGAAATATGTTCTTATAGTGGGCTGTCTATATAACCAAATGGGGCATAACAGAATGAAGCCTCAATGCAGCAATCGCACGGGTTCGCAGCTACTGACTGCACGTCTGCATGCATGTCCACGTACAATGTTTTGCTTTCGCAGTGAGTGCATTATCGCACCGTGTGTGTGCGCGTGCCCTGAGCCTTAGGCCGCAGTATATGAGCATTTGACACTACACTAGCAACCACTGTTGCGTGGACGCTACCAGAACTGTTGAAAAATAATTTCATTGTGGACACGTCAACGTGGTGACTGTGATGTACAGTCACGACGATTCAATCTTTTTTTTGTCTTCTAAATTCTTGGATATTTCAATATTATTTCTCAAGTTGCGTCGCATTGTATGTTTATTGGTCTTCTCAGCGTGCGATTTCCCTCTGCTTCTTTTTCGTAATCCAGTGCATTAATTCATAACACAAACATGACCATATACCATGCCTTTTTTTAATGTGAGTCTTACCACTCCCTTTCCGTTCAATTTTCATGTAATTATAATAATTAAGGAGTTGATTAATTAAGACTAATTATCTAGTTAAGCAGAATGCACAAAATAATTTGAGTATCTCCAAGCATTGGCAAACAACATTACCTTGGCTTGGTCTAGCCATGAGCAAATGCATATTTTTAAAGTATGGCTCAAGTTACGTGGGAGACCCTGTATACATACCCAGCATACTGTAAACAAGTACAGGCTCATCAATTTTAAATAAATAACTGAAAACTAGCAGTGCTACAAACTAATTGTGTGACATGCAGGAGCATCAATGTACCTGCACAACGCATTCTTGTCTCTTGCACATCTGTTTTGAAGTGATATCACTAGGAACTGTGAATAGTAGTTGTGTTTTTCGCTGCAAATGAGCTACACTATGAAATAGCACTCATGTGAAATGGTAAGCACATGACAAAAAAGCAGCTTCCCCCCCCCCCCACATTTTTACATGCAGAAAGTTACAGAAAATATGAAAAAAGAAAAAAAAGTTCTAACTTTCAACTCTTAACTCCTTAATTGGTCAATTCTCACCATGCCGTTTTGCTTCATCCTCATTGAAGACTGTCACCTCATCCTCCAAATCAAGCGGGAACATCAGCGTATCTGCACAATACATTATTGTTGTGTCTTACTCATCCTTTTTAAAGTGACAACACGAGGAATTGTAAATAGAAGTTGCATTTCTCCTCTTCAAATGAGTTGTAATATGTGACAACTAGCTTTCATTTGAAATAGTAAACAGATGACCAAAATAGCAGTTTCTTTATCACAAAAATTATAAGCAGGAAGCTGGAGAAAAATAAACATTAAAAGATTGATTATCCATATCCAACCCACATCTTGAAATCTATGTGAAGCGAAGCTTTCCTAATGTGAAGTCAAGAGCTTGACAAAATGTCTGGTTGTGGAGTAACGATCAGACATTTACGAGGTTCCCAGAGTTCTCTACTCTGGGTACCTCATAACAGAGAAAAAAACAGAACGCCGACCAGGATGGAGTTGTCTAAAAATTCCTAAACGTCTCAGCTTCCGCATGGAAACCTTGTTCACAGTTTTTTATTTGGCCATATGCCTGTCGTACTTGAATGAAATCAAGTTTCACGAAATCTCATCTAGTCGGGAAGTAAGGGCTTAAGAGGCTTCATAGGCTTATAGTGAACAAGGCTTTCGTGTGGAAGCCAAAACCTTTAAGAAATTTTAGACAACGCCATTTAGGTTGGCATTCTGTTTTTCTTCCTATTATGCCTATCCTAGTGATTAATGCAGGAAATTTGCCCATTTCCTTCCTGAGTCTGGCATAAAGGAAACTAGCATGCACGTATGTGCTCTCACATTCTCATGCTACACAATTACACACACGGTGATCATCTCAAAGAGCAAGTTGGCACTGGTATGATAAAAGTACGCATGTGATTATGGCCTAATAGAAGCATTGGATCGGGGGGGGGGGGGGGTTGAGGTTCAATCCCACCATGCGGGCACGTAATTCCATGTTTTAAGTATGAGCTATTCGGCAAGAGAGCAGCATCCAGCAGCCAATGTCAGGTATGTCCGGGAGGGTTTGCAAAGAAAAAAAAAAAATGTTCCGCATTAAAATAAGATACAATATTTTACCCCATAAATCTTCTTAACTGATCAATTCTCACCACAGTACTGTGCTTCAGCACCACTGCAGATGGTCAGATCACCCTCCGAGTCATCAACGAGGTCTTCAGCAACACCTTTGGTGAGGAACTCTGCCCATGAGCTGTGGTCGTAAGGATGGCTCAAGGTGTCAGATTCAAAGGCAACCTTCTTGGCAGGAGGCTCAGGTGCCTTCTTCGGAGACCAAGACACGCCTTGTCCTCTATTAGGAGATGTTGCCGGCATTTTCCTTCGCGCACCTCCATGACAATCTGCATAGTCAAATCCTGTCTTTGGATGCAGCACTTGTACGACTGTATAGACTCTGTATAAACCTTACTCTTGTGTAGAAGACTCTCATCATAACTTAACAGGGTATTGAAAATTTTGCATATTGCTCATTTTGGTTTAATAAGCAGATGTCAACTTGTATGAAGGCTCAACTCCTAGAGTGCAACAACAATCACTAATTAAAGATGTACTACTTAAGCAAACAGAAAATTGGGTAAGTTGGTACAGATAGATCATGATCACTAATTGCATCTTTTGACACTACCTGTTTCAAATGCACTCCAAGTCCAGTGCCGTGGTGAGGAAACTTGCAGGTTACATCATTGAAACAGCAGGCTGGTAGTTTATGTTATTACAAACAAGTGACACATGTGCCAGTCAGCTTGCTGTGGCTAACACGATCGTGTCATCAAAAGCAGCATATGATAAATTTATTTCCCTATCAATACAGGTTGATGTAAGGCGCGAGGCTAAAAAAAAACACACACACTTTGTGTGGGTCTTGCACCTCACATTTATTTATCTGCACCTCTGCATACTGATATCCACAGCAAAGCTGGCCAGTCCTTTCATTTTTCTTCAATTTGTGCTCATTTGCATTCAGCATGAGATAAGCCTGGCCTCCTCCTAATCCTTCCATGAGTACACAGCATCTTTTCCTCCCATCTTATTCCAAGTACTCAATGGAAGAGGCGGACTTGTCCTTGGCAGTTTCTGTTAAAAATTGTCTGCACAATTGAGACTTTTTGTCCACACTTCAAAGGTTCCTTAGCTGCAACAAGACAAGCGAATAAACTGAATTCTATGATAAAGTGCAGTCTTTCCAAAGTAACGGTGTTTCAATGACACGAAGAGATGAATTGATCACAGGCACAGTGACTGACTGCTGCACCAGTTCTAAATATTACTGAGCCCTTTGTTAAATGGTGCACAAGATTTGGCATGAGCTCAGGCCAAACCATATTGTCTACCTAGTCATCTTTTCCAAAACAAAAAAATTCCTTCCACTCAAAGTTTTATTGTATTATACTACATTTTCCTGCACTACAGTGGGTTAGATTAAGTGGCCCACACAACATTCATCAGCTACACCATTTGCACGCAATCTTTGAATTTTATATATATAGAGGTGCTTATGTCCGTGTATTGGATAATGAAAAAGAATAAGAGAGCAAAAATCTAAGCACCAGAGCATGTGTATATACACTGACACATGCAGCCAATGGAAGTTCACAGATGCAAGTTGACAAGGTGCATATGAAGGCAACAGTTCTGCCTTTGTATGGCATTATGCAGACATGCAAACCCAGAAAGGCCTTCATAGTTTATGCACCATCAGAGAGGCATAACAGATCGAGCCACACCTTGGGTATTAAGCAAAGGAGCACAGCATCCCCAAAGCAAGCAATTCATGTGCAGGTGTGGTTTTATTAATCAAGGTGGTCCCCACACCACTCTTATCAGCAATGCAGTAGTGCATGACGTCCCAGTCAAAAATAAAAACTAAGAGAGAGAGAGAGAGAGAGAGAAAAGGAACAATCTATTTCAGTTGGATTTTCTAATGAGACCCAGCTGGTTCCAATTGGACATCATGGGAGGGACAAGTTCCTATTGGGCTTCATGCTAAGTCCAATTCAAATTGGGCATCATGAGACGTCCAGTTGGCTCCATTTGGACATTTCTAGAGCTTGGTATGCGAAATGGCCCCATTGGAAGTCACGAGTAACCTCGTGAAACAACAAAATAGTTGATAATAATAGCAGAATTATTCATGTTAGTTTTCAAGTAGAAGATCTTTGTACTTTGGTGTGATCAATGGAGTTTAGCATTTAGCGTTCTATCAAGGTAAAAATGTCTTGAAATTTTACCAATGTCCCATGAACCACTGGCATAACTTAGTCAACCAAATATCACTTACATATATAGCGCCTGACATCTATCCCTCGTATAGTGAAGTGGTGAATTCTGGTTACGTCAATGAAGAGAATTGCTATAGTGTGTTCATGCATGAGTATGCTTCTTGAAAGGAGTTTTGAGAATGTTGGTGTCAGGTCAAGCTGAGGGCCCATCTGTTTTTTTTCCCACTTTCCTTTGTTTTTCATGTTAATCTCAACGAGTCCACTTCAGAGACCAATTCGGTAGAATTGTGTTTAAACAAGCACATGGTGCAATTGGACCTGTCTATTTTTCCAATGGGTGTCCCAAAAAAGAACTGGAAATTTCCAATTGGTTCGAGCAATTTCTTTTACTGGAGTTTGTGGCACATGTTTTGTGAATGAAAGCTTTATGCTATCGATATTGGTAAAAAAACTGAGAAGTGTGCTAGCTGGAGATACATGTACTGCCAGCATCACTGAAGTTGTGAGCGAGTCATTTGAATGCTATTTTGGGTCTTATGTTCACATTGTAAGGATGCTGATGTCAGTATATAAATGTAATTGTCAGTAGACTTAGACTGAATAGTTATCTGCACAAGATATAACTCCATGACAGAATGCAATGACCTGAATACTCTCCACACACACACACACACACACACACACACACACACACACACACACACACACACACACACACACACACATAAAAGAAAAGCTGAATAAAAAAAAGGTAGTGTAGTTCATGCAGAAGTTGATACAGCAGGGCAGTTGCTGTTCGTATTCATTCACATGTATGCAGTTTTTTTTTCAGCAGTGCCACCACCACCATGAGATATGGGCAAGTGAAATCACAAAAAAGCAAAAATATACAGTATGCCCAATCAAATAAAAACAAACACACAAATAGAAGTCAATATTCACATTTGCATAAACCATTTAAAAATATCTTTAGGTTGCACAGAGATGGCAATGGGAAAATGATAGTGCTGCAGCAACCACCACACATTTATGTCTTATGTACATGGGTCACCAGTGACATTTCACAACGAACCTTTTTTAAATCTGCTGACGCCTCTAAATGTTTCACTGAAATTGCTACAAAATGTCAATTTTCTTGCATTTCATTAGTTCACTGAAAATGGCAAAAGGCAAGCAAGGCAAAAGGCAAGCAGAGCGACAAAAGGCAAGCAATTAAGCTCACCAGACCCCAATGGTCCCTTTGGCAAACCTTTCACTGGAGGCACCAAGTGGCACTGCTTGGTGGTTGGTGGAGATGGCTGAATTGAATGACTGGGCCTGTCTGTTTGCTGGTGACAGGAAGTTGGTGGACCAGACGTAAGTGGTATGAAGCGGTGTCCGTCAGCCAAGTACAAAGATTGGGGCCCTGGTGACTGCAAGGAGAGTGAACATAGTAACCACCATATAAAGTAAAAAAGGGGAGTGGCATGCAAGCACAACAGCTCAAACAGCATGCACAATATATCAACCACATGCTCACAGCAAACAACATATCGAAATGTGGAAAACCAGGGTCAGTATATGGTAATCTAGCGATTCTTTCACCTTGATTCTAATCCTTTGTTATCATTCACTGCTCAAATCCGGCCAATCGTGGTAATTATAGAGGAGGAGTGGAACTAGGACCACTGACAAATTGTGCAAAGGAAAAGAACTGGAATAGAATCGTTAAGATTATCCATGGCCCAGCATGCATATGCGATCCTTCATGTATGACACTGGTAAATGGAGGGTTTTTTTCGAATGGGCACAAAAGCCAGAAGTGTTACTTGAGCTCTAAATAGCTTGATAAGTGCAGTCAGGATTTACTCCAACTAAAACTAACATTTGCTCTTTGACATGACATACCTCTTTAGGACCAACGTTAATTAGGAAAACTAGGATGAGATGATTCACAACATTGACAGAGTTTCATTTCCTCTTGCCACACTATAATTCTTAGGCAGCTTCTATAGTTTGTTGCATAAAACATGTAGTATGCCTGCTTTTTCAGAAGCTTAGTCTGCAGTTATCATTGCATAAATTATGTTAAGTCTTAAATAGCGTAATGTGCACATAAATACACAGCTACAATTTGATAAATGAATGCTTTCTAAAGATGTTCCAAATTTGTATTGCCTGTATTTCAGAAGCCCTCTCAGATTCTTCTGACCCCCCACCCTCCACTTATATAACAAGTGTCGCTATTCAGATGCGCAAAGTCTTAAAAATTGTGACATAAGTACACATTGGACTATCATTCAGAGATACTGGCATACTTGCATGAGGAATGATATGTTCAACAAGTTAATATTTACTATTATTAACTTTTTAATTACTCACTTTACCGCAAATGTTGCAGTAACAATTTGAAAACGATCAGCACTTGAGGCACGTCTATGTAAAGTAGGAATTTGTGACTACCAGCAGATTCATCTTTTCTGCCATTAAAGTTGTAGTGAAAAGCCTCCCCCTCCCCCCAATTTCACATCCTTTCTTCTTTTTGCACTATGACACAAAATGGATTGCCCACGTATTTCAAGGCACATGTAGGCAGACAGGCCCTCCACTAAACGTTGCTTGCCCACGTGCACATACTGTCACCTTTTTGTCATTCCTTCAGGAAATTAAGAAAATGAAATGGACAATTTTTTCAAAACTGGTGCCAGTAAGCTTTTCGACAATATATATAAAAATGCTTTGTTCACTGGATGCCTTCAAGCTCCACTTCAAAAGTGCAGTACAGCCTTAAATTTCCAAAAACTGGACTGCACGTTTGAGAATTTTAAAAATAATGACATTTGACCTTGATCCTATATTAACTAATCCATTCTTGTAATGTAGCCAATCGGGTAAAAGTACTTTGACACTCAATGAGAGTAAAGTGATTAATAAAGTTCTTGACTCATATACCGAGTGTTTCAGCAAACACTTAAAAAAAAGATTGCCTGTCGAAGATAGCACAGTTCTAGTCCATGAGCTGGTCTACTCGAAGAGGTGGACATTACTTGCACAAAAAATTGAAATGCATAATTGACTAATTAACGAATGTTCACTAATTACATTTTAAACTAATGACCTTAAAGTAATTACCTTAAAGGTAAAGTAAGCCCCAAAACAATCAAGCCCAAATTGGAAACTCAATCGTAGGAAGAAATGTATTTTGACAGACAGTTACTACTTCTTTGGTGTGACACCGGAGTATGGTTTGCATGAAAGCATGCACCAGAAATGGCATTAAAATTATGAGGCACTCTACTCTGGGAAGCTCATTTTGTTTAACTAGGGATGCACAAGACAGCAATGGAAGAATTCAGAGGTTCAAAATAAGAAAGGTTCTTGTGAATTTGTTGCCATTATGCAGGGCACTGCTACTAGGGAACTACATATCTTGGTATAAAAATGCAGTTGCTATGTGAGCCCACTTGATAAAAAGAACAGTGCTTAAGTTTAAAGTAAACAAGACGTCAGAGCTAGAAGTAGGAGCTACCTTACAGAGGTATTGTACACTAACAAAAAAGCTTCTGAAACAAAAGTTGCGTAAATTTCATTTCAAGTATGCTAAGAATACAGGCAGACAATTATCGTTTTCTAAACTGTGTTTTTGCATTAACTGCATATGTCAAGATGTTTGCATGAAAATTTTTTCTGGGGATAAGAGAAGCTTTACCCCAACCAGTCTAGTCATTTTTCATGGAGCCACATGGTTGCAGAGCTTCATGGACAACACCTAGGCTAAATAAAAAATATGCCTAATCATCAGCATATATGGTCTGAACGACTATGCACTGTTCATTTCGACCTGGAAACTGTGTTACACCTAGGTTACACAGGCGAATTCAGCGAAGCTGCAGCAAATGTCACTTTGACAGCACACTGCTACACATGAAAGGAGAGTCATATGGAATTGAGTGTCCAAAAGTAAATCCATAGGCACATCTAATTATTTTAGGCAGTATTAATTGCACAACAACAATCTGATCAATAATCACAAGCCGAGAAAAGACTGCATTGCACCTGACACTTGTGCAAAGCACTGTGCATTTGAAAGTGAAGTGCTGAGGGTGGTTAAGTATTGGCGGTTTTTATTACAAGTGGCATGGGAACATTGATAATACTTGAAATCTAAAAAAAGTCACAGTTTCACCCATATAATTGCTATCACAATAAAAGATAGTTTTACCTGCATTATTTCTGAATCACTGCTATTGATGCTACATACTTTGACACAGCAAATGGCAGACGCAGTCACTGGCGAGTGTATTTTAGTGTCTATAGCGATTAGGTTACCTGTGCTAGAATTTTTACACAAAGTACAATAGGAAGGAGACACGATTCTTTTTTATTGTCCTTCGTGTAAAAATTCCAGTGCAGTCCACAAAACGATGCTGTAACAACTAGCTCCAATTGAAGCCATATTGCACACTGTTACTAAACCAGACATATTACTAAAGCTATCTATGCGATAGCCTCCAAATGGCACTAATGATGAAGTGCACTAGCTCAAAGTAACACCGAATTTGCCTATCTGACAGGAGTATTAGCATGTCAAAGCAAAAATATCTAGCCAATTAGCGCTTTCTGGCATATTCAGGCGAGAACAGCACTAAAGACATGAACACAGGTGAAGTCTCATGGAAAATGACATGTTGCGCCGATTGCATGTTCCCAGAAACGTTATGTCGACGTGGTCGCCATGATTGCCACGCCGGGCACACCCGGACGGCGGCCTGAAGGGAGACGAAGACATAGATGGGGACCGAGGGTGAGAGTCTGTTCATTGAAAGTGCAGCACCTTAAATAGGCTCGGCGTCACTACGTCAGCACCCTCTGAGGACAAGGAAAGTTGCGGTTTCGAAACCAAAATCCCGATGTAATAGTATCCATATGCCTTCACCTTTGTCTTAAGGCTGTTCCCACATAAGTTTAAATAACCATGATAGAGTGTATAAGCGTGACTGAAGAGGAGGACGTAGAAAGAAATATATACACAGAGACAGTGCTGTCTGTTTCTTTTTACATCCTCGTTCAGTCATGCTTACACACTATCATGGATTCAAACCAAGTAGCCTGCCAACATGATTTAACCAAGTTCCTGAATAACCAACTAGCTGATGATTTAATGTATAGCTTTCTTACAAATGGAAGTTGGGGAAGGTCGTCCTGCTGCAGAAGTCCAATAACATTTGATCCCTCATTAACTGCAGCCTAGTTTCCCTTATACACATACCTTTCAGAAAATAATGGCAGTCATTATTTAGCTCTTTAGAAGATCTCATTTTTCCCTCCTTGCTAATATGGCTTCAAAAAAATTTTCCTTTCAAACACAGCTTTACAAATGACATCCTTTACAAATCCCTTATCCTCTGCCATGGATCACTCATCTTTAATAGGTTTTTGGTTTTCTGGGTACAACTGGCTAGAATTCATCAGACTGCAGAAAATAGCAGTGTCAAGGTTTTGCATTATTGAAGATAGCTAACTTCACAGATGGTAGGATTTAAGTCTTGCGTTAGCATTACTCGTCAGGCTCTCTTGGTGAAATTCTAATTTGCACAATCACTTGCCTAGTTACTGCCTCAAATTATATTAAAATGCGTGTCTCTGTGGCAAAAAAGCAATCCTGAGGAAATAATTTATCTCATATTATATCCATATTTAAGAAATTTCAACATTTTCTGAAACACCACGTGTATATATGCTTCACAGCCTGAAAGTAAATATATAGCTATACGTTTCCTCAATCAAAGCATGCAGGCATCATGCAGGCAACCATGCAAGGTGCTGAACAAGCAAAATAAAGCAAATAGGCATGCATGAATGCATATGCATCTTTATAGGATAGGCCACACAGTTCCGTGTCTACAAGAAGAAACTAGCAAAACCTGTGAGGTTGATGGCTGACACAGGACTTCACTCCTTTCTTGGGCAGCTGTTCAAATTAACAGTATTAAACAGAGCACCACAAACACTTATAACTTACACAAGCATTGCCGAGTTTGTAACATAAATATGACAAGCCTCTCAGATTAGAAATCAATACTTATATAAATCAAGCAGCTTGTTAAGTTTCATCTATTCACCTTGCAAAACTGTTAATGAAGCTTGTTCTATTAAAACATATTTGTTAACTCAATCTGTGCTCAAAAATTATTATATAGTAGTATCAATATCCATTTTGTTTGTCTTGTAGTCCCTTGACAGTCTCACATGTTAACAGACTGCTGCTGCAACCCTTCAAAGGGTTCTGGGGTCGATCCTGCCAAAAATAAAAGATTGATTGATTGATTGAAATGGGCACTATAAATGGCACCACAGCAGAATTATGATGCAAGTGATACCATAAATCTTGGAATTTCACACTTTCCTAAAACTGCTCTGGTGAAGTGACCGACAGGACAAAACCTCATTTAAAGTAAAGCACACCAAGTAAGTATGCATTGGAATGATTGAAGTTTCTGTGCAAATGTGAATACGTCCATGGCATGAGAACCTTGAACTACCTAAACAGTGCAGCTCCAGGAAAAATAAAGCATAAAGGAGATAAGCAGAACCAAAGCAATTGTGACAGAACATAAATACTATTCTGCAAACAGATTAATGTCATGGGAAAACACTGGGAAGGCGGGAGATGGAAATTCAAGACGATGAGCAAAACAAGAACAAGTTGAAAGCAGGAGCTAACGTTTCGACAAGTGGACTTTTCTTCAAGGCCTTGAAGAAGACAAGTCCACTAGTCGAAACATTGGCTTCTGCTTTCACCTTGTTCTCGTTTTGCTCATCGTCATGAATGTCATGGGAAGCATAAGCTATACATGCTGTAGAACTCCAGGCAAAGATAAAACATAATTGAGTGAAGCAGTACCAAAGGCAAATTTTATGAATGAACATGCATACTATTCTGTAAATCCATGAATATCACAGGAAGCTTGAGCTATATATGCAGCACAACTTCAGGCAAAAGAAAGCAGAGAATGAAACAGAACCACAGCATTTGACTAATACATTCTATTCTGCCCATTTCATGCGAATTTTCATTGCCATCAGTCTCAAAGACAGAAATAAATGCATCTAAAGAATGAGACACTACAAGGCAATGAACTTGAGAAAAGGGCAGCCTGTTCACCAATTGAGTTCTACCTAACATGAAAAAAGTAACTCTATATTACACTACGAAATGAAAAACTTACGTTGCATTAGTTCCAAGCCAACATTCAAAGCTGGCGCACAAAGTGGAGTCTCATGGGAGCCACCAGAACTTACCAGTATCCTTGTTGTGCTCCGCATCAGACGATTCATCCGATGATTGCTGTCAAGAGATGAATAATCAATTATCAAGCGATTTAATTATGGGAAATAGAGTTCCAAAACAGTGCTGTTGAGTTTACAATGCACAGTATAATTAAACATTCATTAGACATGAAACTTTTCGAATTAAACTGCTTAAGTCATAGAATGCATGGTGCAGAAGTAGTCACAAATAGCACACTGCTGCCATTATTGCCAACAATCTTAAACATGGTTCGTGCACCAGAAGACAAACTTCCATGTAAATAAGACATGCATGCAGGATCTGCTGACATACATGAGCCGCAGAACTCCACTCACGACACACCACATAAGCTTGGCATTACTCATTTAGCTGCAGCCACTGCTTGAAACTATTGAGAAAGCTTGCTCAAATGATAGGTCTGGGACCACATCTCATAATGATTCTTTTCATGGTCTATTTCTTGTTCACTTCATCAATGGCTCATGTGAAGCGTTGGGCAGAATGTTGCAGGTATGAGCCACCGGTACGACAAATGGCAAGTCTGTTTAAGAAAGTCAGAAGAATGTTCACAGAACATGACCCTTTTGTGTAAAATGTTTACGTACTTTAAGAGCAGGACACAGCTGACATATTGTAGTAATAAAACCATGCCTGTCTTGGTGCTCTCATAGTAATTAGTTTTGCATACAGTGTATTACACACAACGCTGACTCTCATATGTGCCACCAAAGTATCATACATAGTGAGGAAATATGGCTAAGCCCTTTTTCCTATGCACTGTAAAACTGTGGGTATGTTTTCTGCTACTAGCTGAGCAAAATGCACATACCTGGTATGCAATGAAAAAAGCTTGCACAAATTCAGTTTTACATGGCTACTGTATATGTACCGACAGATGGTCGTTCTTTATAATGTTGTATGATCGAGCTTATGATTTGCTATAGGCTCCGGACACTGCTCAGGAGGTGGGTCGGAGCAAGAGCTCTCAGCACCTTACATGGCAAGTTGTGGCAACACTGGTATGGAGGGTCCGGTCTGCCAGTGTTGTGTTAGCACCAAAACTACATGTGCCCTCTTGCTACAGAAAGGGTGCAACTTTTGCTTTGCAACTTCAAGCCAAAGGCAAAATTATTCGCTTCCACCTAAAAAATGTACATCGCTAGACATGTGGTCACCGTGAAAACCGCTGGCATTTTTGTGCTGGAGTAGCAGCATTCCAAGCGATGGAAACACACAAAGTGTTTCTTCGGAAGCTGCCACGGCCTATATAAAATTATGCTTTGACATAGAGGTTCAGCAGAGTCTATGAGCTCAATCAGCTCACTATTCGAGTTGCTTGCTCTTTGGTGGCACTGTTTTGATGCTCTTGTGAGCCCTCAATTTTCACTTATCAGCGTGCTCAAAGTGATTAACCGCTTCTCGAGCTAATGCACAGAGGTAATGTTGAAGTGTGCCCATTATATTCAAGCAATTGGAATGTCAATGTCTTTCGCTGAATCACTGTAACTGCGACCATGCTTTGAAGAAAACAAAATGGCAAACAAATTTTGCAGCGCATGAAAGGCGACCTAAATCTGGATTTTGTTAATACGGGCCGCCTCACCGGTAGACTTCTGGTGCACTATTACTATTAGGCATTGCAGTGCTATTTCAACTCGGCGAGAGGCATCACACTAACCAAAGGTAACTGAGAAATCTGACTAGAATTAACTCGTCTTGAGTTCCTAATCAGAGAGAATTGCTCCGGTTAGCTGTCATCACTGCTCCATGTGAGCAGCACCTACCAGGTGCATACCTTCACCGGATGCT
Source organism: Dermacentor variabilis (assembly GCF_050947875.1). NCBI lineage: Eukaryota > Metazoa > Arthropoda > Arachnida > Ixodida > Ixodidae > Dermacentor > Dermacentor variabilis. Next base: position 50,685,603 of record NW_027460280.1, read on the forward strand.
GAAGTAACAGAAACCTGCTATGACCGCCAGTGAGAGAGCAGAGGGGGGTTGTAGCCTATGAAGCATCGGCGAGGAAATCGAGCAAGGCATATCGACCAGAGCAACAACCTATAGAAGATGTATGTATGTCAAGCTTGATTTCTTGAAATATTTTCTAGCCCCAACACTGCAATGAGGACATCTTGACCAAGCCTCTTGTGAAGGGCGAAATTATGACACAAACGTCCAGCAATGCCATTAGGAATGTCAACATACCATCAAAAACACAGTCACCGGTGATTCAACAACTGCATCCATGAAATCACCGATGACGCGGAGTGGAAGGCATAAGCGTAGGCTCACGTTCCAAAAACATTCATTCTGTTATTGAACATGCCAATTCCATGCTGTGCCATTGGAAGTTTCAAAGCCATGAACTACCCTGTCTCACAGGATGTCTATACATCCCTAAGACCCTTAGTTGCGCTTCCGCTGTGACAGGTGGTACAATCAGCCCCCACCGGCAAACGACTGTCAGGAGCTCCTATGGTATTGGATTTAGTTTGTACATAGTTACAGATTGCATTCGTTTGATTTGCTTAAAATTATCTACAACTAGCTGAGAAGAAGCCTTTTCCTAATGCAAATCATATAATGGTGAGTCACAATGGTTGACAATGCCCATCTCACATCGTGACCATTGCTGTGCAAAATATGGTAGTCCTATAGCCAGAAACGAAAGCAGATATATATTACATTGATATAAGCACAGGATGAATTCCATCAAGCTTGATAATGAAATAATTCTGCTATATCTCCTATTATCCCTAGTTTTCCCATTAACAGGGAACGCAACATTACAAATCAACTTACACACTGCGTTGCAAACTGGCGGGCCTTCACGAACATACCGCGGTAATGCAGACGTGGTCGATCTTTTAAATATTTATTTCATGTTCTTTTTTTTCTTTAACATACGTGGCGTAGTGGTGGCCGATCCACACGACAATGCACGAGGCGGCGCAATGTCGGCATAACGGCATCCGAGTGTTCAGTTCACGAACAGTAAAAAGATGGAAAGAGTGGAATAGAAATAATATTGTACGCATGCAGGAACATGAGAACACCGGTCGTCAAGCCATGACATTTCCGGCAGACAAATGGTTCTATGCCCTTGCGGTGCTTACGTAGATCAATGCTCGCAAATGGTTAGGCCTAGCCTAGCTAGCACATCGTCTTACGACGAAGCTGTGAAGTACAGCGTGGAAAAATGCTGCACCGTACAAAACATCTTCTACTCTACCTCACTTTCGAATGCAAATGAGCGCATGTTCGAAAAAATTAAAATGTTTAAGTTTCGACGTTTAGCGATGCAGCATGCGGTTATTGTACGCATCGCGATTACAGGATCGGCTACAAAAGCTATTGTAGGCTTACATGGTGCTTCTGCGGTGGGTGCCCTCGTTCTCGGACAACCTGTAAAACACACGTTTAAAAACAGTTTAAGCCAAGGAGCACGTTCTGAGAGCTCAACTAGCACATGAAACTCACAACTCCTCCGTGCAAAGTAGCCTGTCGCTTGAGGTACTGAAAAAACGGCAGCTCTTCCAAGGGAATCAGTTTGGAGCCGCGGCCATAACACGGCAGTGGTATTACTTTGTTGCCATCAACAGGGGGTTTACCAGGGGGTTTACCATCACTGCGCTGATGCTCCATTATGTTAGAACCTTCGTCTTGAGCGTCAACTGCACGATTTTAGAAGATCCACGCAGGCTGTTCAACGTGAACTGGAATTCTGGCCCGTGCTCCAACCCTAGCTGCTACAAGTGCACCGAGTGGCGCTGATGCGCATTACGATGATGATGATGTCTGTTATGATAATAATGCAAATGTGCGCTTACCCCGATCAGTGCAGCAAAGCCATATCAGTTGACACGTAATAATTCAAATTATTACGAGTCTCGATGCACTCTCTTCGATATGTCACGCGATTATCCACTCTTACGCTCTAAAAAAAGTTTGCATCCTTTGGGGTGTATATCTGCCACACAACGATAATCGTCATCTGCCTTGATGCGTTTCCTTTCTTGAAAACGCCGCGCGCGCTACTTTCCTGTCGGGAATGCTATGTCATGCTGATGACGCGCATGCCGTTCGTTAGAGGAAAGTACCGGGCTCGCAGCGTTAAAAAAAAGGACACACATGCAAGGCAGATGACGATTATCGTTGTGTGGCAGATATACACCCCAAAGGGTGCAAACTTTTTTTAGAGTGTGCTGATAGCGCGCATGCCGTTCGTTACTGGGAAGTACCGGGTTCGCAGCGTTAAAGAAAGGGAAATGCGGACAAGACAGAAGACGTTAATTATTGTTGTGTGGCAAGATGCGATCCAAAGGGTGCGATTTTGCTTTAGAGTGTCGTTGTGTGAAAAGATAAGTCCCGAAGGGTGCAAACTGTCTCAGAATGCGCTATAAAAAAATTGTTACGACTGCATGTGGAACGTGCTAGAAAGTTGGATGCTGCTGTTATACACTCTTAGACAAAGGTACACCCTTTGGGGTGTATATAGGCCACACAACGATAATCGTCATCTGCCTTTCTTGCGTTTCCTTTCTTGAAAACGCCGCGCCCGGTACTTTCCTGTCGGGAATGCTATATGCCATGCTGATAACGCGCATGCCGTTCGTTACTGGGAAGTACCGTGCTCGCAGCGTTAAAGGAAGGAAATGCGGACAAGAGAGATGACGTTTATCGTTGTGTGGGTAGATACAACCCAAAGGGTGTAATTCTGTGTTAGAGTTTAATGGTACTAATTCCGTACACTCTTGAAAAATGTTGCACCCTTTGAGGCTTTTCTTGTCCCACAACGTTAGATAATCGCCATCTGTCCTGCCCGCATTTCCTTTCTTTAACGCTTCGAGCCCGGTACTTCCAAGTCACGAACGGCTTGCGCGTTATTAGCGCAACACAGCATTCTCGACAGAAAAGTAGTAAACGCCGAGTTTTCAACACTCTAAGAACAGTTTACACCCTTTGGTTTGCCCCTTCTGCCACACAAAAATAATCGTCATCTGCCTTGATGCGTTTCCTTTCTTTATCGCTGCGAGCCCAGAACTTTCCAGTAACGAATGGCACGCGCGTTATCAGCATAGAACAGTTTACACCCTTTGGAGTGCCCCTTCTGATAACGCGCGTGCCGTTCGTCACTGGAAAGTTCCGGGCTTGCAGCGATAAAGAAAGGAAACGCATCAAGGCCGATGACGATTATTTTTGTGTGGCAGAAGGGGCAAGCCAAAGGGTGTAAACTGTTCTTAGAGTGTGACGCACGCCGTAGTGGTGGACTCCGGGTTAATTCTGACCACCAGGGGATCTTTAACATGCTCCCAATGAACGGGGCAGAGGCGTTTTAATGCGACAGCAATTATATGGACACTCCATGCGCATTTCCAACGTCGGCGTCGCCGTGATATTCGCTGTAAAGTCCAAGTGCAATATCCTCGTCAAAGCGTTCCGTATGCTGTATGTGCGAGTGCAAGCGTGCCAAGGCTAGCCAACGATGGTGGCTCAATCTCGCGCGCGCGAGGGAGGAAAGTGGGGTGGGAGAGCGCCGCGACCGGGATGTGCTCCCGCGACATCGTGCTTGGAAGCGCTATACCATAGCCACTAAGCCGTGGCGGCGGGTAAATATATGGCGTTGCCGTATCTTTCCAGGAAAAAATGAATGGCAATATCAAATCATATCCGTCGGATGGCGTGTCGGAAAAATGACTGCTCCAGATGAAATTTGTCAGAGATTTGATGGAAAATTGCAGGCACGTTGTTGGTGCTACCCATGTAATACAAAACTCTTTATGCCTATGTCCCACGGCCACTTTCGATCGCGATCAAGTACGATCCGGACCGAAATTCTCGACCGCGATTGGCTCCTTCCAGCAGATTCCACACCGGAAGCAAATGCAACCGAAAAATTCGATCTCGATGGAGCTCGATCGCGATGGAAAGTGCGCCGTGTGACAGCCGTCTTAGGAGGCGTCTGGAAACCGCTAAGAACAGCTATTATTGGTCTATGTCAAGACGTCTGATAAACGCATTTGTCAAAACGTCTAAAATACGTCTTGTGTTTGAAGCTAACAAAAACATATTCCCAAAACTCGCAATAGCAAACTTTAAGCCGTTCGTACCGTGGCCGTCCACCTTATGTTCAGCTTGGCCAAAGTGGTTATCAGAAGCCCGTTCTGTAGCGTACGACCATCAGGCGAAGAAATGTGCAGTTTACGAACACGTTGCACCTAAAGTCCAAAGAAAAACAAGTTTTTGAGCTAGCAACACTCGTCCTTTTCTGCTTGTTTCCTTCTCGTCACAGTACCGAAGCGCCCCCAGAAAAGCTCAAAACCTATCAGGGCACGTAGAAAAATAAGAATGTTTGTTGTTTACTTTGACAGGCTATGTACCACCGACGCTGAGATCCGGCTGCGCGTTAGCCCCGACGGCCTGGTAATACGGACGTTTCAGAGTTCCAATGCGGGCTGTGTTCCGCGCCAAAAAAAGAAAAACGAAAACGTTGTCTTGAGTGCACTATACTCTGTCTCACAAGCAACGTTTAGCAGACGCAAGGCTCTAATGTATGGGAATACAGGTGCTTGCGTAAAACAAATATAACTCGCATGTCTGCTCGTGCGCCGCTTTTGCATAGTGCTGTGCAACGACGGACTCTCCGGACCCTTCGGATGCTACAGCCGTTGGTAGCAGGCGACGAAACGCGGGCGAAAACATTTTAGTGGGTTTGCGTTCCTCATTGGCCCAAGCGCCGGTGGCAGCTGTTGCACCGAGCTTCTGATACAGAATAGTACAGCGAGGTGTGCCTTTTTATGCAGCTGCCGTGCAGTCTAAAACTACGTTCTATGTCTTGCCTACGACTTCGGAAAAAATCCGACCGGATTACTTGCGCATGCGCATTAGTTTTGACCCTTCCTGGTCTAGAGTCTAGAGGTGTTATCACCTCTAGCCATTAGAACATCACGTGCAAGCAATGCACAAATCACAGACTCGAATGAAGGAGGATTGAGAGTAAGCGTGAGAGTAAGGAGGATAGCACAAAGGACAAAGAGTGTCGCCACCTTAGAAACTATTTTATTTAGGGAAAGTAAGCGTTCCTAAACGAGAACTAGCCTGCGACGGACGCGCCACTGGTGGCGGCCTTGCTATGTGCACTCTAGCAGGAAGGTAGCTGTCCGTCGTAGACTACAGTAGTTTTGTGGGTCGTAGCTCGTACTTGATCCCTGTTTGATTCACATTTTCGTAGCGATGTAAGCAGTGCCCTTCTCATGTATCTGGTGGCCAATGCTTCAAAAAAAATTAAATTAAATTATGGAGTTTTACGTGCCAAAACCACTTTCTGATTATGAGGCACGCCGTAGTGGAGGACTCCGGAAATTTAGACCACCTGGGGTTCTTTAACGTGCACCTAAATCTAGGCCAATACTTCAAGGCTTGTCGAAAAACAACTGTTGTGCGGTGTCTTAAATACCTGGACAAACTTGCCAGCGACACGGTTCTAGTCATTCCCGACGAGGTTTTATGAGCGGGAGCAATGACAGCAATCACATGAAACACGGAAGCAGCTATTTGATGTCCAAAGGATGTCTTGAACGGCTAATTCAAAAGTCTAGTACCTGTTTTCATTAATACAGTTTGTAGACGTGCACGTCTAAAAGTACTCCAGTAAGCCCTGCTAAGGTTACGCTAAATGTTGGCTAACGGACAGCTTGACAAGAACAACTGAATTTTATTAGAAATTCCCACAATTTTTTTGTGGATTAGACAAAAATTTATATTGTCGGATAGAGTGATGAGCAGGTATTTTCAGATGTGAACCATGGGAATAGCTTAGTACAGCTTATTGGTCGATTAGTGCATTTTGCTCAGAGCAATTCATTGAATGCCGCCTGTCGGAATTATTTTGCGAATAAAACAATTAAGATATATATTGCATGCTGATAACATGCCAATGTGTTCCCACTGACTGAAACAAGAATGATATTTCCGTATGAAGCACATTATTGTTAACAAAACTGCCCTGCAGGGTCTCCACCTAAATGAAATAGTTTCTAGCTGGGAAATATTTTGTCAGTGACGCTGCAGTTCAAACAAAAATTACATCCTTGCTTCAGTTACAGGTGGCAGGATAGCATAACACCAGTATACGAAACAGAACGTCGTGCTATGAATTAAGTCTTAAAAAAATAAAAGTAATAGCTCACATTTGGAAAACCGCTCTGTGCACCGCTCTATCCTGCAATATAAATATTTTTATTTTGATGCCCATGCCTAATTTAAAAGTAAATTGCAACTTTGTGGGTGCCCCTTCTAAGGTATCGCCATATGCTTGCAAAGCACACCGCCGAAATATTGGCCAGTTCTTGGGCATACAACCCATTAGTGAATTTCTTGCATGTTACATGCTACTGGAACTGAAAGATAAATCATAATGTGCTGTTATTTTCTGTTTTTTGATACAGTGTACGTTGAGGTTTTCATGCAGAGCGTAAAACATGATTTCAAGTGAAAAGGCAGCAAGACATTGACTTCACAATGTGACATAACGAAACTTTACCTAAAAAATTGATATGTGGTTTTTAATGGCGCAAGGGCCAGTTATGACCAAAGAGCGCCATGACAAATGGTAATTTAAAGGATTTGTTCTGAATGGCGTGGACAGTGAATTTATTATCGTAGGTGTGACATGGCTGTATAAGGGCCTAAAAACTTTCGCTGTATATGACGTAAATATATAGCTAGTAAAATAATAACACTCATTAGTTATGGACGTGGACGATAGCAGTTGTGTTTTGATAAAAACATACGAAAACGAGACTACAGTTACACTAAAGCATCAAGACGGCCCTTGAATACAAGGGCTGGTAATCACGTGTTAAAATTTCCTGGCCAAATTATTTTCAGAATGTCGGTTTCGGCTAAGAAATCTAGGACTACTTGCAGTTTAAAAAGCGGTTCATCACTGAGAAAAAATCCAGGGTGAAGTGGTATATTTTCCCGATATGCAGAAGGGAAATACTTCTTCCTCTCTGTTTCTATTGCAGGGCACTGGATAAGAACATGGAGCACTGTCAAGCTATCGCCGCACCTACTACAAGTAGGAGAATCCCCGCCAGTCAAGAGATAGTAGTACTGTAAGTGTGTCCTATTCTTAATCGGCAAAGAAGCACTTCCTTGTACCGTGTTGTTTTCTCACTTATCCAATTCCGTAGTTTTGGTTTTATGATGTGTAACTTATTCAATGTTTGTGTATCCCACTCTGCTTGCCAATGTTTCCTCAATTTACGGCGCAGAAAGGGCTTTAGGTCTGTGGCAGGAATGGGGATATTTCCATCTGTGTCGCTAAAACTCACTGACGTAGCGTTTTCGTCAGCAGCTACGTTGCCTTTTATACCTTTATGGCCAGGTACCCAGCATAGGATAATCGCTTGGTTGCACACACATGCGGAGCACAAGCTATACAGCTAATTCAAAACGGAATTATTATGCTTTCGTAAGCTAATTAGGGCTCTCACGACACTTAATGAGTCTGTAAAGACAACAGCCTTAGCGACATTTCTGCGCCTTATGTTTTCAATAGCCGAAAGTATAGCGTATGCTTCTGCCGTAAAGATACTGGTGTGTGGGTTTAGTGGCCCAGATGTTGAAAATGAGGGTCCGAGAGCTGCGTAAGCAACACCAGCAGGAGACTTCGAAGCATCTGTGTAATATTCGTCACAGGAGTACCTCTCTTTAAGTTCAAGAAAATGTGATTGTATGTAAGCCTCAGGTGCTTGTTTCGATATTTGTAAGAAAGAGATGTCACATTTGATAGTCTGCCACTCCCAAGGCGGTGGAAGCCGTGTAGGAGCTATTAAGACATTGTGTAAAAGAGGGACCCCTGTATTTTCTGAGAGTGCTTCCAACCGGAGGGACAGTGGGGGCCTAGTGGCCGGGTGGTTACGAAACAGCCTAGCAGTGGACAAGTCGCATATAGTAGAATGACAAGGATGTTTAACTTCTGAGCTAACTTTCAGGGCGTAGCAGAAAGTTAAATATGTCCTTTGGTAGTGCAATGACCATTCGTTTGATTCGACGTAGAGGCGTTGCACAGGGCTAGTCCTAAAGGCGCCTGTAGCAAGGCGGATACCTAAGTGGTGAATAGGATCTAGCATTTTCAAAGCGCTAGGTGCAGCAGAATTATAGACTATTGCTCCGTAGTCAAGCCGTGTTAATATTAAACTTTTGTAAAGCTATAAAGGGCACCGTCTGTCGCTTCCCCAAGATGTACGTGACAAGAGCTTCAGCAGATTCATAGTCTTGAGGCACTTTGATTTTAGATACTTCAGGTGTGGTACAAAAGTCAGCTTACTGTCTAAAAGGATTGCTAGGAATTTGTGTTCATGGCTCACAGATAGCCGTTCTCCATTTAGATCTATTGCGGGGTCCGCAAGTATGCCTCTCTTGTTAGAAAACAGGACGCATGTGCTTTTTTGTGGGTTTAGCTTGAAACCGTTTTTGTCCGCCCACATACATAATTTATTTATGCAAAGCTGTACTTGCCGCTCGCAGATACTTAGGTTACATGAGTTGAAACCTATCTGGATGTCATCCACATATACAGAATAAAACATACTATATACGTGGTATGGCAGTCTGGATAGAGTTCATTTTGACAATAAAAAGAGTGCAGCTCAGCACACCACCTTGTGGAACACCAGCCTCTTGCGTAAATGGACGAGATAGAGCGTTACCAACTCTAACACGGAATGTGCGATTGGAGAGGTAACTCTGAATCACGTTCAGCAAGTTGCCTCGAACTCCCATTTCAGACAGGTCACGGAGGATTCCAAAGCGCCAGGTTGTGTCGTATGCCTTCTCCATATCTAAAATACTGACAGGAAAAACTGTTTGTGGACAAAGGCATCACGGATATTTGTCTCGATGTGGACAAGGTGATCTGTTGTGGATCTACCCTCCCTAAAACCGCACTAAAAGGGATCGAGTATCTTGTTGCTTTCAAGAAAATATACGAGGCGACGGTTAATCATCTTCTCAAATAATTTGCCTATACAACTTGTCAGAGCTATAGGCCTATAACTGTTGGGTGAGGAAGGGTCCTTGCCCTCTTTGAGAATAGGGATTACGATTGCTTCTTTCCAAACAGAAGGAATGTAGCCAGCAGAGAACATGGAATTAAAGAGTGACAGTAGTGTTTCTTGGGTTTCAGGGTGTAGGTGTCTGATCATCTCATACATTATTCTGTCACTTCCTGGGGCGGACTTGTTGCAACAGTTCAGTGAGGCCTGGAACTCAGCCATTCCAAATGGACAATTGTATACTTCATTGGATGAGCTGTTCCGACCCAAATTCATCTGTTCTGCTAGTCGCTGGTACTTTAGAAATGTATCTGTATAATAAGATGTACTGGAAATGTGCTCAAAATGTGATCCTAGACAATCTGCCTGATCCTCAAGAGTGTCTCCTTGTGTATTTAATAAAGGTAAGGGATGAGTTTCACGGCCTTTTATTTTGTTCACCCTGTTCCAGGCTTTTCGTTCGTCTGTATGTGAATTGATGCTGCTTATGTAGCTTTTCCAACTTTCGCGTTTAGCGCGGCAGCACGTTCTTCTACCTTGCGACTTGATCGCCTTGAAATTAATCAGATTCTCTGTAGTTGGAGAGTTACGAAGGAGGTTCTAAGCCTTGTTTTGCTTTTTCCTGGCTTCCTTACACTCCTCATTCCATCATGGAATACGTCGTTTCGAGGGCGACCCATTTATTTGGGGAATGCATACTGATGCAGCATCAATAATGAACGCTGTAATGTATGCTACTGCGTCGTCTATGCTAAGTTCAGATATATCATTCCAGGGCGGCTGTGTTAGTTCGCAAAACTTTGTCCAGTCGGCTGAGTCAACTTTCCATCGAGGAAGATGTGCATGACGCTCACTTTGTTTTTTAAGGTTTAGAACGATGGGGAAGTGATCACTTCCATAAGGGTTATTAATGACATCCCACTCCAGATATGGCACAATTGTACTGGACGCTATGCTTAGATCTATCGACGAAAATGTTTTGTGTGTAGAGCTGTAAAATGTTGGCTTTTTCTTGTTCAGCAAGCAGGAAATTGAAGAGAATAGGATGGTTTCTACGAGCCGTCCCCTCGCATCACAGCGAGAGTCGCCCCACAGTGGGCTATGCGCGTTTAGATCACCGACGACTATGTAATGGGGATGCAGCTCATCAATAAAGCTTTGAAATGTTGTGCTAGAGAGTTGATAACTTAGGGGGATGTATACGGACGTGATAGTAACTAGTTTATTGAATAGCACTGCTTGGATAGCAACTGCCTCAAGAGGAGTTCGGAGTTGCAGTTGCCGACAAGCAACGCCTCTGCCTACTATTATTGCTACCCCTCCGGACGATTCAACAGCGTCATCTCGGTCATTCCGGAAAATAGCGTATTGCCTAACAAAGTTTGTTTGCGTAGATTTAAGATGTGTCTCCTGAACACACAGCACCTTTGGTTTGTATTTGTGTAAGAGTTCTTTGATATCATCGAGGTTGTGGATCAGACCTCTCACGTTCCAGTGTAATATTTGTGTATCCATATTGTTTGTGTTTATGTGCTGTGTGTCAAGAGATATCACTTAGGTTGGCTCAAGGGATCTTTCCAGGCCCCTTGATGCGGGGTATTTCTTTTTTGTTGGCGCGCTCCAGGGAGCAACGCCGTTCCTTCGGCGTCTGAGACGCCGTAGAAGTTTTTGTTACATCCATCGCCTCGTCGGAGGCGCTGGATGACGCCCGCTCAGCGGGCACGCGCGGGGGTTTTTCGGGCCTGTCTGCACGAGCAGTGGCCCTGGGACCGGCAGGCTCGGAGGTCTGCTGGCCCTTCGTGGTAGGGGGCCCTTCATCGGTGCGCCCCCTCTTCAGGGAGCGATCAGGTAGCGGAGGAAAGTTATTTGCCATATAGAGCAGGAAAATTCGGCGGCGATGGTGGCCACCCACCACCGAGCCCAACAAGGGGACGCTACAAGGTTGGAAGAATACCTGCAGACGCCAGCCATGCATCGCCGCTATAACCTAATATATATATATATATATATATATATATATATATATATATATATATATATATATATATATATATATATATATATATATATATATACTCAAGGAAGGATATATTACACACGGTTAACCCTTGCCGCCAGGAAATACGGAAGTGATAAGAAGTGAAGAGAAGACAGGAAAGGTGTAAAAGTGGGAGAGAAAGACGAAGATTCGCGAGGAGGACAGGAAAATGCGACGGCCGATTTCCTCCAGGTGGGTCAGTCTGGAGGTGCCGTCTATGTGAAGCCGAGGCCGAAGAGGTGTGTTGCCACCGCCGGGGGGCCTTAAAGGTCCAAACACCCAGCATCGGCTCAACCCCCTGGATCCCCTTTTCCCCAGACACGGCTAAGCCGCGCACGGCTACACGCGGGAGGGTCCAACCCTCGTGTGCTCGGGTACGTGGTGTCGCAACACACCAAACACCTGCTTGCGCAGACGCCCCTGCGGGGTTTACCTAAAGAATTAGAAAAGTTGCAGAAAGTGTAATTAACGAGAGCGACAAATAGCAGCAAAGGTGATCATGCAGGAATCTTGAAGGTAATTGGCGCCGCTGGGAGAGCAGGCCAGCCTTCGCAGGAAAGCACTGGTTGCCCACAAGAGCTTGCTGTCACAGGCCACGAGTGAAGGTTCTTGTGTCTCGACACAACAGTTCTTGTAGGCACAGGCAAGCAATATCTGCACAGAAGAGAAAAAAAGGCGAGGGAGGAAATCAGAATGTGCAAACTGGAACTTCAATTAGCAATATGTGCCAAGCAAGAAGTTTGGCTCACATTAAAAATAATTTGAAGCATTCCATTCTCTTAAATTACGGGGCTCTTAAGGAATGTATGTGTTGATGTTTAAAATTACTAGTATATTTCCTGGCATATAGTTATTAAATTGCAGAGTATCACCAGCCTTCAAATTAATATATAGTGTTTTGCGGCTACGAAGGCACTTATCAACTTGTCAAACAAGTCTGAGAACCTCCCAGCTAAACATAATCATTTTAATACAGTTATTCATTTTGCAGGTAAATGATGTACTATCGTGATTAAAAAGTTAGTATTTTATATTGTTAAACTAAAAGCAAGGTCGGCATTTTGCACTGTCTAGCTGTTGCTTCTTTTTCAAACTTAAACATGACGTAGTACAGCGTAAGCACGTAGCTTGCAAATGACTGATGATAATGTAGTATCCCAAAGCAACATTTCCAGGGCTGGATCAATCACTTTTGTTGATATATCTTTATGTGACTTTAACTGGCTTAGGGTAATAGCTCACACTAATGACGCATCACCTTGGATGATACGTCATACAGAATTGAAATTATCTCATGATGTCACCAAACGAGAATATTGCTCCCTGTCTTGGAAGTGTTAACACGCTGTTTGCGCCAGAAAGTGCAAAGTGATTTATAGAGGTAGCAAATTCATCAGTGCATTTATAGCCTCAAGTCATTCTGTGCACCTTCATTGACTCGCAATTGAAAAGCCACTACACACAAAAGATGTATTAAAGTAATGGTTCATGTTGAATACAAATCATGTTGAATGTTCGCCTCGTGACCCAGGTAGCACACAAAGTCTTGAAAACGTCGTATTAAGGGATTCAACGTCTGAAACGGATTTTTGACCAAAATCGACGCATCAAAGACGTTCCAAACAAGATAGCTTAAAAACGAGGGGTGAATACGTTTTGCAAACGACTCAAAACGCCACCACCACGCCACGGGGCGTCAGCCTCTTTAGCGGCTTCTACAATATTCAACAACCCATCAACGCGATCCAACCTTGCGCAAAGTGGCGATACCGTCGTCAAATCATGTGACCAAGGTGGCCACGTGATTCGTGATGCCAGGCAGCCGGGCGAGCCGGGCATAGCCGCGTCGTCATGGCGTCGTCGCGTCACCGCACTCGCATTGCGCTGTGGTGTGTTTGCGGCTGTTCTGAACGTGCTACCGCTGCCCTTTGCTATGTAAGTGTTGCAGTGTTTTGCTGTCAAGAAAACGATATTCTGTGATTAGTTTGGGTTGTGCGATATGTTTGTGTGGTTTTAATTTGGAAATCAGTAGTGTTTTCAATTGTTATGTGACCAAGGCGGCCACGCTATTCGTGAAGCCGGGCATAGTTGCGTTATCGCACTCGCATGGCACTATGGTCTGTTTGCGACTGTTCTGAATGTTCTGCCGCTGCCCTTTGTCATGTAAGTGTTGCAGTGCTTTGCTGTCAAGAAAACGACATTCTGTGATTAGTATGGGTTGTGCGATCTGTTTGACCCGTTCATAATAGCGTTATCGCACTTGCATTGCGCTGTGGTATGATAGCGGCTGTTCTGAATGTGCTGCCGCTGCCCTTTGTTATGTAAATGTTGCAGGGTTTTGCCGTCAAGAAAACGACGTTCTGTGATTACTTTGGGTTGTGCGATCTGTTTGTGTAGTTTAATTTGGAAATCAGTAGTGTTTTCAATTGGAGGGCGCGGAGTGGAGGGCACTAATCAGCTCTTCAAGTTCATTGTCATGTTATGTGAGGCGCCTTTTCACTGACGCTGTAATTAAGGCGTTAAGGGCAGTATAAGGACGAAAGTTAGAGGGACGAAATCGTGCCTGTGTGTCCCTAGCGTCGGGGTCGGCCGCTATGCGTGATCCTAACAAGAAATCATTTTGCAGAATGCGAAGAAAGGCGGCAAAATTTCTGTCTGTGCGCACCTTGCCGATCTCCGCAATAGAGCCGTCATCGTGGTATTTTAGTCTCCCGTTTAGCAAGAGTGTTGCAGACAAGGGAACTGGTTCAAACAGGCTTTTTTTATTGATTCAGTACTAGTGCGGTATCCCAAAAGGTGAGGTCAAGTGCTCGCCCTATTTTCTTCCCTCGCGCTACAGCGCACTGACAGAATTTTGCGTGCACCATACCGTGCTTTTATCGTTTGCGCTTCAGGTTCTCGATTGTGTTTTCGACCCCTTTACCCACGTGACGGGTATTTCATGGTATTACCGGGTACCACATGTGTCCATATATTATGTCCAATATATGAAACGGCCAAATTCGATTTTATTTGACGCCTCAAATGCTAGTAATGTACTGAGTCCCTTGTAGCTTCGTGCTTGTTATCAATTTTACTATTTGGCGAATGGATACAGCATGTACGCTGCATAACTCGCTTGTGGATACTGCATACGTGAGTCGAGTATGCCCTTGGTATAAAATAACTCTTATGCTTTAGGTAGTACGATTGTTTGCAGTTTGGGACATGTGTCGGAATGTACGCTGTGCGCCCTTCGCGCTTTACGGCGGCCTGCCGAGTTCGTGCGAGTGCCATGTGTGCGCATGGAGTTCGCGAAGCGCTCTCGCAGTTTTTATATATATATATATATATATATATATATATATATATACATGTGTTCTGTTCGCGCGCTTCGCACAACCGGGCATGTCGCAGTTCTTTGTCCTTGCGCAACACATTTTCCTAGTGTACGTCTGTGCATTATTTGATACCGGTTTCACACGGGGCTCTTTTAGCCGCTATCCAGTCCGTTACAAATCGAATTTCTCGGTCGTGATGGCTCCTCTGCGCAAGCTACGAGAGTGAGCCAGTCACATCGATAATTTCGATCCGGATCGGGCTTGATCGCGATCGAGAGTGGTCGTGTGACACCGGTTTTACACATGGCTCCCACATAGGGAACACTTTAAGTTCAATGCTATTGAGTGAAGAGCAAGTGCATATATATGCCAGTGGTGGTATGTGGGCAAGTCTTTCTGGTGAAGCCAATACTTGTGCATTCAAAACATTTCAATTACCAGCGTAGTGCATCAATGTGTCTACTTCGACAAAATGGAGCACCAGTGCAGATATCTGAGCATACCTGTCCAGGGCAGCAAGTGTGTCTACATTGAAACCACTACCAGCATGTGCGGCAGTTCTATTTCCAGCAGCGGGACTGCACAATATTCAGTAGGGTGCTCTCAAGCTGTTTATCTATGAAGCTCTGCCTGGACTGTGTGCCAAATATTTTTGGACGTGAAAGTGGGGGTGAATTGGTAAACATCAGTGGAACTGTGCCTGGACTTTGTGGCAAATGTTTTTGGATGTGAAAGTGTGAGTGAACTGGCAAAGAATTTGCTCTGGGCTACATGTGTTAAACGTTTTTCTCATTCAGAGTGCTTTTTTTTACTTTAGGAGACTGGAGATGTGTGCAAAGTGTGACATGTCAGTGTGCTAATTAATGTATTTGCCGGTTTGAAAATTATTCGTCGCAACCTTATTTTTGCCAGAGAGGTACAACTTTGCCTCTTGTAAAGGGATTTTTAGATAAAACACTTACTATTTATTATGACCATTGCATCCTTTGTTACACAAATGCAGCTTCCAGTGCATTCCAGTTTATTTCCATGTTTATGTAAGTTTCTAATATGAGGCTTGCATATTCATTTCTCACGTTCTGGAGTGGCAAGATGCAGCATCACTGTCTCATCGTTCGATGTACTACAGTAGTGTTCACTTGTTACACTGAATCCCCCGTTTAAGTATTCTGTACTAATTTCACTTTATTGCTTTTTTGTTGTATGGTTATTTTTTCTCGCCATTACGTTCTTTGATATATCCTAAAGGCAATATTTCTAATTTTGCATTGTTCCCATTTTTTTTATTTCTGTCACAGAATTGTTTTATGATGGTATGCGGTGGTATTTCTTTTTGTGCTCTTTCCAAGCTTCTATAGATGATTGGTAACATTGCTTGGACGCAGTTACCATCCAATTCATGCTCTTGCATTTTTCAGTCTACTTCTTCCATTCGCTCCGATGTCACTTCTGCATAACTCTAGTCCATCTAATAGCACGCGCACTTTACTATGATAAATAAGACACTTTAGTACACTCCAGGTTTTTCTGTTCATTTTTGTATGTGTACTTGGAATTTTGTTTATGTGCTAGTGAATGTTCACTTTCGAGTTCATTACGAATCCTTTCTGCGACTTTTGTCATTGTTGATGTACTTTTACTTCTATTTGCATTTCTCACACAGTTTGTTCGAACCTTGCATAAGCATTACATTTTAATAAAGTGTTTTTGCTTTGTCACAATGTTCTCATTTCATGCACTCTTGGCACGAAGGGCTTGGTCTGGCCACCTGCCAAGACGTGGCCATTTGTTCTTTGCAGGATGTCATTCCCATTGTGGTTGTAAGCATCGTAGCTTACTAAAGGCGGTATTAAGGATTTATTATTCCTAACAGGCCCATTTTCGTGCGACTTGGTAGAGGATGCGCCGGCCATGCGGGAACAGTGTTTGGCACTGCGCCATGGCTCTTACAGTCAACACCGACGCTTCTACTCATCTGGGGCGCGATTGGAGATCGTTGTTCGAAACGCCCGATCAGTTTCCCCTCACGCGATTGGCCTAGGCCGTGCCAACGGGTGCGGCTGACGACGTCTGCGCGGCATAGGCCAGCCGCGTGAGGCGAAACTAAACGCGTGTTTTGAACAACGACGTCTGATTGCGCCCGTCACCCGCGAAAATTAGCTTCAGATGATCGTAAACCTTTCAAGACCGCTTCTAGACCAGCTTTTTTATAACGTCCTAAAAACGTTTAGAAATTGGTTACGAATAGTTTAGGCAAAGGGATTACTTGTGTCTTTCCCAATCCTATTTCTAGACCAGCTTTTCGAATACGTCTTGCAGACCTGTTCTAGATCGTCTCAAGAAAGTAATTAAGCCGCACATTAGCAGAGATATACGACGTTTTCCCGCCGAAGTTCTCTCATTCGTGTCTTCTTTAAACCGTTTTTATCGTCTTGGATAAACGCTACGAAAACGTTACGTATCTCTTTTGTGCTACCTGGGGAAAGGTCAAATGAGGCAGCGTAATAATTAAGCCAAGACAAACACGTAAGTTGCAAAATTCTGATAACACCTCCAATGATATTACTGAAATAGATGACAAAAACAGCACAGATAAAGTTATAGTTATTACAAAATTTTAAAAGCACCTCTGCAAACTGCTGCGACCCTCAACATCATGCCTATTCTACATGCACATATGTTGCAACACAATCTCTATCTCAGAAGTAGGCGCCTCCACATATCATTGTGCGATCTCCTCATAATAAGGTTAAAAAAACAGTCCGCACAAGCAACCTGATGAGAATCATGCAGCAGACCCCAGCCAAGTGCTGAGGGTGGTAGAGCCAAATTGAAGTTTGCTCTTGTATGGAAGCCTCGGCCTGTTTCATCCACTGTAGCAGTAAAGGATACCTTTTACAGCACACACAAAAATCTTAAATTTAATCGCTCGCTGATGCTGTACAGCAAATTCATGTAAAGAAACTAAATCACACAGAAAACATTTTCGAATTCAGAACTCATCACATACTGCTTTGAATACATTTGAACATTAGGGAAGCAAGGTGTAACGTTCAGTGTTGTAGCGAATTTTTACTGATTTAGGGAATACTGGTAAATGACACAACAGAGTTAATTTGCGAGTTCTTACGTAGTTTTGAATACACTCTTAAACAAAACTCCACCCTTTGGGGTGTATATTTGCCACACAACAATAATCGTCATCCGTCTTGACCGCCTTTACTTTCTTTAACTCTGCGAGCCCGATACTTCCAAGTCACGAACGGCATGCGCGTTATCAGCGTGACAGAGCATTATCGACAGGAAAATAGCAAACGTAGAGTTTTAGTTTAGGGGACGCAAGCCGCTTGCGTCTCCTAAACTAAACCTCTCTAATAAAGGAAACGCAAGCAAGGCAGATGACGATTATTGTTATGCGGCAGATATACACCCCAAAGGGTGTACACCCGTGAGCAAAAGTATACGGACCAGGGATTGCGCGATAAAACCGATTTTTCCTCTGCCTGTGAATACATCTTGAAATTGAGGACTGCAGTCCAAACTTGACATTGTGAACTTTCCAGTGTACTCGTCAATTTCAGTTTATGCATGTCAATTACAAAGAAATTCAGTTTTGTTGGCGACCCTGTGGTCCGTATACTTTTACTCACGAGTGTACATTTGCCTAAGAGTGCACCTACAGTTAAGTTTTGTAAGGCTTAGGGAAACTAAGTAGTAGTAGAAAAAAAATGTGTACAGATGGCGCTGAGAAACTGGGAATGGTGGCAGCTTATAAGGTATCAGTGCAAAGAAATACCTGTTTGTAAGTGGCCAACTAGCTATTTTACGGCGAAGTGATTCCTGGTCTTAACGCACAGACAAAGCACTGGGAGGACTAGAGAGGTACACTACTGGCTTACACTGATCATGATGAGGCCCCGTCATCCAGCTATAGCGCCAAGAGGTAGTAATGTCCAGCCGTCTATACAGTGAAAAGAACAAAATATGAGGGCATCAAGTCAGTTGTAAGACAGATTTGCAATTACAAATGAGGTGAACCACAGCCATTCATTAATAAACGCCAAGCAGTCGTGATTGCACTCCCAGATGAAGCACCTACTAGGCAAGCCTTGCATCTTACTTAGAACAAAGCACCAGTGCAATTTTTACATCAGCAGACAACTGGATTTGGAATTGTATAAGCCAAGTAAACATTGCAGTTATATTTTTGTTTTTCTTTAAATTATGGGGTTTAACGTGCCAAAACCACTTTCTGATTATGAGGCACGCCGTAGTGGAGGACTCCGGAAATTTCGACCACCTGGGGTTCTTTAACGTGCACCTAAATCTAAGTACACGGGTGTTTTCGCATTTCGCCCCTATCGAAATGCGGCCGCCGTGGCCGGGATTCGATCCCGCGACCTCGTGCTCAGCAGCCCAACACCATATCCACTGAGCAACCACGGCGGGTTTTTGTTTTCCTATAAAGTGGGAACGCTTCAAGCGGTATATTTCACAGACACACGACCGGGCGCACTCAATGCTGTAACCCATGTAAGAACAAAAAGACCAAAAATAGGGCGGGTTCAGCCTGGTTCATGATTACGGCCAGCGCGTCCTCTTCGAATGCTCTCCCTTCGCTTGATTGGTGCTACGTTAACCATAAAGACTAATAAGCAGTACTCTCGTATAATAATAAAGGTGACGAAAACCGGCATTGAAGAAGAGCCCAACCATCAAGAATTGTCACGGGTAAGACGTAAAAATATTCAGACATTGTTGACCACAAGCGAAGTGCAAAGTATTTCAATTACCGGAAAAAGTGCTATCCGAACGTGCAACGTACAAAAACGCATCGAGAACGAAGGCGGCGAACGCAGATTCCGCCATTGTGGTAGTAAGCCGTCGGCGAAAACACGCAATACAGCCGATGTCACAAAACACCGATGCCAAACACGGCAGACGGCGTCTGTACAGCTAAATGATTCCGGTTAATTTCCAGTAAGTGTACAGAATGGCTTATAGTGGCACACAACTAGCATAACGTAACGAACCCACGACCGAGACATTGCGTGCGGGAGTGGCCGTTTTTTCAAACTTCCTTCCTTCCGGTGTTTCCAGTATACGGAAGGCATGCCTGACAAATTTAGAGCCTGCCTACTTAACTACCGCAGAAGCATAGAGTGCACCGGAGTGATCGCAGCGCGGCGGATAGCACTGTGACACCACTGTGATACTGAGACACAGGCGTTCCGCTCCTGCTGCTGTCAGCGTCTGCTGCGCGAGAACGGAATAGTTTCCAGGCGTCGTGCGCACACCCCGTACTGAAAACCATGTTGAAGTTCAGGTGTGCAATTAGTAAACATTGATGCCAACTTATGTTGCTTCCTACGAGTTCGGTTTGTCTATGGCGTCTTTTGTTCGTTAACGCCGACGGCCGACGGTCACCGCACTTTACCATGCCGTTTGGCCTTTTATGCACTTTCAGACAAAAACATCTGAAAAGTTCTTGAATTAGACATTCCGAATGCGTTTCTCAAAATAGACTCTGGTGACACCAGTAGTGGGCTTTACCGCAGATAGTATATAGGTATAGTAGTATATTCCAGTTGCTTAGGTTATGTTGAGAAGAAATTATGTTTTCAGTCTTACTGTAGACCAAGACGTCTATAGACGTTTGTAGCCGTTTCAAGACGTTTTAAGGGGTTCTGTGTATCGTGGGATGGATCGCAGGTGTTCGGAGGGAAATTTCTTGTTATCACGTTTTCGTTCTTGCTGTTTATCGCACTCGATCATGCTTACAACCGAGCAAGCACGTAGCTAGCTAGTAGACGTCTACTTTCCAGCGTGATCTAGCCAAGGCCACAGCTAGTAGCAGTCTTTTGCAAGCTGTATTCTAGACCTAGACCACTACAGGCCAGCTGGTAGCTCAGCTAATACTCCCTCCACTTGCGGCTAGTAGCCACCTTGGGAAGCACTGCTGTAGTTGTGGGGTAGACATTCAATATCCAGGCTTGCTTCAGCTTCGCAGGTGCTATAGCTAGCTCTACTTACCTTGTTTACGACCTAGAAAGTTTGCATTTTTATTTTGCATGACACCACAAACACTACAAAATTTTCACTTTGACTATGGTCAGTGTCTTGTGCGGATTCCCAACCAGATGAGCCCTCGACTTCATGCCACTGTAATATCGCGCAAATATCAAATTGATAATCATTTAAAGAAGTGATAAACACTATGCAACAAAATACTTTTTGTCAATACATAGCACTAGTACCGATATAGTTATCCCAACGTTTACAAAGAAATGTATTTGTGCTCTTTGTATTGTTATCCCCCGTCATGTAAACTGCAAGAAGGCAGTTGGCGCGTAAGCTCGTGCAAGTATATGCATTTCTAGTGACCAAATGGCGTCGGCACTAACAAAATTTAATGTGTACCAAAGTTGCTAATGAAACATTATTCGAGATCTTTTTACAAAGTATGACATCTGCAGCCATGTATGTGCAATAAATCAAGCGACTTTACATTATGCCCTGTTATTTTTGAGAATTTAAGATACAGCTTAAACAAGTGTAGCAGTTCAGCCTAAGCATACACTGAGTGTGCATAATGCATTGCAGTCAGCACATTTTGTTCAGCCATTCTCAACGTTGGAGCACTATACCCTTAAATAGTTCTACATGTTTAGAGTCAGAAAAGCCCGTTGTTTTGTGATACTAGTGGATCAGTATTAGTATACTATACTATGTATACCGGGCTGCAGCAGTGCAATTAATAAGCATGCCTGTCTGGCATAGTGGAACAAATGTACGGTTCTTTTTCCCTTGTTGCACAGGCAGTGAGTAGGTTCTACTTTATGCGCATCTTATGCGCCGGTAGAGTTGCACTGGTATAAAAATGCATGGATCCATATGAAAGAAGCACATATACCATTTCCACGACTGAAAACAGCCAATACAAACCAATACCACCTCAGGGAAACTGTCGTCTAAACGGCTGCATATAATACTAATGGAAGCCGAACTGAGTGCAAATGTGTCGAGAGTGCATTTTAGGGAAGATAAAACAGCATGCAGAAAGGCTGTTTCCTTTCTCTACACAAACACAGCCTTACATACTTTTTATTTATTTGCAATACTGCTACTCTCATTTGAGAGCGTGGCTGTGGGGCGATACAGTAGAGAGTTTTAGTCTAGGGGACGCAAGGTGTTGGGGCCCCTAGCGCTTGGGTGCGTTTGCGTACGCAAGCAGAAACACGTTATAGGTTAGCGGCCCCAAACGCAAGCCGCAGTGAGGTCGCATGCGCTCGCAGCGCCATCAACGTCTGATCTTTGCTGTGTTATCATTTTTTAAAACATGAAATCAAGCATATGAAGTAAAGCACATAAAACTATTCTTATTAAAAGCAGGTAATAGAGAAGTTTAGAGTGTCCGGTATTCGGGTAAACGCAGGCTGTGGCTTTGGGGCGGAGCCATGAACGGGAGCGTCCTGCATGGTGCAGCAACCTGGTGGCGCAAAGCTCAAACAGACAAAAACAGCTAATATTGCAGTAACCAAGTGTATTTTACTTTGCTACGGGTTTAAATTTTTGGCAGCATCACAATTACGCCAGTGCCGAAAATTTACACCAGCAGCGAAGTAGAATAGACTTGGTTACAGCAATATTAGCTGCTTTTGTCCGTTTGAGCTTTGTGTCGCCAGGTAGATGCACCATGCAGGTCGCTCCCGTTTATGGCTCCACCCCAACGCCCCAACTGCGTTTATCGGACACGTTAAACCTCTCTAATATATATATATAAAAACGACGCCTGTCGACACTTGGCGAAATATTTATTAGAGTATCTACCTGCTAGCTACTCGTAAGTTCTCCTACACCGCGAGAGTCACGTGGATAACGTGACCACTTAGGGGCAGCGATGTTTTCGGCCGGCCAAACAGCCCAAGGACGCAAGTAGACGTAGCGGTTTGCGCATGCGAAGTAACGTCGCCCCTAGTTCTTGCGTACGCAAGGCGCTTGCGTCCCCTAAACTAAAGCTCTCTAGTATACGTGTATATCAGTACGCATCTAGGCAGAACAGTTTACTGAAAAAAGAAAAAAAACAATTGTCCAAGGATGGCAATACAAGAAGGAAGCTTAGTTTAGGAACAAAAATGCATGTTTTCACATGACAGTTAATTAACATAATACTAGCAGTGAACAACATGTAAGTAACCAGATATACATGAACTAGGAGCGCACTGAAAGATAACGCTTAACGCGTCAAGAAATTTTAGAGTTGTATGAAGAGATGCGCTTAAAACATATATACTTTAAGAGCGAGAAGAAACGAATTGAAAAGGAAAGAGGAAAAAAGAAACATGGGATATCGAAAGCAACACAATGCATGAAAGCGCACAATGGCTCATAGATGCTTAATGGAGCAGTAAAAATGCATTTTTTCCCATAAATATAAATGTGATTCAGTGTGGTTGTCATGAATATTACTTATACAGTAAGTCCTTTGAATGCAACTTCTTTACAGAGAACTTCGAAATATTATTTATCAATGCAACAAAAAATAAAAATGGTAATTCAAGTACATATAAAATGCATACAGGGACCAAGTAGCTTTTTTGAGAGCATCACTAAATGTAGTACACTAGATTTTCAAGTAAACGAAACAGCCCGGAAAAATAATATATAACTTACTTTAAACAGAACTCTAAACTACAGTAGAACTGTAAACGTAAAGGGCAGGAAAGGTGCATTCACAGTGCTCTCTTAAATATATATTTACAGTAACTAATGTTCCAAAAGTATTTTGCCTAAATCATGGCTGTAAAAAATATACCATCGTCACAACACACACACACGACTGATTTGTGGTGCTTTCAAAACTTCATAAGTTACCATTTTGAATTACAACTGAGCGGCCGGCGCAAGAGAGAAAATGTGGAGGCTTTTGCTCCTTGACTATATCACTCTACCAAGGCAATATAATATGGAGGAGGTTTCATAGCGCGTGTTGGCGCGTGTTGGGCGTCCATAGGCGTGCCGGCATTGCGGAGCGGGGTCGAGTTACGCTCGGACACTGGCTGCCGGCGCTGTAAAATAGGTGAAGCAGCGGGCACTGACGCCCATTTGACGACCGCCGTGTCGGACAGACTGCCTCGCACCTGCGGCGCTCGTGCTGTCAGTCGTGGCGGATCATAGCTTTCTCGCGCCTTACGGCGATGTACCTTGAAAATAACATCGCAGATGTTTCCGTGGGAACAGTAGGGACCGTAGTAGAGCCCGGGCCACATGATCAAAAATATAGACGGCAGAGCGCCTCAGCAACCCTCGGTTGAACGCAAGTGGCTGAAAGACCGCCGGTGACGCTCCACGTACTCCTGCAAGCGCCATGACAATACGTCACGCTGTCCTAGCGCCTCTTACGCTAATCTAACCTAACCAAACCTAACTTAAGGTTAACCTGACCTAACGTTAACATAACCAGACGTGGCCGAGACGAAAAGACAAATCCTGACGACCTGATCGCTGTGAGAATACGCCGTGCCACCCTAACGCCTTTTACGTCAACCTAATGTAAGCTAAACCTAACCTAACCGAACACGAACGTGGGCGAGACGCAAAGCCAATAATCCTCACGGCGTGACATCAGGCAGTGGCGTTCAGCCGCGGTTGCTGAAAAAGCACTGTGCGTTTATTTTACTCAAAGGGGATCACTCAAAAATGCCCCTGAAAAGTCGGGGACAGCAGCATATGAAAAGCCTGCCAAGAGCGAAGCTACTGCACTGGGAGAGCACCTAGGCCGGGCCTCTGCCGCAGGCGCGAGAAAGTCTATCCGACGTACCTTTATACACAGCGATCACCAAATGGGGCATCCGGGCCCCCTGCCTCTCCATGCGGGCAGCCAGCGTCAGAGCGTAAACAAAGTCGACCCCATTCCACAATGCCGACACGCATAGAGGAGAAACGCAAAGAAACTTCTCCTCTGCAGTGCCTAGGCAAAATCAGATATTCAAGGAGTGAAAGCTTCCACATTTTCTCCCTCCACCCGCTTGTACTCGCGCCTGCGCACAAACGGCTGGCGATCGCTCAAATTATGGTGGCTATTCAAATGAACGTCTCGTGGCTAGAGGGCTGCGCCGAGGCGTGCGCGCCGCCGCCACTGTTCTCGCTGCGCCGCCGCCGCCGATGTTTCTTGTCGGCGAGATCGGCGCGCCATTTAAATAGGTATAAAGATTTCCTTCCTAAGTAAATCCAGCTTCGTTTGAGATTTTCCGTTGTCTTGTTCAATTCTTTTACCTGTCTCAGACATAGAATCATATCAAGTTGAGGAGCAATGAAGCAACACAATACAAAGGCAACCCTGCTCTCCACGCGTCTGCGCATACGTGTTGTCACCAGTCAGCTCAAAGTGGGATTCCGAAACTTCTCCTTCGAAAGCGCAATATGGCGCAACTAGAAGAAACATGCAGCGGCCTTGGAACGTAAGAATCACGGCTTGCAGGTCGTGGGCACTGTAGTTGCGGGCAGAAAAGGCGATGCGCCTGATAGCGCCATCAATGCTAGAGACGCGACTTGTGGCAAGATAGAAATTTCTGGCCCCGATGTGATTTTAAGGGCCCCTCACCAGGCCCGATAGCAAATTTTAATTATAGGCTGGAAGTCGTTACGTGTCCTCTAGGGAGCATTCTGCCGCAAAAATGTTTCAAATCGGATCCATTAATAGCCGAGATAGAAATATTTCAGTGCCGCGAACCCGTGATTTCAGAAGCGGGCTCCACTGCAGAGCAAGGCGCTCTCTCAACTCGCCCCATCTAGCCTTCGCAAGCGAAATTCCTTCCTTGCGTTCTCCCATACCGGACCTCGAAGATCGCGTGACACCTACGTCACGGATCCCATCTTCACTTTTTTTGTCTCCTCGCTTCTTTTTTTTTTTTCGGCGTTGCGCACGAGCTGTTATAGTTTCGCGCACCGCACGACTTTGCGCGCTGTGCACAAGAATTTTTTTTTTATTTACAGATACTGCAAACCATAGATGGGTCCTAGCAGGAGGGGCAAAACAATAAGAGAATGACAATAACAACTGCAAAAAAAAAAACACAGCAAAAATCATTGCAGTAAAGAATATATAAACAATGACACATAGCAGGAACACAAAACAATAACTGTGCAACTGTCAATCAGTAATTTTGTCAATGACTGGTTAGTAGATCAGTCGGGAGTGAATTCCTTTGAGTTATTGTGCGCGGAAAGAAAGAGTATTTAAAAACATTGACTCTAGCGTTGTACGGTGTTAGGGATTCCGCGTGATGATTTCTTGTTAAATGCGTTGTGGTGGACTTAATAAATGGACCAGGACTCTGGAGAGTTTGTTATTTTTGATTAAGAAAAGTAACTTCAATCTGTGAATTTTTCTTCGTATTTCCAGTGTCTGTATGTTATGTTGTGCCATGAGAGTGGTGGGGGAGTCAGTAGAGCGGTATTTGTTAAAGATAAATCGAACAGATTTTCTCTGGATCATTTGCACCACCTCAATGTTATGTTTGGTGTAAGGGTCCCAGAGGGTGCATGCGTACTCGAGTTTAGGTCTGATGATTCAGGTGTAGGCTAAGAGCTTTGCGCTAGTAGGGGTAGTATTTAGTTTGTGCCTGAGGAGGCAAAGTTTCTTAAAAGCTGACGTGCATATGTTTGATATATGTTTATTCCGACTAAGATTATTGGTTATAGTAACACCTAGGTAAGTGTATTCGTTAACTTCCTCGAGCGGGTGAAAGGGAAGGTTATATGAAAATGATAGGCTACTCTTTTTATTGGTAACTTTCATGAACACTCTTTTGTCATTGTTAAGCTTCATGTCCCATCGATTGCACCAAGAATGAATGTTCCGTAGGTTAGAATTAAGGATGACTTGATGTTCACAAAACCTAATATCATTAAGCAATACACAGTCGTCGGCAAAAAGCCTAATCTGAACTGGTTCATTAATAATATCAACAATGTCATTTATGTACATTATTTATTTATTTATTTGTAAAACACCTTACAAGGCCCCTTCTTGGGGATTGAGTAAGGGGGGCATACAATCAAGTACATACAATTAACAACAATAACAAGTGAAAACAGCAGCCAAGTGCACAGCCTAAAAGCCATGAAACATATTAGCTACATAAAGCTGCATATGATTACAATTAAAAGGAACAATATAAGTAACAACGTATAACACTGCAAGAAAAAGGCAAAGAAATAATACAGAGCAGCGAGTGTGATATTAATGGTTAACATGGGTTAAGCGAGTTCAGTGAGCTCTTGGATTTATCACGGTCAGTTTCCAAAACCATGTTGTCGGGGAGGTTGTTCCAGAGCCGAATGGCACGTGGAATTGCAGACGAGTTAAATGCTTCTGTTTTACCATAGATGCGCGTGAAGCTATGATGATTGTATAATCTGTGCGACGTGTGCGATGGCGTTTCTAGGTGTAAGGAATGTTTGTTAGTGTGGTGGGCGTATTTATGAAATAATGACAAAAGGGCTATGTCGCGACGATTACTTAGTAGCTGAAGTGATAGGTGAATCTTTATTTGAGTTACGCTAGAACGGTAGTTATAATTTCGGGAAATGAAACGTGCGGCTCTATTTTGGATTGATTCCAGCATGGTAATTAGGTAATTTTGATGGGGAGACCAGATTGGAGCGGCGAACTCTAGTCGAGGGCGAACAAATGTTTGATATGCCAGTTTGCAGATAAGTGGAGGTGAGTTCCGAAGGTTACGTCGCAGGTAACCCAGTGATCGAGAAGCACTGGCACAGATGGTAGTAATGCGGGAAGTCCAGGAGAGGTTTGTTGAAAGATTAACGCCTAGATATTTAAATGATGAGGTCCGAGATAACGGGACATTTTTAATACAGTAAGAATAGTCCAAGTTATTGCGTTTGCGGGTGAAGGACATCACTTTACATTTTGATGAGTTTAGAGTCATTAGCCAGGTGTCACACCAATTAGTGATTTCGTTAAGATCATTTTGGACGATAAGGTGGTCATCGGAGGTGTTAATAGAACGATAGATAATGCAGTCGTCAGCGAAAATGCGCATGCATGATGATAAGTTATTGGGTATGTCATTAATGTATATCAGAAAGAGTAAGGGATCAAGAACGCTTCCTTGTGGTACACCGGATGAAACATCTGAAAGGGGCGAGGAGAAGCTGTTAGCGAAAGTAAACTGCTGCCTGTTAGAAAGAAAATTTCGAAGCCAGGATAATGTTAGTGAATTAAGTTTTAATGATGATAACTTCAAAAACAGGCGACAATGAGCTACGCGGTCAAAAGCTTTAGAAAAATCTAGAAAGATGCTGTCAGTTTGAAGGTTTGAGTCCATGTTAAAATGTAAATCTGTCGTAAATTCAAGCAGTTGCGTTTCGCACGACAAACCTCTCCTGAAACCATGTTGATTATGAAAAAAGAAGTTGTTCGATTCTAGATGTTGGTAAATATGAGATGCAATAATATGTTCCATCATTTTGCAGCATATGCACGTTAGTGATATCGGTCGGTAGTTAGTTAAGTTCTTGTCAGCGTCTTTGAAAATGGGTATGACTTTGGCTGTTTTCCAATCTTGGGGTATCTGACCTGTCATTAATGATTGATGAAAAATGTGAAATAAAAACTTGCTAGATACTGATACTGTATTTTTTAGTAATTTAGAATTAATATTGTCAATACCTGCTGAAGATGAAACCTTCCAGTTATTAATAAGTTGAACAATACCATCAATAGTAATGTTAATAGGTTCCATGTACCGGTAATCTAGGTCGGCAACAATGGGCAAATTAGTAATACTTTCTTTTGTGAATACGGATGAGAAAAATGTATTAAAAACTTGAGCGCACTCACTGTTAGGAATAGGAATGTTGTTTTCTTTATTGTGTAACGAGATGTCATTAGTATTGCGTTCAGGAGATAAAATTTGCCAGAACTTTCTGGGATTAGATTTGAGTAGTGAAGGAAGGTCTTGGGAAAAATATTTATTTTTGGCTACATTGAGAGCGGAGCAGTAAGAACTTAAACAGTTAAGGTACCTTTCCCAAGCTGACGGGGTGCCGGTTCGTTTTGCAGTTCTGTATGAACGTGTCTTTTTGTTTCTGAGTAGATGAAGGGACTTAGTGAACCACGGTTTGTTTTTGTCTTCAGTTATTCTGATTAAAGGAATGTTCTGCTCAACCAATGCGCATAACTTATCTCGGAACATGACCCAGTTATCATGAACAGACCTGGTGTGGAACGAAGGTAGGAAATGATGTTCAAGAAATGATTCTAGCTCAATGATGATTACTTCATAATTTCCTTTGTTGTAGTCACGAATTGTCTTACTTAAGATACCTGTAAATGGTAATGGGATACTGATGGATACATTCAGTAATCTGTGGTCACTGAAACCATCCGAGCATATTACTTCTTCTATAGTTTCTGGGGCGTTAGTTAGTATAAGATCTAAGAGGTTAGAGCCACGGGTAGGTTCTTTAATGATCTGGAACAGATTATAATCTAATGTTAGGCTAATGAATTCTGATGAAAAACTGCAGGATGACGACAAGTTTGGCCAATGAATGAGAGGAAGATTAAAGTCTCCTATAAGGTATGTGAACTCAGTTGGACAGAGCTGGGTGGCTTTAGCAATGCTGCTGCGCAGTTCATCAATGAAGCAATGACTGTAATTTGGAGGGCGGTAACAAACGCCTATCAAAACTTTGGCAGAACGGCAGCGGCATGCGGCCCAGACAATCTCCAGACCTGAAGATGTGTCAATAATGTATGATGCGATAGTTTTTTTTAATAGCGAGGAGGACGCCACCACCTCTTCTATCTGAGCGATCGCAGCGATAAATATTATAGGTTAGTTTTACGGGAAGAATTTCAGGATCGGCTAACTCGGAGGAAAGCCAGGTTTCGGCGAGAGCTAGAATAGTGCATTTGCAGTCTTCAAGATAAGATGAGACGAGTTCGCGTTTCGACATCAGGCTTCTAATATTAGTGAATGATATTGTTAACGATGTAGCAATGCTATGAGTTAGCGGCGCTTCACATGTGTCTTGGTCTAGCTATCTGCTAATTTCCACAACTGAACGCTTTGTGGCAACATATGCATAAGATTTGTTATCAATGCGCAATCGGTCAACTGAAAGTTTGAATGGTTTATTTAGTGTTTTCGCGTGATCGATCAATTGTTTTCTGGCTTGTCGTGTAGAAAATGAAAAGTCCTCTCGAACGTAGAAACCAGAACCTTTTAGTTTGTGCGCAGAAGACAAGATGCGTCCTTTATCTTTAAAATATGTTAGCTTAGCAATGATAGGTCTGCGCTTTTCATCAGCGAACTTACCCATTCTATGCACTCTGTCAAACTGGGCGCCCGTTACAGTGATACCAAGTTTCTCTGAGCAGAAAGAAATTATCTTCTGCTCCGATGCAGCCCAGTCTTCTCGAGCATTATCTTCTATGCCAAAGAACAGCAAGTTTGAGCGTCTCATTCTATTTTCGTTTTCATCACACCTCGAAGAAATTTTTTCGATCTGCTCAGAAAATTTACGCAATGAATGAGAGCCAGGGTCTGGGCCACCTGGGCATTCGAGTGAAGTCCTCGACTCCACTGCAGAAAGCTTTGTACTCAGCAGCTTGACCTCGCCATCTGCGGCAGACTGCCTGTCGTGGGCTGCCTTTAGATCGGCCCGCAAAGTCGCATTTGCTTCTTGAAGTCGACGCACCGTTTCTAAAGCAGCTGCACGGTCATTTTTGACGTAGTTTAGTTCAGCAACTAAAGCAGCCTGCCCTTCCTCAAGTTTAAGTATTTTTTACGTAGTAGCGACATCAGCTGCCTCTAGTCTGCGTATTGTTTCCAATATAATAGCAAAGGAATCCGCCTCCGTCTTGGAGATTGGGCCCGGGTTTAGCTCAACATCCCCAGAAAGTACAAGCAAAAGTACAGGTAGAGCGGAAAACACATCACCCGAAAACGCTAGCATTCGTTTAAGTACATCAACGAGATCCGTCGGGCACGACACCTCAATTAAGCAGTAGTTGCTGGTCTTGAAAGACGCAGCGCCCTTCAAATAACTAACCTGCAAAAACAGTGGGCGTGAGCTGGCCATCCTAGCAGCGGTGTCGTGCCCGACTGGAATCGTCGACGGTCGGTGTTTATATCCGGCCCCGCCGTTGGCGGGCTCAGTGGTAGGTGAAGTGACTGACGGTCCGTGTTGCCAGGCGCATGTGCTCATCGTGTCCAGAGTTGGCATCGGGTTTGGGAATATCAGCCAAACGGGTGGCCGATCCTCGGCGTTCAGCAGGCAGCAATCCCACACCTCGGAGCAGATGAACCATGTAAGCGTAATCTGCAAAAACAGTGGGCGTGAGCTGGCCATCCTACCAGCGGTGTCGTGCCCGACTGGAATCGTCGACGGTCGGTGTTTATATCCGGCCCCGCCGTTGGCGGGCTCAGTGGTAGGTGAAGTGACTGACGGTCCGTGTTGCCAGGCGCATGTGCTCATCGTGTCCAGAGTTGGCATCGGGTTTGGGAATATCAGCCAAACGGGTGGCCGATCCTCGGCGTTCAGCAGGCAGCAATCCCACACCTCGGAGCAGATGAACCATA
Source organism: Dermacentor variabilis (assembly GCF_050947875.1). Lineage (NCBI taxonomy): Eukaryota > Metazoa > Arthropoda > Arachnida > Ixodida > Ixodidae > Dermacentor > Dermacentor variabilis. The sequence continues at coordinate 50,716,690 of NW_027460280.1, forward strand.
TAGGCGTAATCTGCAAAAACAGTGGGCGTGAGCTGGCCATCCTAGCAGCGGTGTCGTACCCGACTGGAATCGTCGACGGTCGGTGTTTATATCCGGCCCCGCCGTTGGCGGGCTCAGTGGTAGGTGAAGTGACTGACGGTCCGTGTTGCCAGGCGCATGTGCTCATCGTGTCCAGAGTTGGCATCGGGTTTGGGAATATCAGCCAAACGGGTGGCCGATCCTCGGCGTTCAGCAGGCAGCAATCCCACACCTCGGAGCAGATGAACCATGTAAGCGTAATCTGCAAAAACAGTGGGCGTGAGCTGGCCATCCTACCAGCGGTGTCGTGCCCGACTGGAATCGTCGACGGTCGGTGTTTATATCCGGCCCCGCCGTTGGCGGGCTCAGTGGTAGGTGAAGTGACTGACGGTCCGTGTTGCCAGGCGCATGTGCTCATCGTGTCCAGAGTTGGCATCGGGTTTGGGAATATCAGCCAAACGGGTGGCCGATCCTCGGCGTTCAGCAGGCAGCAATCCCACACCTCGGAGCAGATGAACCAGGTAGGCGCAATCTGCAAAAACAGTGGGCGTGAGCTGGCCATCCTAGCAGCGGTGTCGTGCCCGACTGGAATCGTCGACGGTCGGTCTTTATATCCGGCCCCGCCGTTGGCGGGCTCAGTGGTAGGTGAAGTGACTGACGGTCCGTGTTGCCAGGCGCATGGAAGAGTAACATTAGGAAGAGTAGTGGTCCCAGCACACTTCCCTGCGGTACGCCAGAAGTGACTGGGAGGTGGCTGGAAAAATGAGAATCAATACTGACGAACAGTGTGCGGTTAGAAAGGTAAGCAGACACCCAGTTAATTATGAAAGAAGGAAGCCCAGTAGCTTCAAGCTTATATATTAGTTTGTCATGTGGAACAAGGTCAAATGCTTTCTTAAAATCTAGAAAAATAACGTCAATCTGCCCGGACCCGTTTAGTGTATCAGGCAAAGCTATGAACTACAGATGTTAGTTGGGTGACTGTTGAAAGACCCTTTCTAAATCCGTGTTGAAATGGAGATAGAATGTCCCTGTCACTTAGAAAGGCAGTTATATAAGTGGCTACAATGTGCTCAAGAAGTTTACAAGAAGAAGATGGAAGCGATATTGGACGAAAATTTGTAACAGATGATGCGGTACCTTTCTTAAGTATCGGTACAATCTGCGCAACTCTCCACTGCTAAGGAACACTGCTAGTTGATAGGCTTGCACGGAAAATTATGACAAGAAATTTGGATATCATTTCACTATAACGCTGCAAGAACATATTTGGAATCCCATCAGGACCAGGAGACACTTTTGTTTTCAAATTTAACAACATGGATAACACGCCTGCAGAAGATACAATGCTTGGTTCGGTAGGACATGATGGAGCTGTTTGTCGTATTTGAGAGTTGGATTTCGAAAAAAACACTGTAAAAATATGTATTAAAATGTTCAGCAGTGCTTGCTTTATCGGTGACAAGAACGTCATTGTGCATAATTTGGTCGATAGGTTTGTTTTTCTTGGACAAGTGTCTCCAAAACTTCTGCGGAGCGTTTTGAATAAAGCTCGGCAGCGTGTGTTCAAAGTAATGACGTTTTGATTGGCTCACAGCTTGACGCAGTGCAAGTCGTGCAGTTGCTATAGCGTTTCGGCAGACACGTGTACGCTTTAATCGCTTTAGTTTTCGTTTTAAATGCAAGACCCTACGCGTGATCCAGGGATTTCTTTTGTGCGTTTTCTTTATTCTATTGGGAATAAAATGTTTTATGCAGTACGTGCAGATTTCTTTAAACTTATCCCATAGCATATGCACATCATTTCCTTTAAAATCGCTCAGGCATAGATAAAGGTAGTCAAGCACGCTTTCGTCCCTGGCAAGCGAGAAGTCTCTTACACAGACAGGCTTTGTAGGTGGAGAGCTGTTGGGATTTTGGATGCTGCATAAAAAATACACCATATTGTGATCGGAGAGGCCGTTTCCCACCGAGACACGAAAATTTTCAATCGATCGGCTGATAAACACCAGCTCAAGTATGGAAGCACAAGTACCCCGGACACGCGTGGGTTGTGTAACTACCTGTTGAAGGTTATGTTGTAACATAATATCGAAAATGTAATGCGTGCCAGGGGCATAACCAGAAACAGGACAATTCCAATCCAATCCAGGCAGGTTGAAATCACCAGCAAGAATTATTTTATCGTTAAATAGCGGTATAATTTGGATTAGCGGTATAATTCAGTGCTACACGAATATTGAGGCAGAACAAGCCGATCGCAGAGCATGATCACGCGCTGGAACACGGTAGAAAATGGCATAGTTTCGCTACCTGCGCACGTGACCGCACGACCGTGGGAACAAGCAGACGAAGCGGAAGTACATCTCTCTTGCTTTGGTGCGAAGTAAAAAAAAACGCGCAGACATTGCGTTTGTGTGTTTTAATATTTCTTTGAACTTCAATTCGTCAATTCAAGCAACAAATCGCACAGATAGCATATGTTGTCTTGAATAATTCTCGAAGTCACGTGTCACCACGAGCGACGTCACACTGCGGACTCGAGTACGTAGGCGCAGGGACGCGAGTACGTCATCCTCCGGCTTGGAGCGCGGCGGCCGCGAGGAGAAGAAAAACCAGCGTTCGGTTTGAAATTTCATATCATTCCGCGGCGCTTAGCGATGGAATACTTTGCACACAGGATCGTTATCGCTCAATGTGTGTTCTGCGCTTGTCAGCTCAAAATAGCCAGACCTGGTGAGGGGCCCTTTAAGATGTCGGTTGGAAGTTTTCGCATTATTCCGGCCGTTGTATTCGAAGGAGTTTTTCTATATTTTTACATGTCTACTGCTTCGTGCTGTTTCTTTGTAGCTTTCATACAAAAAAATTGAATGCAACTGACATCGACCAGGTGCAAGGAACTATAAAGCAGTTTCAACGTACAGGTTAAAAAAACTTTTTTTTTGAAATAATTGTGCATCCAAGCAATGCCTGCGTTTATACTAATCAACACTTCGTTCATTCAACCTTGTAATGCAAATTATCAAATTGAGCAAATTTGTTTTCTACTGCATCATGTCTCAGCTGAAAAAAAAATGTTCACCTGCTGTGCACAAAAAACTATTTTGATTCTTTTTTCTTCAGGGAAAAAGGACATTATAGGAAAAGTTACACAAACAAAGGGTGAATAATATTCAGAACAAGTGATTTCACTTATAATCTAGTCGCTAAGGTGCGTTATAACATCTGCTGATTGGTTGACAGCTTAAGCGCTGAACGCAGCAAAAGTCGGTCATAGAAAAGGTCTGTTTTTATGCTAAAGCTTACTGTATAAACACAATACAATTCAGAACATGTGGAAAGTAAGGTTAACATACTTAGAGAGTGTCACTGGCGTAGGTGCTGGCTTAGCAACTCTAGACGAATTCACTGACTCTTTGCTCAACGGAAAAATATATCATGTAAACCAAGGCATAGCATAAAAAGAAAGCACAATTGCGACTACGACGCAACAACAAGGCTCTGCACAATTGTTGGGAAAGGACTTATGCAAACACACTCAACATAGACGCTTTTAGATATGTGCCCATTTTTTTTTCAAATATGTCGGCTGAAGAGCAGGAACGTTTTGTAGTTCTCTCACTTTCATCACCTCTATATTCGGTCGTCTCAGACCTTAGTGTGAAAAGGCGAGAATGTCAACCAGTTTAGCAAAGACGAATGTAGCGAAACGGCTTTTTAAATTTGTGGTTTCGGTTTCCACACTGCCGGCGCCGCCAACGAAAAATGGCCTTGCGCCGCAGGCGATGACGCCGCCGGTGGCCGAAACCGACACGGCGCACACCTCTACTCGTGTTGGCGCACAACTGGGCTGAGTTTTTTGGTAACGCACCACGGCGGAACTAATGCCTAAACAGCTCCGCTGTTAAAACAATCACTGATCAAATCCTATAAGGTTAAAACTATATATATATATATATATATATATATATATATATATATATATATATATATATATATATATATATATATATATATATATATATATATATATATATATATATTTATATATATATATATATATATATATATATATAGATAGCTATTCCGGCGGCTAGCTTCCCACGCTATGCGTGCCGTCCTCGCACCTGTTAGAACTTTTCCTAGACGCTAGAACTATACTATTCCTACGCAACCTTGAGCGATCGGAAAGCGCGTTTTCCACGCCTGGCCGGCGGAGAGGGGGGGCTTCGTTCCGGCCGCGAAGCTCTCCACATCCCCGTAAGGAGCCTGGTGGTGGTCTCGTGCGGACGATGCCCTCTCGGTGAGCGCATATTTCCCCCTTCATCTTTTAAGAGATTCAATACATACAAGCATTTGTCTCGCAAACCAGATTTATTTCAAGGGAATTTTCCACGTCTCAATTATTTCTCTCGTCGTATTCGAGTGCTCATTGCCGTGTTATAGTTTGTTAACGAGTCTAAAGTCTAAATATTGTAAGGCAGTTTGTCGTGTGCGTATCATGGCCACGCATGCTTATATCGCCTTTCCGTTTCTCTACCACGGTTGCGCCTTAAAACCACGGCGCTGCAAGTTTGCTTTCTTTTCCTTCCCTCTTCTCCGCCCTTAAACTGGCTCTCTTAACTACTACACGCAGAGGCAAGAAACAACGCGCGCTTTAGATACTATAGATGAGATGAATATTTACAATTATTATTAGGGTTATAATTATATTCGAGTGCTGATTGCCGTGTTATAGTTTGTTAACGAAACTACCCCTCAATTCTAAATATTGTAAGGCAGTTTGTCGTGTACGTATCATGGCCACGCATGCTTATATCGCCTTTCCGTTTCTCTACCACGGTTGCGCTTTAAAACCACGGCGCTGCAAGTTTGCTTTCCTTTCCTTCCCTCTTCTCCGCCCTTAAACTGACTCTCTTAACTACTACACGCAGAGACAAAGAAACAGCACGCGCATGCGATCGCATAGATGAGATGAATACATATATATAGAAAAGCATCAGTCATAGCTCTCGAAGTATAATATAATATAATATAGAATAGCTCTCGAAGATAGCTATTCCGGCGGCTAGCTTCCCACGCTATGCGTGCCGTCCTCGCACCTGTTAGAACTTTTCCTAGACGCTAGAACTATACTATTCCTACGCAACCTTGTGCGATCGGAAAGCGCGTTTTCCACGCCTGGCCGGCGGAGAGGGGGGGCTTCGTTCCGGCCGCGAAGCTCTCCACATCCCCGTAAGGAGCCTGGTGGTGGTCTCGTGCGGACGATGCCCTCTCGGTGAGCGCATATTTCCCCCCTCATCTTTTAAGAGATTCAATACATACAAGCATTTGTCTCGCAAACCAGATTTATTTCAAGGGAATTTTCCACGTCTCAATTATTTCTCTCGTCGTATTCGAGTGCTCATTGCCGTGTTATAGTTGGTTAACGAGTCTAAAGTCTAAATATTGTAAGGCAGTTTGTCGTGTGCGTATCATGGCCACGCATGCTTATATCGCCTTTCCGTTTCTCTACCACGGTTGCGCCTTAAAACCACGGCGCTGCAAGTTTGCTTTCTTTTCCTTCCCTCTTCTCCGCCCTTAAACTGGCTCTCTTAACTACTACACGCAGAGGCAAGAAACAACGCGCGCTTTAGATACTATAGATGAGATGAATATTTACAATTATTATTAGGGTTATAATTATATTCGAGTGCTGATTGCCGTGTTATAGTTTGTTAACGAAACTACCCCTCAATTCTAAATACTTTAAGGCAGTTTTCCTAGTCTCTAAAGCCGCTCGAGTTCACGCTGCTCCTCTGGCGGCCATTTTTCCAAGAAATTATGCCTTTCAACCACTCAGAACCACTGTCGCGGACAACACCAGCCCCTTTCCACATAAGTATGAGGCTCGGAGCAGGAGCTATAGCGGTCTAAAGTAACCGCTGGCTTGACGAACCAACCGACTGAGCTACCTTTCCGGGCAACATTGAAGGATCACGAGTTCAAATCACATGTTATGTTCCTTTTTTCTTTTTTTTTAAAGGTATTTTCCTTCCTTTTATCACTGTACGGAAACCCTCCTAAAAAAAAATTATATATCCTCAATTATGTGTGGCCACACATGTGCAGGTCATAAATACCAGGTTCTCTAGCCGAGTGCAATCCATGCGGTATAACCGAGCTCAGATTGGTCCACCTTGACTGATCAAATAGGGCGCCACTGTAGGTTAAATGAGGCGTACAACTCCTGCGGGACCCGCCGTGGTTGCTCAGTGGTCATGGTGTTAGACTGCTGAGCACGAGGTCGCGGGATCGGACCCCGGCCACGGCGGCCGCATTTCGATGGGGGCGAAATGCGAAAACACCCGTGTACTTAGAATTAGGTGCACGTTAAAGAACCCCAGGTGGTCGAAATTTCCGGAGTCCTCCACTACGGCGTGCATAATCAGAAAGTGGTTTTTGTCACGCAAAACACCATAATTCAATTTTTAATTTAACTCCTGCGGGGACGGTAGAGTATCCGTCTCCAGTGCAAGAGGACCATGATTCAAATCCTGGTGCCGCGCAATTCTCCTCCGGGAAATACAAAAAAAAAGAAAGAAAAAACCGTGTGTTGAGAAATTGCACAAACAGGCCTGGAGTGCGGCCTGATCCCGGTGACCAGAACCGGTAACGCACTCTCTCACCAGAGCAGGATTGGCCACCCTGGTGCAGTACTGGGCCACAACCTCCTATATGAATACAACAATCAAACCCCGGCCCTCAGTCCCCAGCAGCCGCGAAGCAACTGACCACGGCGGCGGTCAGATCTGTAACGCTGCAGAGGGTGCTAAGAATACCTGGCTCCGGACAGGCCGCCATTGGAATCTGAACCTGGCAACGTTTAACGTTAGAACGCTATCTAGCGAGGCGAGTCTAGCAGTGTTATTGGAGGAATTAGAGGGCAGTAAATGGGATATAATAGGGCTCAGTGAGGTTAGGAGGACAGAAGAAGCATATACAGTGCTAAAAAGCGGGCATGTACTGTGTTACCGGGGCTTAGCGGAGAGATGAGAACTAGGAGTCGGATTCCTGATTAATAAGGAAATAGCTGGTAACATACAGGAATTCTATAGCATTAACGAGAGGGTGGCAGGTCTTGTTGTGAAACTTAATAAGAGATACAAATTGAAGGTGGTACAAGTCTATGCCCCTACATGCAGTCATGATGACCAGGAAGTCGAAAGCTTTTATGAAGACGTGGAATCGGCGATGGGTAAAGTCAAAACAAAATAGACTATACTGATGGGCGATTTCAATGCCAGGGTAGGCAAGAAGCAGGCTGGAGACAAGTCAGTGGGGGAATATGGCATAGGCTCTAGGAATAGCAGAGGAGAATTATTAGTAGAGTTTGCAGAACAGAATAATATGCGGATAATGAACACCTTTTTCCGCAAGCGGGTTAGTCGAAAGTGGACATGGAGGAGCCCGAATGGTGAGACTAGAAATGAAATCGACTTCATACTCTCCGCGAACCCTGGCATCATACAAGATGTAGACGTGCTCGGCAAGGTACGCTGCAGTGACCATAGGATGGTAAGAACTCGAATTAGCCTAGACTTGAGGAGGGAACGGAAGAAACTGGTACACAAGAAGCCAATCAATGAGTTAGCGGTAAGAGGCAAACTAGAGGAATTCCGGATCAAGCTACAGAACAGGTATTCGGCTTTAACTCAGGAAGAGGACCTTAGTGTTGAAGCAATGAACGACTATCTCATGGGAACCATTAAGGAGTGCGCAATAGAAATCGGTGGTAACTCCGTTAGACAGGAAACCAGTAAGCTATCGCAGGAGACGAAAGATCTGATCAAGAAACGCCAATGTATGAAAGCCTCTAACCCTACAGCTAGAATAGAACTGGCAGAACTTCCTAAGTTAATCAACAAGCGTAAGACAGCGGACATCAGGAACTATAATATGGATAGAATTGAACAGGCTCTCAGGAACGGAGGAAGCCTAAAAACAGTGAAGAAGAAACTAGGAATAGGCAAGAATCAGATGTGTGCGTTAAGAGACAAAGCCGGCAATATCGTTACTAATATGGATGAGATAGTTCAAGTGGCTGAGGAGTTCTATAGAGATTTATACAGTACCAGTGGCACCCACGACGATAGTGGAAGAGAGAATAGCCTAGAGGAATTCGAAATCCCACAGGTAACGCCAGAAGAAGTAAAGAAAGCCTTAGGAGCTATGCAAAGGGGGAAGGCAGCCGGGGAGGATCAGGTAACAGCAGATTTGTTGAAGGATGGTGGTCAGATTGTTCTAGAGAAACTGGCCACCCTGTATACGCAATGCCTCATAACCTCGAGCGTACCGGAATCTTGGAAGAACGCTAACATAATCCTAATCCATAAGAAAGGGGACGCCAAAGACTTGAAAAATTATAGACCGATCAGCTTACTGTCCGTTGCCTACAAAGTATTTACTAAGGTAATCGCAAATAGAATCAGGAACACCTTAGACTTCTGTCAACCAAAGGACCAGGCAGGATTCCGTAAAGGTTACTCAACAATAGACCATATTCACACTATCAATCAAGTGATAGAGAAATGTGCAGAATATAACCAACCGTTATATATAGCTTTCATTGATTACGAGAAAGCGTTTGATTCAGTCGAAACCTCAGCAGTCATGGAGGCATTACGGAATCAGGGTGTAGATGAGCCATATGTAAAGATACTGGAAGATATCTATAGCGGCTCCACAGCCACCGTAGTCCTCCACAAAGAAAGCAACAAAATCCCTATAAAGAAAGGCGTCAGACAGGGAGATACGATATCTCCAATGCTATTCACAGCATGTTTACAGGAGGTATTCAGAGGCCTGGAGTGGGAAGAATTGGGGATAAAAGTTGATGGAGAATACCTTAGCAACTTGCGATTCGCTGATGATATTGCCTTGCTTAGTAACTCAGGAGACCAATTGCAATGCATGCTCACTGACCTGGAGAGGCAAAGCAGAAGGGTGGGTCTGAAAATTAATTTGCAGAAAACTAAAGTAATGTTTAACAGGCTCGGAAGAGAACAGCAGTTTACGATAGGTAGCGAAGCACTGGAAGGGGTAAGGGACTACATCTACTTAGGGCAGGTAGTGACCACGGATCCGGATCATGAGACTGAAATAACCAGAAGAATAAGAATGGGCTGGGGTGCGTTTGGCAGGCATTCTCAAATCATGAACAGCAGGTTGCCACTATCCCTCAAAAGGAAAGTGTATAACAGCTGTGTGTTACCAGTACTCACATATGGGGCAGAAACCTGGAGACTTACGAAAAGGGTTCTGCTGAAATTGAGGACGACGCAACGAGCTATGGAAAGAAGAATGATGGGTGTGACGTTAAGGGATAAGAAAAGAGCAGATTGCGTGAGGCAACAAATGCGGGTAAACGACATCTTAGTTGAAATCAAGAAAAAGAAATGGGCATGGGCCGGACATGTAATGAGGAGGGAAGATAACCGATGGTCACTAAGGGTTACGGACTGGATTCCAAGGGAAGGGATGCGTAGCAGGGGGCGGCAGAAAGTTAGGTTGGCGGATGACATTAAGACGTTTGCAGGGACAACATGGCCACAATTAGTACATGACCGGGGTAGTTGGAGAAGTATGGGAGAGGCCTTTGCCCTGCAGTGGGCGTAACTAGGCTGATGATGATGATGATATATATATATATATATATATATATATATATATATATATATATATATATATATATATATAGCCATTACTTTCTATGGCTACGCATAAGAGTTTTAAAGACATTACAGTGTTAAACACGGCAATACGATCTCGGCATATCTCAGTACGCATGGGACCATTGTATGGACACTACAAAATTGGCTAGTCTGCCGTCCGCCGACGGAAGCGAGGACTGTTCGATATCCAGGTCCGTGTGTATTCTTGCGCTTCATGCAGCAAGAGCTGTAGTGTCGAAAAGTGCGGGTATAGCATCGACATAGAATTATTTCACGTTATGAAAAAGTACAAACACAAAAGCCAGCCACTTATAGGTATCTCTCTTCAAAAAATCATTGATGCACTGCGATAGCTATGCGTCGAACTATGTTCAGAGCGGTATTTGAGCCCGTATGCGTTTCACGTGCATTTACACATGTATTTGTATTTCATCTGTACCAAATTGCGTATTTAATAAAGTTTTGACTAATATTAGCCTATGGATGTACACGTTGACAACAGCGTTTAACGCTATTAATTTTACCATGCTTTTATCCATCCTCTTTCCGTGACGTACGAGTAGACGCCATGACAGGGTGCTAAAAAGTGCACGTATTTATACTAGGTATAATCATTTTGGGACGATATGTAACAGCCGTGTAAGCCGAGAAAAGCACTGAAATGTCTCTCCTTATACATATCCAAAAACAGATTAGCACAGACACCGTCTATACGCTTACGCGAAACGTTCTCAAGCCGTCTTCAAACGTTTAAAAAACGTCCTAGCAAGATGTAAGCAGAAGACATCTTAACAAAACGTCTCCTAGCCGCCTTTCGCCGCACGTCTTCCAGACGTGCACAAAAAGACACCTTGTAGCCGTCCTAAATATTTGTAGACGTTTTAGTTCATTTTGGCTGGTCTAAGACGTCTTCGAAACGTCTTGCGTTTAGTAGGACGGTTGGTCAGCCGCTCTATGTGAGAGGTGCACGAGCTTCCAATTAAATACAAGTGGCTACAATGGTTCCGTTATTCGGTTATTCCGCGATTTTACAATTGCTCTTGTAATCGCAATCGCGCGGTAACGCAAAAGACACTCAAACAGCAGACGAAGCTTAAGCGACACGCAGTCGCGTGACTGCGTGGCTCACGGTCAAAAGAGACAAACGTTCCTCCTTAATAAATATATGACAGCGGGCGAACGAGTAATAGTCTAATAAGTAGCGTAAACGTTTCGATCGTGACAGCTGAGACGTAAGCTTAACCTCACAATCATATTACCATGCATCCTACGTGTAAATGAGTAGCAGTTCACAAGTCGCCTAACAGGTGCCGTATTCTGAAACGTTCGCCTTCCGCGAGTTTCGCCGCCGCGATAGTCACGTTCAATATAAATCAAGTGACTGCTTACCCGTGACGTCAGCGTGCACTACCAACACGCGCTGTTGAACGCTTCACATCGTATGAGGGAGCGCACCGTGCGAGTGCAGAGCGCCTCGGGTGTATTGTTTTCGAGTGTAGTGGCCGCAGTACGGGTTCTGCGCATTGGCTACGGTTGGCTACGGCCGCTTTAGGTAAAATAAGTTGAATAAAGAAGTGTGAAATATTTTATTTTAAATGAATCAACAAACATCGCGCGAAACAATGCGTGTAAGACGCCACCAAGAAGACTACTATAAACTACAACCTATCTTACTTCTAGTACGCTCCACCACCAACCGAACGCCAAAGGACGTGTTCGTTTATTCAATTTATGGCGAGAGGACCCATCCACACCATGAAGTTAAAATGACGTGGGCCGGAACTACTAGACGGCGCTGTTTATTTTCTGATTTTGCTAAAACAGCAAATCAAGGCGCGCCGTTGGCGGAGGCGTGGCTAAGGCAATAGTTTCGCGGGAGGCGAACGTTTCAGAATACGGGCCCAGTTTTGTTATTCCCAGAAAGGAACGGGTATGGCATTATTTGACGGAAACGCGTGGGAAAATTCAGCAGCGCCGCCGGCCAACCATCACGTGCAACAAGTGCTGCTATCGCGATACAGCATTATCATCATCAATCTATTTTATGTCCACTGCAGGACGAAGGCATCTCCCTGCGATCTCCAATTACCCCTGTCCTGCGCCAACCGATTCCAACTAGCACCCGCGAATTTCCTAATTTCATCGCACCGCCTAGTTTTCTGCCTTCGCGACAGCTTGTTATATTATTACGATATTATCGGTAGATACCCGAGAGACGAGCCGCCGCGAGAACGACGACGAAGTGGGTCTGTGCCCTTGGCGCGTGGTTACATGCTTGTCACTTCACACTCAATGCCAGAAAATGTGCTGTTCTCGTTTTTCCGATACGTGACATAGTGCACATTTCATTGCCTTACCACCTTCAAGACATACCACAGGTGTAATCTGTTAAATACCTCGGAATTATTTATAATGCCTCTCTCAACTGATGCTTACACATAGATCATGTGACTGGGAAAGGTACCCGTGCAATTGGCATATTGCGTAGGCTGAGCAGTCGTCGAATAGGATTGAGGAGAGATACACTCGTAGTGAAATATCGTATGTACGTTCGCCCTGTATTAGAATTTGGTTGCGTGCTCTTCTCTGGAGCTCCAGCCTACATGTCCCGTCCTCTAATCCTCTTAGAAAGAGAAGCATTACGTCTGTGTTTAGGTCTTCCTAAATTTGTTGCAAATTCTATTCTTTATCTAGAATTCCGTGTTCCGCCACTTTCGTGCAGGTTCCGGCTTTTGACGGTGCAGACGTTCTTAGGGATTTATAAATCACCACTGCGTCATCCCCAAATAGTCTTTATTTCACAACCTGCATTGTTTTTCGGTGTCATCTGGCCGCGACTACATAATCCGCAAATTATATTCGTGCAAAAATTACTTGACTCTTTGGGCGTGCGCATATGCGATGTACTTCCTATTCCCGACAGAGCTGTTGCCACAGATATTCAATTCGATGACGTCTTTTCTAATAATGCAAAATTACTTCCACACCGTATTCTAGACGGTATATTACAAAATCACCTGAAAAACCTTCAAACAAACGTTGTAATTGCTACAGATGCTTCACAGTGTGAAGAAAAGTCAGGTGTAGGAATATTTTCCCCGATTCTCGATTGGACTCTTCGGCTGCCAGATTTCATACCGATCTTTTTAGCCGAATTCATGGCCGTGGTCCTGGCATTACGCAAATTAGGATCATCAATTACGTCAGCCGTGATAGTCACTGATTCGTTATCATTGTGCTCATCCCTTACTACTTCTAGTGATTCTCGCGTGATGAGGACATTTCAATCATTGGTACTTGGTTACTTGAGAAGCGTGCTTTTGATTTGGGTGCCTGGCCATAAAGGACTAATCATTAATGAAATTGCAGACTCTCTAGCCAAGGCATCGATAAGTGGCCCGATTCTCCCTTGCTGCCCTTTGACTGCTTATGTTACTGCTGCTAGATTTCGCAGGAGTATCATTATACAGTCAGTATCAGGCTCCGCAATTACTAACTCTGTGGATTACGGACACCTCCTACACCCTCGGAACAGATATTTTTGCCGAACACGGAAAATTGAAGTGTCCATCACGAAGCTGCGCTGCCGTATACCTGCATTGAACTTCTACCTCCACAGGTCTGCTCTGGTCCCCTCACCATTATGCTCATTCTGTGGCGAAGCGGAGACAATCGACCATTTCTTGTTGTCTTGCAGACGTTTTTCTGTTATAAGAAAACGACTACTCGAAATCCCGCTTCGCTCTATTGGTCTAACTTTATCAGTGCCTGTCATCCTATGTTTTGGAGCCTCCATTGTTGGCTTCAGCCACAGAAATGTTTGCTTGGCGATCCAAAATTACCTCATTGAAACCAATCGATTTCCATGTTAGATTGATCGTTCTCCCTACCAACCATAGCATTATTATTATTATTATTATTATTATTTTATACCCGGTTTTCATCTGATTATTTCCTTTTTTCTCCAAACACAAAACGTTTACTTTTAAACTCACACGCTCAAATTGTTAACTCCAGGCCTTGTTATCATTATTATTTTTATGCACCTAATTACACCACCCGATTTTTGACCAATCCCCCACTGTGGGTATGTGCCACGGCCACTCAGGGCAACAACAACAACCTTGGCGCGAGTGAATGTCGGCCTGGCGCTCTGGCTCCAGTCCAGTGTAAATAGCCTGTAAATAGCCTCTTTCGTCTGTGTCTTTCTACACGTAACATTCTGGTCGAGGTCAGCGATCCCCGTCCTCGCCACGGAACTCCGGAGTGGTCGGTACATCGAGCTTGTCGCCATGCCTGCCGGTGACGAGCCCGCTCCTGCAACGGCTTCGGCTGGTTCGACTGCGCCAATCGTCACGGTTGCCCAACATCGCGACCCTGGTGTGTTCTCTGGCCTGGAGGGACAGGACGTTGACGAATGGATCAAGCTATATGAACATGCCAGCGCTAATAACAGGTGGGACCCAACAATTAAGCTCGCCAATGTCATCTCTTATCTTGGCGGCACCATACGCGTGTGGTACCAGACGCATGACGACGAGATAAGCTGTTGGGACACTTTCAAAGAAAAGCTACGGGAACTGTTTGGCGACCCCATTGGCCGCAAGGTTGCCGCGAGAAAGGCTCTTGCGTCTCGTGTTCAGACATCTACAGAGCCGTGCGTTTCATACATCTTCGACGTCTTGGCTATATGTCGCAAAGCTGACGATGCTATGTCTGAATCAGATAAAGTGTCCCATGGTCCAAAAAGCATCGCCGACGACGCTTTCAATTTGCTTGTTTTCGGCAACGTCTCGACAATCGACGCCATCATTAAAGAATGCCGTCGCCTTGAACAAGCCAAGAGCCGCCGTATCACGCACCACATCACGCGGCTACCCAACACCGCTGCTACGTCGACATATGAGGGTCGACCGCGTCAAGCCACCACTTGTGACGACGTCACCCGTATTGTTCGCCGCGAGCTCGAGGCCGCCTGTTCGCCAACTTTCTCCACGACGCCTCCCGATCCGCCAGGAACCACGATTGCCATGATTCAGGACGTAGTCAGGCAGGAATTTGAGAACACGGGTCTGAACTCCATGCGTCCAACATCTACACCCAACGTTCCCCAGTTCTCTACCGGCCCTCCTCGTCCCCGACAGTCCTTTTCTACCACATCTCGCCGCAACCCGTCCGAATGGCGTACCCCTGATGACAGACCAATCCCCTGATGACAGACCAATCTGCTTCCACTGCTGTCGCATCGGCCACGTCGCTCGTCACTGCCGCAACCGATGGCCACCGCCTCCTCGGACATACGCCGCGACTTATTCCCGCACCTTTGGACCTTCTGTTCCCTATGCCACCCGCCATGAACCCACTGCCGCTTATGCCCCTGCTCCGAACCGCCGCTACAGCCGCTCGCCCTCACCTCGACGCCGTCAGTCTCGTTCGCACCAACCCCGCCGCGTCTCTTCGCCGCCTATCGCCTCCCGGGCCCACCCGGAAAACTCGGCACTGCAGCTTCTGGAGGTGAAGCTGCGTTGTCGACCCTGCCCTCAAATCCTCTGCTCACGTTAAACACGAACCAAAACCTTCTCGACGTTGACGTTGATGGCTATCCTGTCACGGCCCTCATCGATACAGGGGCACATCTTTCTATTATGAGTGCTGCCTTCCGACGACGACTGAACAAGCTCCTCACACCAGCGTCGGCACGCGTCGTCCGCGTTGCTGATGGCGGTACTGTGCCTATTATCGGAATGTGTACGGCACGTGTTAGCATCGCCGGCCACCACACTCCTGTCCTCTTCACCGTGATTGCTCATTGCCCCCATGACCTCATTCTCGGCCTCGATTTTCTCTCCGCGCATTCTGCTCTTGTTGACTGCTCTGCCAGTACCCTTCGCCTTGAGTTGCCGATTCTCGCAGAACCTTCTGACGCACCCCAGTGCCGCCTACGCCCCACCGGCTTTATTCGCCTGCCGCCAAAATCAATAGCCTATATTGAACTCTTGTCTTCCCCACCAGTTCCTGATGGCGAGTACCTCGTCACTCCTCTGCCCGGCATTCCACTACAGTATGACGTTACCGTGCCTCACAGTATACTTACTATTACTGCGAACCGCACTCGCATACCTATCTTTAACTTTGGATTGGCAAAGCAAATTCTACCGCAAGGTATTTGCCTTGCCAACGTTGATTGTCTCGGCGACCATCACGTGGCAGCGTTATCAACCGATGCTTCTTGCGAGCTTAGCAGGCCCATCGTGCCAGCCTCGGCCGCCAATCCCAAGATACAGAAAATGGTTGCGACGGACCTGTCTTCTGCGCAGGCTGAAGACCTTTACCAAGTATTATCGTCCTACAGAGATATTTTCGACTTCGACGATCGCCCTTTAGGCCAGACGCTCGCGGTCAACTATCGGATTCTTACTGGCGATTCTACTCCTATTCACCGACGACCGTATCGAGTTTCTGCGTCGGAACGCCGAGTAATTCAAAGCGAAGTCAACAAAATGCTAGACAAAAACATCATTGAGCCTTCTTCGAGTCCCTGGGCGTCACCTGTAGTGTTGGTTACGAAGAAGGATGGCACGTGGCGCTTCTGCGTAGACTACCGCCATCTGTACAACATTACTAAGAAGGACGTCTACCCGCTCCCACATACCGGCCGTGGTTGCTCAGTGGCTATGGTGGGCTGCTGAGCACGAGGTCGCGGGATCGAATCCCGGCCACGGCGGCCGCATTTCGATGGGGGCGAAATGCGAAAACACCCGTGTGCTTAGATTTAGGCGCACGTTAAAGAACCACAGGTGGTCAAAATTTCCGGAGTCCTCCACTACGGCGTGTCTCATAATCAGAAAGTGGTTTTGGCACGTAAAACCCCAAATATTATATTATTATTATTACCCGCTCCCACGTATAGACGACGCCCTTGACTGCCTCCACGGTTCCAGCTATTTCTCTTCTATCGATCTTCGTTCTGGATACTGGCAGATTGCTGTTGACGATATGGACAGAAAAAAAAAACGCGTTCATCACACCTGATGGCCTATACCAATTTAACGTAATGCCGTTTGGATTATGCAACGCCCCTGCCATCTTTGAGCATATGATGGAATCCTTGCTCCAAGGTTTCATATGGTCCACATGCCTCTGCTACCTCGACGACCGTCATCGTCTTCTCGCCCACGTTCGACACTCACCTTGAGCGTCTAACAGCTAGCTATACTTGATGTATATCGAAAGGCGAAGCTGCAACTTAACTCGTCAAAATGTCGTTTCGGCCACCGCAAAATTACTGTTCTGGGCCACCTTGTTGATGCTTCCGGAGTACAGCCTGATCCCGACAAAACTCGCGCTGTCCGAGACTTTCCGGTTCCGAAGACAGCCGCAGACGTTCGAAGAATTGTCGGGCTATGCTCGTACTTTCGTCGTTTTGTTCAAGATTTTGCGGCAATTGCTAGACCCCTCACTAATCTTTTGAAGAAAGGCGTACAATTCTCGTGGGGTACTGCAGAAGCCGCCGCCTTCTCTCGTCTCGTCACTCTTCTCTCCTCACCACCCATTCTCGCTCACTTCGACCCTGATGCCCCTACAGAATTGCGTACAGATGCCAGCGGTCATGGCGTAGGTGCCGTCTTAGCCCAGCGTCAGCGTGGCCAGGATCGCGTTATTGCTTATGCAAGCCGCCTACTCACACCATCGGAGCGCAACTATTCCATCACGGAACGAGAATGCCTTGCTGTAGTCTGGGCGGTTGCGAAGTTCCGTCCTTACCTCTACGGTCGCCCTTTTTCCGTAGTCACCGACCATCATGCTCTCTGCTGGCTCTCATCCCTAAAAGATCCTACAGGCCGGCTTGGTCGATGGGCTTTGAGACTACAAGAATTTTCGTATTCTGTCGTCTACAAGTCTGGCCGCCTGCACCAAGACGCTGACAGCCTATCGCGTTACCCTGTTGACGACCCTGACTCCTCCAATATTACCAGTGCTGCTTGTGTATTCTCTGTGTCGCAGCTGCTTCATTTCGCCGACGAGCAACGTCGTGACGCCAACATCAGAGGACTCATCGACCGTTTTGAACACTCTCCGGCCGACGCCACTCTACGCCTCTTCGTCCTCCGCGACGGTACTCTGTACCGTCGTAACCTTCATCAGGACGGCTCTGAGTTCCTACTTGTCATACCTAAACACCTCCGCTCAACCGTTCTAGAAGAGCTCCACGACGCACCAACGGCAGGACACCTCGGCGTATCTCGAACCTATGACCGTGTACGTCGCCGTTTTTTCTGGCCGGGCCTTGCCCGTTCCGTACGACTTTACGTCGCCGCTTGTGAACTTTGCCAACGACGCAAGAAGCCTTCCCAGCCCCCCGCTGGTTACCTGCAGCCGCTCGACATCCCTGCCGAGCCCTTCCATCGTGTTGGCTTAGACCTTCTCGGCCCATTTCCGGAATCTACATAAGGAAACAAGTGGGTTGCAGTCGCGGCTGACTACGCGACCCGCTACGCCGTAACCCGCGCTATTCCGACCAGTTGCGCAACTGACGTTGCGGACTTCCTTCTACATGATATCATTTTGATGCATGGTGCTCCGCGTCAATTGCTAACAGACCGTGGCCGTACGCTTTTGGCGAAAGTCATTGACATCATGCGGGCCTGCTCCATTCAGCATAAATTTACTACCTCCTACCACCCTCAAACGAACGGCCTCACTGAGCGTTTGAACCGCACCCTTAAAGACATGCTATCCAAATACGTTTCAGACGACCACCGTGACTGGGACCTGGCTCTACCCTACATTACATTTGCATACAACTCTTCCCGTCTCGAAACTGCCGGCTTTTCCCCGTTTTACCTCTTGTATGGCCGCGAACCGACGCTACTACTAGACACCGTGCTTCCGTCCACCACAGCTTCAATTAGCGCTTATGCCCGTGATGCAATCGCCCGTGCTGACCATGCTCGTCAACTTGCGCGCGTTCGTCTACAAGTCTCTCAAGACAAACAGAAGCGACGCTACGACCTCCGTCACCGTGATGTCCATTTTGCACCCGGCACCCTCGTATTGCTTTGGTCACCATCGTGTAAAGTTGGCCTTTGTGAGAAACTCTATCTCCCTTAAAATGGCTTCTTCTCTCACTATAGCTACCTTTAATTGTCGTGGTTTGTCGCGCGCTTCAAAGCAGTTAGGGATAGTTAATTTGGCTAAATCCAAAAAGGTAGATATTCTCGTACTTCAGGAAACTTACATTCATAGGCTAGGCCAGATCAGCCACTTCGACCGGATTTTTCGCACTCGGTCTTTCTGGAGTTATGGTGCGACGGGCAGCCGAGGTACGGCCATCGTTTTGATGCCGAATTTCGACGGCCTTGTTATTCGCCATGCCGGGGATTCCGAGGACCGCGTCTTGTCGGTGGATCTTGATCGTGGCATTCGAATTGTTAATGTGTATGCTCCAACCCGGGCTAGAAAGCAGAGAGAGTTTTTCGATACATAAGAACCCTATTTGGTCGGTCCCTCTCGACTAATTCTAGTAGGCGACTTCAACTGTGTGTTAGAACTGGTTGACCGCCTCTCGCGTAGAGGGACTCCAATATCTAAAGATAAGCGTGGAAATGCTATACTGCGAAGCTCATCGATGGTCTGGGACTGATCGATGCTTGGCGCGTGCTTCGCCCTGGACAGTCAGGAATGACATGGACAGGGAGGGGCATGCAGAGCCGCATCGACCGCTTTTACACCTCGTCGTCACTGGCTCCCAGTATGCATTCTTCGTGGTTAATTCCTTCTGCTCTTAGCGACCACAGCTTCCTAATTCTACGGTTCGCCGATTCTAGCATAGTGTCGAGAGCAAAGAGACCGTGGCGCTTAAATCCACGTCTCCTAAAAGACAGGCAGGCAACCGCAGAGGTATCATCCATTCTATTTCGATCGCTTCATAACACATCGAATCTAAGTGGCACGGAATGGGATGACGTGAAGGTCAGGGTGCGTAAATGCTTCAGCTCTTGGGGCAAGCGTCGAGCGCGCGAGGAGCGTGAGGAGATTAAAATCGTCTCCGACGGGATCCTCCTGCTCTCGAGGCCACTGTCCGGCGGGCCCGGTGTTGCTTCGGCGCTGGCCTCACTCCGAAAGGAACTTCGGATTCTCCTGCTACGACGCTGGGATGACTTGAGGGCCACAACCCGAGCAGAGCTGTGGGAAATGGAAACGTGGTGCAGCAGAAACGTCCTACGTAAACATCTTTCAAGGAAGAGCACAACTCTCACTTCCCTAATAGATCAAAGCGATGGTAGCATAGTCGACTCCCCAGATGGAGTTCTTGCACTGGCGAGGCAGTTTTACATGTCCTTGTATGCCGAACCAGTTGCCTCTCCAGCTGTCTTTCCGTTTGCTTTACCAGCTGAGCCGCCGCAAGTGTGCAACTCAGCCATAGATGAGGACGAGCTATTTTCAGCCTTGAAGTCTATGAAGCGTAATCGCAGTCCAGGGGCCGAATCTTATAACGGTTCGGTTGGGGAACCGTCCCTTTGGCCTCACCTGATTGGCCAAAATTTTGATTACGTCACAGGTCGTCAGAGGCAGCGGGGCGGTATCACAATTTTTGAATACGTCACGCATCTGTCAATCATCTTTAAAGCGAACCGGTCGTAGGAACCGGCGAAGGGGTAGTGCGCTTTGGGTTCCGTTGCTGTGGCTTGGCTGTGGGCTTGCGAACCTGGCCGCGCGCGCGCCGGTCGCGCGACCCCGGACACACACGGTCGTAGCGCGCGCGTGCGTTGGTTGCTTCGGAGGCTATTACTTGCCTTCGTCGTCTGCTTGGCGTTGCGGCGTTGCTCTTTCAGTATCAACCACAGCTGGGAGTGCGATACGCGTTCGAAGGAATGAAGAATAATGAGTTGCACCGCCCCTGCCGGCTTTCTAAGTAGACCTTTTGCAGGCTACGCTATCAAATGGAAGAGACTCGGGTGCAAGCGTACCAGTGGTCATTCCACGCAAAGGAAAGAATATTGCGCGCTGCGGTTCATCGCCACCGGCCTGCAGCTCCCAGAGGTTGGTCGGACGTGAAGCACTCATCGGAATGACCTATATCTCTGCTGCCGACACTGTCCACAAAGTTGCTCTCGCACTTACTGTGTTGGCCGGTAGAAGGGCTGAGTCAGCTTTCCCATGACCTCCGCTTCAAAGCCAGTGCCAAGGGGATATTTGCAAGGTGAGATCGAATTCCCCGTGCTATCGCCAGCGTGAATAGCTCGCAGATCGCCGTTCAGCAACCAGAATGGGCCAAACTAGGCTGGTTCAACGCTTCCTTCGTTCGGCTGATAAAACCATACAGTCAGGATGGGAAGATATTGTGGAGATATCTTATTTGGCTGCCCTTCTTTTTCTAGTTCGGTAGCGCATGCAACACTTTGTTCCTCAATTTCACGGCACAGGGCGCACCGTCAGCACCACACTCTTCGATTTTACTTCGCGCAGGCAATGCAGGGCCCGTGTATCGTAATGTTCGATTTCAAGTTCCATTGTTTTTATCACGCGACGCGCCGTGGCGCACAGATCGCAGGGATAGCGGCAGCGCGGCGGTGAGCGAGTCATGTCCGAGCCGATGACGAAGGGCGAAAAAAGAAGGAAAATTGATATAGTCGGCAAGTAAAGGTGTCCCTTAGAACCAGTTCACGGTTTTGTCGCGTTCGCTACTCGAAAGTACTGGCAGTGCGCTCCTGTTGCGTGCATCGTGCGAGCTCCTGGTAGCAGACGACATAGCGTTGCAAGCGTAACGTATTTACGCTTGCTATACCGCCTGTCGGCTGAGAGTGAAAAAGAATGGCATTAATAGATTACTTCTGCATTGCATAAACGCCAGGCACCACACGTTTGTACTTCAGAACTTGGCGTATAATATTTAATTTATATTTTACATTTATTTAGCAAGCAGAAACATTCTGCAATTCCTCGATTAGCGCGTCATATAATGACGTACACTTCAGAGGTGGCACCCTCTCATCTATTGGTCGCGTCCTCCCCTTTTTCCACCACCGGCTTGGAGTGGCACATTTAGTGACGTAAGCGGCGAAGCGAACGGTTCGTATTCCGAACCGTTATAAGATTCGGCCCCAGGATCCGATGGTCTTACAGTTGAGTTTTATGTTAAATTTTGGACAGAGTTAGGGAAGCCGTTCACATCACTGGTGAACGGGCTACTCAGTGAAGGGACTTTGTCAGCGTCTCAACGAGAGGGGCTAATCACTCTCCTTTGTAAGGACGAGTCGAGGAGCACCGATCTGAGAGCACGGCGTCCAATCACGCTTCTGAACTGCGATTATAAGCTCATAGCAAAGTGCTTGTGTACGCGACTCATACCAGCACTCAGCACTGTTTTGGGTCCGTACCAGGCATGTAGTGTCCAGGGGCGCTCCACTCAGCTTCACGGTTTAGCAGTGAGGGACCTTCTCCTGTGGGCAAACACCAGGAAACTTCCAGGTATTCTTTGCTCCTTTGATCAGGAGAAGGCTTTCGACATCATTAGCCATAGGCAGTGGCGTAGCTAGGTCGTCTGGCACCCGGGGCCCTTAGCGCTTCTGTCAAACACCCCCCTCCCCCCCCCCCCCCCGAGTGTAGTCGAGGAAGGCGAGGATATCGACAATTTTCGGGTGTCTTGCGACGTATATGACACCCCCCTCCCCCCTACTGGCCCCGTGCACCCGGGGCCCACGGCCCCCCGGCCCCCCTGTTGCTACGCCACTGACCATAGGTACCTTTTCCGTGTTTTGGAAGAGGCTGGTTTTAGTGTGGGTTTTCGGCAGATGGTCCAAGCTTTGGATTCTCGACCGACTTCTGCTGTTGTCATACGGGACTGCGTCTCGGAGGCGTTCATTGTGGACGTGGTGTACGGCAGGGGTACCCCCTCTCACCTGCCCTCTACGTGCTCGCTTTTGAACCGCTTCTGCAGAGGTTGTCCAGTGACAGCAGAATTGGCAGGTTCCTCCTCCCACCAGGTTCCCCTCCGGTTGCACTTTTTGCCTACGCGGATGACTTGTCCATTGTCGTCCCGGACGAAGCATCAGCTTGCGGCGTCTTGGAGGTCATGGACAGTTACTGCAGGGCGAGCGGTGCAAGGTTGAATAGGTCGAAAAGTGCAGCCATGTACTTGAACTCCACTCCGCCCAGTCCGCAGCCCGTTCATGGTCTCCCCGTGAAAACGCGGCTGCGCATTCTAGGCTTCCAATTCGAACCAGATGGTCTGTCTCTTGAAAACAGGCAACAGGCTAAGGAGAAGCTTGAAACCAGAATTCAGGAGTTCAGCGCGTTGTCATGCCCATTGACTGCTCGAGCGACAATCCTGCGCTCAATTTTGTTTTCGTTCCTGACGTATGTGGCGTGTGTTTCTCCTGTTCCAACCCGAACCAAGCTTATCTTGGAGAGGGTGCTCTTTCGCTTCCTTTGGAAGGGTACAAATGGTTGTGTAGCTATAGGCGGGTGCTCAAGTTGCCCAGGGATAAGGGAGGACTCGGAATTCCCGACCTGGGCATCGTGGCTACTGCACTACACGTCAGATGGACCCAGGTCGCTCTTAACTCGGATATGCTCCTGACTCACTTTTTTTTTACCTCGTTATTCCTTATCACCCGACTCCGCTTGTTTTCGCCGAGCTCATTTTCCCACTGTGTTCCTCGCTCAGGTACCCCGTCCACCATTTATGCGGCGGCTGCCAACTCTTTGGTAAGCCTCCGCACGGTTCGCCCCGACACCGACGTATTTTCAACTCCACTCCAAGAATTAGTAGACATCCTTGCCCCAGGCCTCCCCCCGCATTGCCAAATGTATGACCTGTCCATTCACAGGCCAAACTGGAAGCTCATCACGGCCAGTTTCCTCGACGCTAGGCGAACCACGTTCATGTATCGCCTGGCGCGAGGATGCCAGCCAGCCGTTGGGCTACAGGCCCTTCACAGCCGTCCCGGCTAGTGGAGTGTGCCCGTTCTGTGGCGCTCGTGAGAACTCGGTTCATGCTTTTGCGCAGTGTTTGCTTCCTGCAGCTCTTCTCCGTAGGATTGCTAGTCTTTTTAATCTGCCATGCGTTCTTTATCCAGTTCGTGCTTCTCCTCGCCGAGTGCTCCTACCAAGTTTGGTTGGCACGCCGCGATGCAGTTTTAGGGGGAGGGCACCGGGCCTTCACGAAGTGCTTGCGAAAGCACAGAATGAGGTCTGGTTCCATCTCACTCGGGAGCGGCACCGCTTGGGCGAGAAGTTTCTCGAAGTGTGGGCCCGTCCTGCAGTGATTTTTGATGAGTCAGGTGGAAAGCTATCCATTAAGTTAAGATGCATGCTCCTAAGGTCGCTCGACTCGGCCGTGTGTGCCAGTCGATCTACGGGGTTTTGTTTGGTTCAATGGAACCCAGAGCTGGAACCGGTGGTGGTGCACCCTTGGTTGGTCGCGCTGCTCCGCGGACGGCTTTGGTGCTCTCCATGGTTGTATGCCATGGCCTCTTTTGCGCCGAGACAGTCCGAGGGTCAGTCAGGCTTGAGTCCTGTAAGACCGACATGGCTGTTTGTGTGTTGAGTGCAATAACTGTGTTGCTGCACCACAACAGCCCCCTTGTCCGGGAAGGACCGTTGGCCCGAACCAAAGCCCCCCGCCCAGTCAACCAGGGTTGAGGGGGGGGGGGGGAACCGGGGTCAATGTATCGAATGATGCTGGGTTGATGAGTACACGAAAGCTCATGGACGCGGCGCCTTCAAAGGTGCCAAGTCCTCTTCCCATCTGACAACGGTACCGTAGTTCACTGGAATGTACCGGTTCACTTAAATCTAACCTGTGTTATCCGCGCGGCGCCTCCACGCTGTCTCGTTTTCCTATACCGGCTCGCCCCTCCCTGCCGCGCGTACCTTTCGTTTTTCTCTTCTTTTTTCAAGAGCGCAGGCGTACTACAGGAAAAAAAAATATTACAACACACCATCATTGGCTACAATTTATTGACGTGCTAGTGACACAAGCTCAGAAAATGCACAGAAGTGGATGACAGGGGCGACATTTTCATGACTACACTAATTAGCACAGATGAAGTATAGGACATAAACTGTACGTTCACCTACTGTCTTTCAAGACACGGAAGAATTCGTACTCGAAGTGTCGCTGCACTAGGGCACGATGCGCGATAGGCGAGTCGCCAGACATCGAACAGCGGCAGGGAAAGAACGGCGCCATCCTTTGCCAATTACGGTTTCTTTTCCTTTCGGTTGCATCGGGTGCCACACTATAGACGTGGCAACCTAAAGTTTGCCCGCGCGGCACCAGCGCCGAATGCTCCCCTAGCGGACCGATGGAAGTTCCGAGGGTCGTCGCTGCGCTAGCACGGGCCCGTGTTCTGTACGGCGGGAGCGCTCGTGCGCGTGGTTTTTGCGATGCCGAGTGCGACCTCATCAGCCAGGAAAGGTGGCACGCAATACTTATGTGTTGTTCATTGCCACAGCAGCCTCGAAAACACGAAAAGTCGTACGCCGCCCGTGAAGTTCTAGAGATTTCCTGGGAAGTGGTGCGAGAAGGACAGACGACAAGCATGGATAACTGCAGTGCGCCGAGTCAAGTAAGTCTCATACTTTCGCATTCGCGTGTAATATCTTGAAAGCGGAATAGTCATATGCCTGTTTTTAGTGCACGGCCGTTTGTTTAGTCGTGTCGCGTTGTTGAATTGTGGTGGCATCCGCCGTTTGTTAGCGGTAAATGCATGCGTGTTGCGCCGCTAAGCTCTACGACGCGTGCTCGATTCCCAGCCACGGCGGCCGCATCTCGATAGGGGCAAAATGCAAGAACACCCTAGTTACCGTGTGCTTTGATTTTTATGCACGTTAAAGAACCCCCAGAGGTTAAAATTATTCCTGAGACTCCCCAACTACAGCGGGCCTCATAATGATTTCGTGGTTTTAGCATGGTTTTGGCACTTAGAACCCCCGAATTTATTTGATTGCACTGTGCCTTCCCTCGCGATCGGCATGGACGAGCTCAAGAGAATTATTTCCCTTTTCCAAACGCTGCAACTTAAATTACTAGTTGTGCAGGTAGCGAAAGGGGCAGCGCGCTACTTTTGTGTGGTAGCAGACCGTATATGTAATGCAAGCCGCGGTCGTCTCGTGCGTCGGGAAGCGGCAGATCGGAAAGCAGCCGCTCGAGACGTGCGCGTTATGTTTGTTGTTTGCCCATGCTTTCTAGGTATCTAAGTGTGCAAGTATCATAACTTGTAGTGGTACCACTCTTGTAGAATAATATATGCACACAATTAGAGGAACGTTACCTTTGCAAACATATTAATGGGAGTAATTTAATCCCCACAACAAATAGGCACACATACTGTTTCATTTATATGCGATGCAGATGGAAGCGGCGCGAAACAGACCAATGACAATCACAACAGTCTTCTCAGCAGTCAGCACCACCGGGACATGTGCTTTCGTACTGCAGCGACACAGCTCTTGAGCAGCAGCAAGACACGTGTGAAACAGACTCCAGAACATGCCTTTGTGAAGTTACGGAACCGTCAAGAAGCAGCCCAATGGATCTGCAGTCATCGAGTAGTATGGCAACAGAAGTTCCTGCTGCCATTGTGACTTATGTTGTAATTGAAATAAAGGTGGCTAAATTTCTGAACATGGTGCGTACCTCTAACTCGACGTCGTCTACGATCTTGTCGGACACCTGTGACACGCACTTCGCTTTCACTCTCACATCACCGTCCACAATTTGTTCAACGCCGCGTACACGTTCGGAAGCAGACGCTCCCCTATCGTGAGGTTGCCGCCACGAAAAAAAGCTGTCGGCGTCGGCAACCTTCTTGAAACCGCACGGCAATCTTTGCATCGCTGTTGCGCAAGCAGGCGATCTGCTGCCGTCGAAAACGGAGCGCCGTGAGAGCGAGCAGCGAAGAAAAGCGCGGACGGCGCAATGTAAACAAAGCGGAAACTGCGCCACGACGCGACCGCGCTGCTTGGCGTTTCCACATTGGGGCGCTGTCAGGAGGCGCAGTAGCGCCGCCTGGCCATGGTTTTCTTGTCTATAGGACTCGCACAAAACCACAGGGACTGCCGCGCACACCGCACACAGCGAGCGAGTACGAGTAGCGCGAGCCAGCATACATCGGCCAACATTCGTCGGCCAGAAAACGAAACCACGAAACCCAGCATTGCACCGACTGAACGGTCCGGCACGGCTCACTGAACGAGCGAAGCGGCTTCCACTCTCCAAAAGAACTACCGCTCACTTATACTGAACCGCGGCCCACT
This sequence comes from Dermacentor variabilis, assembly GCF_050947875.1. Lineage (NCBI taxonomy): Eukaryota > Metazoa > Arthropoda > Arachnida > Ixodida > Ixodidae > Dermacentor > Dermacentor variabilis. Next base: position 50,743,686 of record NW_027460280.1, read on the forward strand.
AGTTCTTTAAAAAGAGCGCCTCAAAAGATCCGCAGCTTGCTCTTAAGCGACCCATCTTATAGTTCAGCGGAAAACCTACCTGCAGCCGAGGGCGGTGCTGAACTAACGGCCCGGTCACCCTGCGCCGATACGACGTTAATTTTAATCCTAAGCCGTTAATGGCTCATAATCGCGGAGTCCGTCCGTGCCCTGGAACGGTGTCAGCTGTGGCCTCTCCACACTCTCAGCAATCACGTGATGGCACAGCGGCGCATAGGAACAGTAGCACCGCCACAGCTGTGGCCTCTCCACGGCATGCGGTTCGGAGAAGCGCCCCAAGAATCTGGATTCCCACGATACCAAACGCCAGAAGAAGAATGGGCGAATGCGCATATGGCGGGCTGACATGTCACCGGGCACCAAGGCCAGGGAAGCTGAAAGCAGCAGCAGCGAGTGACCGCGTCACCGGGCACCAAGGCCAAGGAAGCGGTGCGTAGACGGCAGCAGCGAGTGGCCGCGCCACGGGCACCAAAACCAGGGAAGCGAAATGAAAGCGGCAGTAGTGGCTGTCGTCGCAACCGGGTTCAAGCACTGACTACAGCAACAGACCCAGTACATCTAGTGACAACAACACTCCTCGACAGCACTCAGCATACTGCACACGGCTGCCACAAACTACTTCCAGAAGCATTTCGTGCAGAACCCGTTTGGAGCAGCGTGTTCAGTGTCTGATCGCTTGTGGTTTGCCAACGATCTTAGCAAGGCCCCACAACAAAGCCATGGCATTCTCACGGAGCATTTCCCAGAGACAGCATGTTCAGGGTGTGCCGAACCTGCCGCACCTTGCTCAATGAAGTGATTATCCCCAACTACGCGACTAGCAACGAGTATGTGTACCTACCCAAGCCATCATACCTGCCTCGGCTTAATGCAGTTAGCGAGAGGCTGATTGCATCTAGGATTCCTTTCATGAAGATTAAGCGACTACTATACCATACTTTGGGGCAGCTGTCGATCACAGGCCCCATAGTCAACATCCCAATCAGCGTCCCCAAGACCATCGCCATGCTACCCAACAAGCATGCGAATGATGTCACACTGCATGTAAACATCAAGCGACGTATGATCTACATGACTTCATATGTGCAAGGAATGGTCAAGGAGGATCTAGTGCTGTGGCTCAACTACCTGATGGGCACGCAACTATACTGCTTCTACGGGATCACAGTCGATATGCAACAGATCGATGACATCTGTGCAAATGCTGCGCTGGTGTCTGGGGATAGTGTAGAAATCATTACCTCAGACTTGGAAGACAGACATGAACCATTGGCAGTCACAGCCGCCATGACCCTGGGGCAAGAGACGATCATCGACGACAGCTCCAGTTTGGTTATGGCACCAGGCAAGGAGTAGCGGCCGCTAAACATTGTCTTTGACGAGCACGCAGAGGAACTGTCGTTCCCACAAATCTACCTCGGACAAGGGCGAAAGATTTCTCCGGGCGCCCGACTAACACCAATGAGCATGGCGTCCAGCGAATGCAGGCGGCAGGACAGGAGGGGCGCAGTCCCTCGTCACATAATCTACATGACATAGTCAGTCGAATGTGCACAGGCTTTTGCCGAACACACTTTGGAATTTACAAAGTGTTCTTGAATTTTTGGTCTCTCGAGTTCAGTGTAGTTCATTTCTGCCCATAGCAACATGAAATGGACCGCTTTTGACTTCGTACAATCAGCTCACAAGAGAGAAGCGACCAACACACCCGGAAAACGAGAACATGGTACCAAAATCGGCAGTGAGAGCCCGGCCGGTCACATAACTCGCATAAGCTTGTCCATGTGTGACGCGACACTGATAGTAAGTGCGAATCTGTATCACTGTCTCAATGTTTTGCAGCATTTCGTCAGTATTTGAGGTCAGTACTGCATAGTTCCCACAACAACGTTGGTTTCCAGTGTATTTGAGGCGAACTACTAACGGGGGCAAATATAAACGGGTGGATGGATGCTATGAGCATCCCCTTTCGAATAGAGTGGTGGGCTGTGCCCCCATGCTCTTGTTATTGTCCTACCTAAGTTAAAAAAGAAACTGGAAAGGAAAAAGCCACAATGAATTCGCATAACCAAACTTCCTGAACCCCTATTGTGAACTCTGTTTTTGTATGCCTCCGTTGTTTGTCATTTCCCTAGTTCCACCAATCGTCTCTTACTAATCTCTACATCTCCAGGCTTCGAGTGGCACCTGACACCGGCAAAAGATGCCGAGACCGAGTGGGGCTATACTCATAGGCATCGACTACGGGGTGGCGGGGGGGGGTGCTCCCCCCCTCACATTTAACGTGTCATCGCCAGTTTTGTCACCCACATTATTTGAGCTTTCTTTTGACTTGCCTCGACCTTTTCACTTAAAATTTTATTGTGGCTAATAGCGTACTGTATCATTGTTGGTGCACACGTGCATGGATCTTAATTCATGGTTTGCTTTATTTCTGCAAACCCTGACAATAGGAGAACAACCACATTAAAAGTACCAGCGGCGGCTGCCTCATCCATATTTTCTCACGTCAACATTGTTTTAAATCTCCACTGTAAACACCTTGCACATATACAATATATTTAAATACATACACACGACAAAGGCTATTACAGTTTTAAGGAAAAGGAGGTAGCCAATTACAAATTATTTCTAAAGGTATGGATAGCCTATGCTTGGAGAATGAATATGTTGCTGCCTGTTCACCTCGTTTCAAATTGCTTTGCATTCTTTTTTTTTACCCTGAAAAAAAAAAGACAACCTGCAGACTTCAGTGAACCCTTCGGCAAAGTGTTTTATGAAATGCACGTGCATATTGTGTGTCTCATCATTGCTTCTCTTTCCAGTAAGCAATGCTAACGACTCGTGAATTAGAAATTTTTCCTTTTTTCATATTTATTAGGGATGGAAACATCAGTTGCATGCAAAGATCAAATATTACAGGTGTCCCAATTAACTATCATGCACCACGACTTTCAAAAAGAGCAATGCATTACTCGAAGAAAACCTGGTGCATATTGCTTACCTGCCAGTGATTTTTTTCTTTACCGAGATTTAATTATGTAGTAATTATCTAACTATAGATGTACTATCCTAATCATCAAAGTGTCAATGAGGCATTTGTAGGCACAGCCAAGGGACATCTAACTGTGATAATGCATTGGCTGACTTCATCACACAGAAGGTCGCGTGGCAAGGTATACCACAAGTCCTTCATTACATAGAAGGTCGCTTGGCAAGGAATAGTGCAAGTACGTAATGTTTACAGAGAAGGTGCTTAATTACTAGCTTTGGGCACTCAGCGACGTTGATCGGGCTCTTTATTAAACATGGGTCTACAATCGGCAGGACGGCAAGCATCTACTGTAGGTAAAATCCAACAAGGCATTGCCAGGTAAACCAATTTTCGAAATGTGTGCACTTTTAGGACGCTACCAAGAGCAACATATCCGAGAGATAAGCGAAGAATTCGATACACCAATTGGGTTGATTCTTGTATTAGCATGCCCTCGATATCTCTTCACAGCTGCGAACTAATATCGAATGTGCAACTGCCTGCTGAAAATAATAGCTTGAGATGATTTTGTGATTGTTCGTCTTCCCTGTGCACATCCTTGTCTCTGCACCCATTGCTGTTCAAGTTAAATAAACACTAGTTGTTAGTCAGTCTGCCATTTTCGTCCTGTTTGAAGCGCTGTTTGATTACCTTCCCAAACCGCACCAACCAGTCCAGCTGAGCATACTCACACAGCCTGCAGTTCTTCCTCCTGACCTGTCAGGCATAGGAAAGTATGTGTGCTTACATCAGCACAATCCAAATAAACAGAAGCCAGTCTCGCAAGCTTTTTTCTTCCTTTTTTTTTCAGTAAGAGCTGTTTACGATTTGCCAGGGTTCTTTGCTAATAGTCGACTCTCATTACAACGGACGCTGATAATCCGACAAAAAACATCCGTTTTATCCGACGTTGGTAATATCCGAAATGCCTCACTTCCGAAACTTTCGGCATGATGTCTAACAACATTATTGCAAAGAGTAAGTGATGAACTTCCAAAGTAAAAAACAAACAACAAAGTCACCGTTTTGCCTGAAAGGCAAAGCATCCATTGCGATAGCAAATTAAGCAAGATAAGCACGGCAGCAGCAGTGAGCGAATTGACCTTTGTGCTGTCTCTCGTTGCAACAAGAACGTTGAAAGCACAGCACATACGAAGCTACCAGCACTGGGCGCACTTTGTCCACATCGCAGATCGCTTGCTTTCAAGATAGGGCGGTCGCGCCGTAAGCAGCAGCTGCCGGCGGAGAACCCCCTTCTTCCTCCCCGTGCCTTGCGCGTGAAAAAAGATATCGCATTTCCGCCCCGCCTTCCTTCCTCCCGCGTGCGATGTTGAGCCGCGATTGTCGGCTGACCCTAGCAAGTCAGTTGTCAGCCCATGTTGACACGGCCAAAGTATGCTTTATATGCCTGATTTCTGAAAAAATTGCCGCTAATTTCGTCCAATGCAGCCGATAGTCCGTTGTAGTGCAGTCCGTTAAAAGTGAACTTCGTTGCATTAAGAAAATAGGTAGAACAAACTAAGGCTAAAATATGGCCTGTTATATCCGAAAGACAGTTGTACACGGGTCCATTCTAACGATCTTAGACTGCAATATGTCATATGTACCGGTTGGTTGAGATCTGCTCTCACAAACAGTTATACTTTGTGCAACCGCTTTGATGCTGCCAAGTTGCCGCTGTGGGTATCATTAATGGCATCTTTGATAAATTGCACTGGGACGCCCTCGTGCGTTCTTTTATCCAATTATCATCGCACCGGTCTGATATGCTGAGGATGCCACAAGGTAAAAATGCTGCTTTCTTTCACAATCGATTCAATATAATGTCGATGATATGCATGACTAGTAACGGTCGGTTTATTGCATATGTTGAGTTTCGTTATGTAACAGTTGTACCTAGGGGAAATCTAAGAACAGCAGAAAACCCAAACACCACTCCTCAAGAAGGAAATTTACCATAAATTTATCTCCTTTCTGCTCATCATCTCTGCAAACACATTTACAGCACAAGGTATCCCGCAGTCTTGGAACAGCAGTGTTTGTAAAATAATGGGACGCATAACAGCTGTTATTGTCAGAAAAGCATGCCGATTCAACAGGGAAGGTGAATCGACAGTGAATGCTGTCTGTCGCTCCCTCCTCCTCTTGGCCCATTCAAACTGAATCAGATGCTTGGCTGAGGGCAGCCGAGTGCACAAACTCCTTGCATCCTCTGCGCTTACTGCTCTCGCCAGGAAGGCGCTGTGTCCTAGTACCGAGTAGTCACTAGACAAAGTTACCCTAGTACTGAAGCCCTAGCCGGAACATCACACAGTTCATCTGGTCTACGGACAGGTGTGGTAGAATTCAAATAAGCGTGTGCACCTCATATGACGTTGAAGTAGGTCCTTGACAGAAGACGAGCATGGGTTTGTGGAAACGCTGATGGAGTGCTGCATATGGTCGCATGTGAATGCAGAGAAACACAGTACCGAGTGGTGCGAGACTACGACAAGTATACTGGCATCCTGAACATACTGAACATGTAATTGCATTCAATGTCCAGAAACTGCACAGTGGGTTATGAGAGACGGCGTAGTAGAAGGCTCTGGATAAATTTTTCTAGGATTATTCAATGTGCACCCAAACCACAGCACAGAGTAGATTTTGTATTCTGCCCCCATTGGGATGCAGCCAGAGATCAAACCTGAGACCTGGTCTGAAGCACAATGCCGTAGTCACGACGCAAATGGTCATGATTTAAAAGAGAGAGAGGGAGAGAGAACAATATTGGGGGAAATATGACGCGAAAGTGTCAAATGGCTTATTGAGTGAAAAAGCCAGCAGTGTCTGTAACACTGGCTTGCACTTGCTGGCTTGGGCAGCATATGCCGCTATGGAGTCTGAAGCATCTACATTGTAGGCGGCTGCATCCGTAGCAATAGTGAATTTTGGCCATATCCATGCCAGTACACCACATACGAAGTAAGGCAGCGAAATCCAACATCATCGTCAACTCTCCCAATACACAGCAGGTGGAACAAACATTAAAGCAAACATTACTCACAACGTAAAACTCGGACCACTCAGTGGCGTTCAATTGGACATCGGTGCTTTCGCATTCACAACTCATAAGTACTTAGTTGTCCTCGAATTTTTTTTCTTCAGCAATTATATAACTGCCAAAAATTTCCAGCGCCCTAAAATAACATAAAATTTGAACTTTCTGCTAAACGGGTACGAACGGTGAAACCGAAACCGTGCAGTAGAACAGGACAGCTTGTTTTGAAACAACTGTGTTCATAGAAAGATTGTTTGGTGTCACGTTGACTACAGCAGGCTAGCTTAATCTTGTCAAGCAAATAAAATATTGCGATGGGGATGAGAATAGCCAAAAGGGATAGGAAATAGTGTTTACAACATATATACAGAGAGAGACGGCTGCAGGTTAGATGGCAGAATAACAACAAGAGTGCTACTCTGATCGTCATCTTCACTGTCTTTCTGACACATTCTTCCATGCTTGGCAGGATGCGTGCTTCAGTGCGCGGGAATAGCGCGTAACATGGAACTCCCGCCGGTGAGAGCGCTTCAGGAGGACTAGGATTGTGCCCGACAACATAAGGTTTAAGTCGGAAGACGTGCACGATATCAGTGAGGGACGCGGCAGATGATCGACTGTCCAATAGAGCTATCTCGTACGTGACGGCAGTGATCTGGCGCAAGATCTTGTAGGGTCCAGATTCGCGGGAAAGACATTTTGACAAGTCAATGTGGTGGCAAGGTGTCCAGAGGAGGACCAAAAACCTGGAGAGTAATTCACGACTCTGTGATGGTGATCGTAGCAGGCCTTCTGGGACAGCTGGGAGGCATAAAGACGATCCCTTGCAATCTGACAACCTGCTGCGGCCCGAGAAGCTGCATCGTGGGCGTAGTCTAACAGGGTGCACAGGTGATGGTAAAAGAGTCTTGAAGCGCAATGTGGGATGGTGGCCAAACAAGAGATAAAAGGGGGAAAAGCCAGCAGTGTCATGGCATGACGAGTTGTAGGCAAAAGTCGCATAAGGCAAGGTGCTGTCTCAATGACGCTGGTCTGAGGAAACGTAAATAGAGAGCATTGTGGTCAGCGTGCAGTTGAGGCGCTCAGTAAGCCCTTTGGTTTGCAGATGGTAGGCAGCGGTTAGCTTGTGACGTATGGAACACGAACGAAGAATATCTTTGACGACTTGCGACAGAAATGAACGACCACGGTCAGTCAGCAGCTGTTGAGGAGCGCCGTGGTGGAGAATAACGTCGTAGAGGAGAAATTCCGCAACGTCAGTGGCACAGCTTGTTGGCAGTGCCCGCATGATTGCATATTGTGTCGCGTAGTCCATAGCTACAGCAATCCACTTGTTTCCAGTCAGAGATGTTGGGAGTGGCCCAATGAGATCAAGGCTGTTGCAGTAGAACGGGACACCGGGAATGTCTATGGGCTGAAGAGGGCCGGCTGGCAATAAGGATGGATGCTTGCGGCGCTGGTAGGATTCAAAAGCAACAACGTACCGGCACACAGAGCAGTAGAGGCCTGGCCAAAAGAACCGATGCCAAATGCAATTGTACGTGTGAGTTGTTCCGAGATGTCCAGCGGTTGGGGTGTAATGAAGCTGTTGGATAACAGTGGAATGGAGTGTTTCGGGAACAACCAGGAGAAGCTCTGGGCCATCGGAGCTGGTGTTGCGTTTGTATAAGATTCAGTCACGAAGCACGAATAATTGTAGGGATATGGCAGAGTGATGAGAGCGTGGACGGTGGATAATTGATCGCAAATTGGCATCATGGAGCTGTTCACTGTGTATGCCAGTTAAATCGGATATCGTGAAGACACAGGCGTCCAGACTTGTGACGTCAAAGCTGTATTCTTACAGTTTCAGTGCCAAGCGACCAAGTCGTCCAGTCAGAACTTTGAGGGAAGCCAACCAGCAAAGTGCATGGTGGTCAGTGATGACCGAAAAGGTGTGGCCGAACAAGTATGGTCGAAATTTGCCGACAGCCCAAATTAGTGGGAGGCACTCGCGCTCAGTAATAGAAAATTTGCACTCTGAAGTGGAAAGAAGGTGACTGGCATAGGCGATGACGCGGTCTCATCCTTGTTGCTGCTGGGCAACAACAGCACTTATGCCACGTCCACTGGTGTCCATGCGAAGTTCAGTGGGGGTTGACGGGTCAAAATGGGCCAAGATGGGTGGTGACGTAAGTAAAGTCGTGAGCGTCTGAAACGCAGTGGCCTGTTCAGGACCCCAAGAAAATGATGTTTTTTTCTTCAAGAGTTGCGCGAGTGGACGGGCAACATCAGAGAAGTTCTTGACAGAACGTCGAAAATAGGAGCACAAGCCGACAAAGCTCTGTACGTCTTTAGTGGAACGTGGCATAGGGAAGTCTTTGACAATGCAATTTTATGTCTGGGTCAGGTTGCACGCCTTCAGCACTTACAAGGTCGCCAAGCACAGTGATTTTGCGGCGGCGAAAACGGCATTTGGCAGAGTTGAGCTGAAGGCCTGCTTGCCGGAAAACTTCAGGAACTGCCGACAAGCGGCTAAGGTGGTTTTCAAATGTTGGCGAGAAGACAATGACATTGTCAAGGTAACAGAGGCATGTTGATCATTTGTAACCACGAAGGAGGGAGTCCATCATCCTTTTAAATGTGGCTGGGGCATTACACAGACCAAAGGGCATTACCTTAAACTGGTAAAGTCCATCGGGCGTAACAAATGTGGACTTGTCCTCCACTTCCACCAAAATGCACGGGGATGAGAGTAGCCAAAAGGGATAGGAAATTGTATTTACAAAATATATATAGAGAGAGACAGCTGCAGGCTAGATGGTAGAACAACAACACGAGCGCTACTCTGATTGTCGTCTTCACAGTCTTTCCGGTGCATTCTACCATGCTCGGCAGGATGCGTGCTTCAGTGCCCGGGAATAGCGCGCAAGAATATATTGACAGTCCTATATTTTTTTTACCTGTAAAGCATACAGAATCTCTCCACAACAAATATTTGCAGTGGGCAGTGTGAAACTTGGTTTAGTTCTGATTGTTCCTGAAACAAAAACGAGTTCGTTTATGTAATTCAAATTTTCAGGAATTTTGCATCTTTACACCGAGCCACTATGGCAGGTTTGGAGCTACAGTCCCTGGCCTTCATTGGTACCAAGAATGAGGGCCACTCTAGCCACAAACATCAATGAGTACAGTGCTGGCACACTCCACGATAAATGTAGTCTGTCCAATCTTGTAACACCACAATAACTCAATTATCCTCCAAATCAGAGCTTCCTACGATAATTACTAGAGTGAAATGGCACTGCAAATTGTTCAGCCACCATGGGAATGATGGTTAGTACAAGGATTTGTTTGATCTTTGCAGTTGTGGATTGAGACATTCGTGTGGCTTTGTTTATTACACTTTACACACTACCACTGTCCTAAATTTAAAGCCATCTATACTTGTATAAATGCAGAGGATCCTACCGACAATTGCCACTACAGCCTGTCGCGGTGCACAAGTTGAAATGCACCAAGTGTCTCAACGTGCTGGCTTGCCCACGAGAAATTCATAAGGGCATTTTATGCTGCTTGTCAACGCATGCACCTGTGCCGTAATAGTTTCACCATCGTGCTTCTGTGCTAGAGGTCCTGTGTTCGAATCCTGCCATCGGACTATTTTAATAATGCTACATTATTTATTACACAGTATTTTGTTGAAAATGATGAGTTTACAAAGTCACAAAGCCGTTTGAAGCCAGAAGGACGAAGTTTAGGCACTATCCATCGTTCACATGCCGGCTGAACTGACCCGCTTACAGGTCCCATAGACACTAGCTCCAGAGTTCACTCTAGTAATTATTGCATGATACTCTATGCCCCAAACGACCTATTTCAAGTCCGGTGTGTATGAAGACTTGCAACTGACACCACTGAAGACACAGACAACCAAGTTTATTGAAGCTCCTATACAGAACATGCTGGGATAGACCGGACAAGCACATCTGATGATGATGTTATACAACAAAGTCAAGTGGGCGATTGAATCCTCCCTTCCGATTCATGTACTGGCTGAAAGGAGGACAGGCAAAAGAAGGAAGAAATATACTTCAGGATAGAAAAGAAGAGTACATGAACAGAAAGGACACTCATATCTGTGCCACACGGGCGAGGTTAATGCCATTAAAAGTTGAGGACCTTAAATTTCTTAATGCCATTATGTTTCGATCACTGCTACATGTGCATACTTAATGACATTAAGCGTTGCGATGGCGATAGCTGCAGTGAAATGGTTAAGTTTGCTTGCCAATCGTAATACAATAAAGAACAGTTATCTAGGGAGCAGATGTTTAAGAAATGGCATGAGAAACATTAATAGGCGTACTGTATGTAGTTTACTTCAGGAATGTCATTGTTGCACCTAGCTGTAAACTGTTTGAAGCCAAAGCATTGAGATTGGAAAAATAGCGCACACAGCTTCAAAGCTCTCAAGCAGTGATCCTGAAGAATTTGACCGTGTGCTCCAGTTTGTTCTGGCGTATGTTCTTCGAGTCAAGCATCGTCGAGAAATTCGAAGGCTTCAGTATGAGGCCAACAAAGCAAGGAGCCGCCGCTGTGCAATCGAACAGCTTCTGCTGGCTAACACGCTCACGATTAATGCTCTAGCCGTGAGTAGCGGTAAGGTCACCTGCTGATCTCTACGAAAATAAAGAGCTCCTTTTAAAAACGTGAAGAGTATATTAGTTGTTTTTATCTACAAGTTTGCTTAATATCGTGAGAATATGGTCACTATACGGCCACGGCAGAGACATTGTAAACGAGAGTACGCATTCGATGGCCAAGTGAGTTGTAATAATTATAAGAACGCACTATGCTGCGAGAAAGAGCAATTTTTCAAAGAAAGTGAAGAATATATTAATTGTTATTCACTAATAATTCGTTTAGTCACGTCACAACCTGGAGACATTGGGAACGAGAGTACGCATTTGACGGCGAAGTGAGTTATGAGAATGCACTACATCGCAAATGGCATTAAGCTTCAATGCCATTAAGCATGTCCATGTGGCACCCCACAAATGACATTAAAGTTTAAGGCATTAGCCAGTTAATGTCATTTTCTGTGCCCGTGTGGCAGGGGTATCAATTGCAACTGAGGTTTACTGAAGAAACATTTACCCACAATATTTGCTGCGCACTCGGTGAGAATGCTTTCTTTTTAACAAAATTAAAATGACAAAAAGGGAAGGGCGTTAAGGTATCAAGATAGATGCAATAACTTTCTTCTATTGTAGCTAGATGACACCAGTGGCATCATGGTCAGCATGAGCAAAAAACCGGAAGGAAAGGAGGAGGTGCATAAGCAGATGTCTGCATCAGTGTACCGTCTGTGCACCTGATGGACAAGGAATTACTGTTCCCAACTGTCTATATTTCAGTGCGTCTTGTCCTTTCCTTCAGTTTTTCTCACTAGTGCCAACTGTGATGCCAGTGGTGCCATCTAGCTACAATAGAAAAAAGTTTTCGCATCTGTCTTGATACCTTTCTACTCCCCACCTTTTTTTTTTCTTCTGTAGACTTTTAGTACTCCTTTTCGCAAAAAAAAGAAAGAAAGTGTTAGGGAAACAACAGAATTATGACAAACAATAACTTCGTCCTACTCACCGGTACTTTCGCTTGTGAATGACATGCACGGCGCCGACATTGTTACCAGGTATATGCTTTCCCTAGAAAATGCATAGAAAAATTATATACATATATATATATCTTTTTCCAAGGCTGCCTATTGCAAACGAATGTTGACTAAAATGATGAGAAAATATTTAAACTCTCACTTTTGCAATATGAGAAATAATAACTACACTTTCGAATTCCTTCTGTTGCTCAACTTCTCTGCAGTAAAACTTGGCCAAGTACCCTTTATTCAATATAAAAAATTCGGCAAAGCCGCGACTGAAAACCAGGCATCCTGTCTAAAGGTGACGCAAAACTTATTTCTCAGAGATCAGGGCTAAATATATAAAATAAATAATAAATAAAATAAAATATTTACTTTTGATGAGGATAAGAAACTAGGGCACCATAAACGTCCCACAGAAAGAAAAATACCTTGAAGATGGGCAATAAAGGTGCTATAGATGAGGCACTGCTACTAGCACTACCCGCATAGAGAGGTTATGGACAAGTTAATGGGGAATGAAGGAAGCAGGCACGTACGCCTGCTTCACCTCTGCCGCGGGTGGACCCGGTATTACAATATCTTTGAGATCAGCCTATTTATGGGAGTTCTTAATGCCTGCTTCACCCCCACCATGGTTCGGTCCAGCATATTGGACTACCTTCGGTATGGACCCATGTGTGGGGAGTGCTTAACGCCTGCTTCGTCGCATGCCGAGGTTCGGCCCGATATTGCACTATCTTCAGGCCGACCCGCAGCAGAGGTGAAGCACTTTGCTTTTCGTTTGGGACCTTTGTTGTCAGCTTTCACTGCCATTCCATCTTCACAGAGTGGAATGGTTGTCAATTGTTTCACTCCTTTCGGATGGCGGTAGTTATTGGCATCTCCTGGGGTGTGGAGGCCAGTTTTCTCATCGATTTGGTGACCGCGCGATTAACTGAATATAAATTCAGTTGTCACCATCTATTGCAGAAGGCAGGATGTAGTTTATTGTTTTAATTATAATATTTTATTTATAATGCCCAACACAATTTTAATGTCACCATCTATTCATCGATCACTCGCATCCCTGTTGCTTCGTAAGTTCAACCTTCTTTGTTTAGACTGATCCGGGGGCCAGGAAAGGGATTCAGTTCATAGTCGGCTGGTCTGTGTGCTCGTGGAACGAGTTGTGGCGGGAGAAAACGCCAGTTGCGTTAAACTTTTCCTTTTGCTTCATTATTTCCTCAAGTGATGGCACGCCACGACGCTGGCAGATGCTCTGAACCATATATGCGCGATATGGGTTAGATAAGGCGGAAAGTAAAATATTGCGAAACAGTGTCCATCATCAGACCATGCAATAACCGTTCAACCAATAAGCAATATGACTGTCACCTGTTACCTCGTCTGGTTTTTCCCTTTTTGTACAGCACTTTTCTGCAAAATTGGCAACTGGAAACAAAAGTCGCAAGGAGAGAAGAAATTAAGCGACCTACTAAGGGAGAAAGCGAGGCAGCAGCCAAACAGGGATGAAAAGCGAAAATTGTTTGTGGAAATATTTATGGATCAATATCTTTTTATTTAATAAGGAAGTAGAGAGAAAATGCCGCCAAGTGGAGAACAATTCCGTGTGTTTTGAATGACGCTTCTACAGTTATCAATCGAGCCGCCAGATGTAGCCACTTCCCTGCTGTGCTAATGGGAGGGGGGGGGGGGGGCGGACGTTTCTAATCTTCCACGGTGGGCGCAGTGCATCTAGAATCGCAGCGTCCTGCGTTCCACACGGTTGTACGGGACTGATGACCACGCATCGTTACGCAACTTCCCAAATAAGAACATGAGTCGGTTTTGCTACTTGGTAGAGAAGTAAACGAGGAATCCAAAAGAACTGTCATTGTTCCGCAAATATACATTTCTCTATAATTCTTCCAGAGCTAATTCAAAAAATGTTACTAGAAATCTTTATTTTGCACTTTTGCCTATCAACTTGTTCTTGGCAAGGTTCTTCCTGCGCATCTTTCATGCACGAGTCCATTTGATAAGGTTATTTGTTTGCCAAGTAAAGAAGAGGTGTATCTCACAGGCGTAGCTGTGAGATACATGTTATTTTAATTCTCTTTTTTCGGCTTTACGCGTCTTTATGGCTAAATGGACGGCATAATTCACATTTGTACTATTAAAAGTACCCTCTCCCTCATTTGCATAGAAAAGTTGCCTTGGGTTGCCCCCCTTCCCCCCCCCCTTGAAAAATATCCTGCGTGCGTGCCTGGAAGGAAGTAAACATTAAGCTCCTAATATTACCTACTTTCATATTAAGTTCCCGTAAAGAATTCCTCACGGGATATACTTCTTAAGGTGCACAGATTTACTCAAACACGCCTCAGGTCTCGCAAAAAAAAGTATTCAGGGGTTCTTCATGAAGGACTGCAGTAGTTGAGAAAGTGAGACGCCTACAATGTTTCTTTACCCAGAGGCCGCTATGGTGAACGTGGGTCTGGAAAGTGGAGTGTGAGTTTGCTTATCTACAAAGGTGAAGGGAGAAAAAGCAGCAGCCAGCAAAACAAGAAAATGAAGTAGAAGCAGGCAAATGGAGGCAAAGAAGAAAAAAGCACCAGGGTAGGACAAGAGCCAGGAGAAAAAAACCATAACGGGAACACTGAAGGCAAAGACTGTTCCTTTCAAAAGAGAAAGTAACTGGTAACAAAAAAGGCTGGATAGTGGGATGGCAGATATGAAGGTAACTCGTGGATGTTGCTGCAAAGAGTTTAAAAGAAGAAAAAGGCACCTCATATGATTTTTTTTTTAATGTGGATAGAAGGGAGCCCAAGTTTTGAGAAGTGAACGTGGGAGAAAAAACATGAACCAAATAGGGATGACTGTTAAATGGGCATTATTAAACAAGTAAGAAAGTGGCAAGCAAAAGAGAAAGAAAAAAGTTCTCTTATTTTCCTTTGAATTGTAAGCTCTACATAGAAGCAGTGTTTGACTAATTCAATGCCATTGTTTCATTAGAGAAACTGCTACAAGAACTGACCCCTTGGAAATGTACATTCACTTGTGTTGGGTAACATGTTGAAAAAGGAAAAAATAATTTAAAAAAAAGCTGAAGTTAGGTTATGCTGGCCTTGTGGCTATCAATGTTACCATTTTTCATCAGACTCTACAGTCTCGCCATGATTCTTCGTCCTTGGCAATTTCCCCAGAATCATAGGGTAACACAATGTAAGTTAACAGTGACACATGTACTTGTTTATCCTTTTTCAGGAGACCACATTTTTCAAGTTCAATTCAGTTTGGCAAAAAAGGAAAATGTCCAGGCGTCAATATACTAAAGACAGCAATCAAACGTGTTCGAACACCTCCTAAATGAAATTAAACCACACTACAGTACTCATATAGCCCCTGTTTTTTTAGTTCAGACTGATAGTATATTTAGAAATCGCATGGCACCATTACTGTAATTATAACTTTTTGTGTGGGGGCAGGCAATAAACGCATGACGAATTGATGTGTCTAGACAGCAAAGTAAAAGAGTCACTAATGATCATAATTATCCACTCAAAAAGGATGTCTGCCTATCAAAAATTCAAAGCACGGTTCGTGCAGAACATACGACGCCAAATTTAAGGACTATTGAAGGATTTCCAGGTTGCTGAAGGCCAAAATTCAAGGAGGTTGAAACAAACTTGCCATACATACAAACTAAAAAAGATTCCAAATCTCCATCTTAACTGCAATTCTTTACAGCTCAGCAGCTACTGAATTGCACACCTTGCATTGCCTTGTGGCACATCACACACTCCGCTCGATGAGGGTTAGTGGTGTCTGGCTTCACTCAAACATATGCGCAAAGTCAAAGCAAAATGGCTGGAACTTGCCTTCCTAATAATATTTGGGGTTTTACGTGCCAAAACCACTTTCTGATTATGAGGCACGCCGTAGTGGAGGACTCCGGAAATTTTGACCACCTGGGGTTCTTTAACGTGCACCTAAATCTAAGCACACGGGTGTTTTCGCATTTCGCCCCCATCGAAATGCGGCCGCCGTGGCCGGGATTCGATCCCGCGACCTCGTGCTCAACAGCCCAACACCATAGCCACTGAGCAACCACGGCGGGTGGAACTTGCCTTCCTCCAGGCATTCTAGAGCCCAGGCCTCAAAAACATAGCCACGATGGCTGCAAATGTAAACCAACTAGCAAAATGACAAAAATGGTGGTACAGGTTTTTGCTTGATCTGGCTTCGTCTAGAACCATAATACAATGGCGATTTAAACATGTCAGTGCCTGTGGACATGCCAGACTCCAATCGCATAGCAAAATTCTTAGAAGAGACTATATAGGTCTGCTTTCTGATACTGTCCATGGCATTGCCACGATGTGGAGTTTGTTCAGGGTGTCTGCCAAGTTGACATTTCCAAAATGCCCAAGTTTTCCAGGTTTTCTCCGAGTGTGTTTGCAAAATTTCCTGATTGACAAAGAACTTTATGTCAAAACAGGCTGACACCATGTCGCCTGATGCTGTCACTCTCTAGTAAGCATGTTAAAAAAAAATGACTTAACCCAGTTTGAATAGTCAGGAGTAGCATTTATTTTATTCAAAAAGAAATCAGAAGGGAGGGGTTAGTAAAATGCACAGCGAATTAAATATATTTGAAAAAGAAAGGTAGAACTCATTGCAAATCGAGCCGAACATTCTCAAATTTGAATAAAAAGGAGATGCATACTGAAACGAATGTTTTCGGATGAATGCACGTCTTTTACTGCCGTTATGGGCTCAAATCGCCACAGGCACATCCGAAAAGGCCTACCAGTACATTTGTTAGGCATATCGGTGCTCGTACTGTGACGGGAGATGGCGGGTGGACGCGTGTATACTTAAGGATACTGTGTCCCGTGACAATTGCCCCTTCCCACGCTTGTTATGCTTCACCGCGTAACACTTCTGTATTGAGGCGAAGCTGACTTTCGGGAACCAGCATTATGTTATGCGCCGTGCTTTCCGTGCTTCGAAGCCAATCGCGAGGACCACAAAGATGGAGTCGGTGCCACTGCTTACAGCGGCAAAAAGCTTAATAGCGAACGTTGAAGCAGCTAGGCCTAGCGTTTACCGCGGCGGCGAGGTAATCAAAACAGAGGCAGTGGTGGCTTTGACTAATGCCATTTCGGGCCTGCGGTCACAGCAAAAAGTCTGGAAAATCGGACGGCGAAGGGTTTTTGCATCCGAAATTTCAGATAGTCCTAGAGAGAGAGAGAGAAAACAAGGATAGGAAAGGCAGGGAGGTCAAAAAGAACAGCATCCGGTTTGCTACCCTACACTGGGGGTGGGGGAAAGGAGAACAGAAAGAGGAAGGGAGAGAGTAAGCACTGAGTACGTGTGGGAGGGACACCATACACAAGGACACTATAAACGGTCTCTTAAGCCGGTGCACTTCAAGTACTGCACTAGTGCACGTATCGCTTTTCGAGCCAGTGACGGGTGTGGCCACGGTCCGAAATTAGTCTGAAATAGTCCGAAATTTCAGATATTCCTATACGCTGACTCTACGGGGTACGTGGTGGTGCCGCGAAGCGGTCCGAATTATTGGGCATCCGGAAAGTCAGTACACTGTTATGATAGTTATGTTGATAACAAAGTACTAACACAAATGGAGTATAAGCCAGTGCCAATCGAATGTAGCTGTACATGTTACAGATATAGGGAGAAAAGAAAAGGTATAGATGCTACCATACAATATGGAATGCCCATCCCTGGGAAGAGCTTATAGCCTGAGTGAACTGACATATATGTAAAAGCACTAAGACGCACCTTGGACGAGTCAAAGTTTGCAAATCCCATCAATTTAATCATCTCTTTCTCCTCTTCCGTTTTTCCTTCCAGGTCTTTAGCTGCAAAAGAATAAAAATAAATTGGATTCAAGAATGTGCCTCCATGCTGAAAGCAGTTCACTGACTGAAATAAAGCTGTGTTACCCGTGATGGGTGGCCGCTCCAACAGGAATTTGGGGAGTGCTCCAGGAGTTTCCTTTTCTTTGCGCTCCCTAAATGGATAAAAGACAAGAACCTACAGTTCTTCACAATCCATTTAAGGCAACAGATCGAAAAACAATAAACCATATGCACGCCTTCTGCACACTGTCCACCGTGCACCAGTTCAAGAGTTCTTCCTGGACTGTAATCTCATTCCTTACCACTAGATATGTACTCATGTTCAGTACATTTATGTTCTAACATTTTACTTCAAGATGTTTTAGTCGTAATGCATACCGTGATACATTAAATTGTATCCTGATCATTGGAGTTTCGAATGGGAGCAGAAATAATTGCTTAGAGAGCTTTTGAGAATTCTTATGTGAAATTTCAAAGAGGCATCTCAAAAGCCTGAATGGAAGTAATAATTGTTTCTGTTTAGTATAAGTGCTCAGAGTTAAAAAAAGAAAGGAACCTTGCTCCTAGTTCCCAACTTATGGAAGTTATATCACAGAAAAAGAAATATATATAAAAAAAACTCGGTGCCTTTCCACTCTGTGAAGAAGGATGACCAGTGAAGCTGTGTATGTGGGCCCCCTAATGGCGAACTGCACCTCTGCAGCGGATCGGCCCGACATGGCACTATCTTTGGGATCGGCCCACATATGGGGAGTGCTTAACGCCTGCTTAACCTCCTCCGCGGGTTGGCCCGGCATTGCACTATCTCCTGGACCGGCCCATGTATGAGAAGTCTTTTGCTTACAACAATGACATGAAAATTTCCTTGGATGGTAAAGGTATGCAGCTTCGCTGTAAAAAAATGAGCCATTTGGTGGCTTGAATGTGAGCCATAGTGATGCCCATGCTATGCAGGAAAGCCATGGCTTCACAAATGTGAGAGCAGGTAAGTGCCTATGGTGCAGGGAGCATTTGCATTTACTGATTGCAGCAAGAACCTGCTTTATTCTTTACTGCATTTTTTAGGCTCTTGAAGCAATGGTTGTCAGGGTGGTGGCATGCACAAGCCTCCTCATACATATTTGATTAATGTGCTTGATGAGCTTTTATTTGCAAGCAAGCTGGTCTAGTCGTGCATCTTGAACCGGCACTGGAGCTTTCATGTGCTTTGCAGAGTACATGTACTGTACCCTAATGTACAGTGCTGCAGAGTATTGTACAGTAATAGAGTATTTGCACAGGCGGTGTTTAAAAAAGTAAGAGATTAGAGTGTAGTCGAGTTTCTGCTGAAGGCCATTCTCAAATCAAATGCGTGCTCTTGTGAGAGTGAAAACTCCACATGACAAGGATTACTTGTAATAAGTTGTACATTCACTGTGGAAACACTGATGGGTAAACGCAATCCACTGTATGAAAAAAAAAATCAAGTTGCATTTGATGAGTCGAATGCAATCAAAACAACACACACTCCTGAGCATGTACCAATGTATGAGGCATCGTTAAAACAGCATAGTGGTTGGATCAGAAAATTAGACAAGCTAACAGAAGCTTTAGTGTTGTCACAGCTGCTGCAATCTAAAATTTAAAATTGACGAAAGTGCACACTTTGAATTGCTCGCATGGGGAAGTGCTAGGAGCACTGGAGGCAAGTTTCGACGATACTGCCTATCATATTTTTATTTTTTTATCATATTTAGCTTCTATGCAGCAATGATTATCTGGCACTTCCGTGACTTCCCTGACGTCGGTCGTGCTTGTCTAACGTCGGCAATAGCTTCGGTGTACATCCACTTTCACTGGGTGGAATGGAGGCAGATTTTTTATTTTTTTAACCTCTTCTGTTTCCTTCCGCCGCACTAGCGCCGCTCGAACAGCATCGCATTACTCAGGCACCGCTCCATGTCAGGAGTCTGCTGCAGTGAAGTGCACTTTGTACATGGCGTTCACAGATGTGCGAGACGCTCCTCGCTTCGATGACAACTCTTGTCGGGAGAGGTATACTTGTGCGTGTGCACGACTCTACAAGTGCAATGCAGCGCTGGGTCTTACGCTTCGCGGCCATAGGAGCTCGTCTGTTTTTGTGTAGTGGCAGCTTTAGGATGCAGTCAACCGTAAAGGTATCCAACAACAGCAATGAAGACGACGATGACGACGCGTTCTCAAATGATATATTGCAAGCAAGGAAGGAGGGGGAATGGGAGAGGTCCCACACCGTTCCGCCTGTCAGATATATTAAGCTAAGCCTCGATTTCGCAATAACAAAAACAAAGTATGCCAAGAATGCGAGGACGGAATGAGCCCCGGCTCCGCTTTTATTGTCTTTTTCACTGCTCATTTTGCCCAGCTCTTCCATTCAGCGTTGGAACACATGAATGACTGAAGGTAGCAGCCTGGAGACGGGGGAGCATCTATGATCAAAGATCAACCATGATGGTTGTACAGACGCCTGACCCAACATTAGATTTTAAAGAATGTCTTTTTCACGTTAGAACAGTCGAATTATGAATGAACATGCAGCTAAAAGAGTCTCAATTTTGCGCACAAGGCGAAGCATCGATTGCGATAGCAAATTAGCGGGCAGCTAGCTATACGAATCAAGACGGCAAGTTGGGCCAGTTGGTTAGGATTCATTGTGGGGTTAGTAAAAGCGCAAAGCAAGACACCGACAAAAGGAAGGTACAAAGCGACAACGGCGCTGACTTTCTACTGATCAGTTGAGAGTCAGCGCCGTGTTGTCGTTTTTTTACCTTCCTTTTGTCCATGTCTTGTGTTGCGCTGTTACGAACCTTACAATGAATGGATATACGAAGTAAGGATATTAGTTTTATCGGCCGCATAAACATGTAAACATAGGCACACTAATTAAATTAACCAGCATGGTATCCCGCGTGCACAAGCAAACATGAACACGTCTCGCTCGATGACCGCGGAAACTCGCTGTCAAAACGTTGCAGTGAGGAAACGCGGCAGCAGCAGCGAGCGAATCGACCTTCATACAGCCGCTGGCATCAACGCGAACTAAGTCTCGAAAACACAGAGCAGCACGGCCTCTGTACCCATCGCACATGGCTTTCAAGATACAGATACCCGACCGGGCGCCCGCGTCCGTAGAACGCGCCACCCCACCGTACCCGCTGCGTGCGATGGAAGGCGGCGCGCTTCCTCCCCGCTTTCGTCCGTTGCGTGCGCAAGATTTAGCCACGATCGCTCGCCCACTCTCGCACGTTTTCACTCTCACATATAGCATACGGCGCGTAGCGATGATTTTATCTCCTCTGGACTTTATACGGAAACTCACGGCGATGGCGATCCCGACGCCGACGGTAGAAATGCGCCTGGCGTATCCATACAATTGCTATCGCAATACAAAATATTCAATAACACAGGAAAGTCGTTCAAAGCACATAAAAACCAGGCAGCGATATAGTATTTCGGACACCGCTATCCAATCCAGAGATCCAGAGAAACTGCCTGCTATGCGCGAAAGGTCTGCCTGCTTTGGTCGGTACTTTGTAAGAAAGAAACGAGGTCTCTGCAGTCGCACTCACTAACAAACAGAAAAAAAGGGCAAGAAAGAAAGGTAAGTGCATGAAAGGAAAAGAAAAAAAAACACCATTGCAATGTTTTATACAAAAATGGAGAGTGATCGTTCGAGCTCATTCCTAGTCACTGAGGGAGAAGCACACGCTCTATCGTCTTTCATCGCGATAAACCAACGACGTTATTGTCATGGACGAGGAGGCGGGGAATGACGACATCTGAAACGTTTAGCACTTGAGCCAAGTAAAATCTAGGCACCAGTCTTCCTAGACAAACTGCTGCTGACCTCTTTTCTCTGCTGACATTCAATTATATTGTTTTTAGTGTTCTGTGAGAACACATACAGTTTACTTCCCCGTTTTTTTTTCTTCTTACTCCTCAAGCCTTGCACGAACTGCATTCCACAGGGGACAAGAGCTGAACGAAGAGCTGATGCCGGCATCGCAAACTTCATCATGAGGCGTGGGCCACACGGTCTTTTGCTGCCTGTTGTTGTTGTTGCTGTTGTGGCCTGTGATGCGTGTGGCTCCTACCCACGATGGGGGATTGGCCAAGAGATGGGTGGATTATTCGAAATTATTATGGAGCATAAATTTCCTAATAGTTGTTGAAATAGCATTGAATAGCGCAGAATTGCCTGTTAAATAACATCAGGAAAGTAATATTGAATTGGTAATAATTAACTTAAAAGTAAAAACAAAAATAAAGGAATTTAGCAGGGCATTCGTTTAGATTCCATAAGGAATGTTCGGACAGCGAAGCATGCATCCGTGTGGCTGAATCCCAAAGTGGACGCTCCGAACGAAAGAATTGCAGGTTCTGTCAAGTCCAGGCCAATTCTTCGAAAAGGTATTTCCAACCATCTTTTTCTAAGCGCAGTAAAGCGGCGACAAGATAGAAGAAAGTGGTGTATCGTCTCTTCCTCATTACAAAAAGAACAGAGGGGGGAGGGAACCAAACCCGACCTGTGTAAGTAGAAATTCAGCGAGGGTATGCGGCAGCGTAATTTGGTGAGGCAGACCTCCAGCATCTTTGTGTCACAGGATTCGCTATGCCAGGGAAATGCCAGGTGCTTATACTCTGGAGAAGCAGTCAAATGTGGGTTTGATAAGGCTAATCTTATTGATCGCATCCGAAATCTTGTCGCCGTGATCTGTGCTGTCACTGGTAGAATAGGAAGAACAGGGCCGGATAGTGATGCATTTGCCAGTGAATCAGCAGTTTCATTAAAAAACAAACCTTTATGCCCTGGCACCCAAATCAAATGAACACATCGCACATGGGCAGGAACTAGTAAGCGGAATAGTTTTAGCATGGGTGACTCATTAGTAGCGGTAAGGCAAGAGCATACTGAAAGGGAGTCAGTCAGAATGGCAGCCGTTGTAATAATTGGGTCTAATTTACGTAAAGCTAGGATTACTGCTAACAACTCGGCCAGAAAAATAGGCACAAAATCAGGCAACCTTAAAGAAAAAGACCAGTCGAGCGCAGGACAAAATATTCCAATGCCAGCTTTTTCCTCGCACTGTGAGGCATCTGTTGCAATGATAACGTTTGTTTCTAGGCTGCTCAGGTGGTCTTGCAACATGGCGTTTAAAATGCCGTAAGGGAGGAGTTTCGCGTGGTTTGGGAAAATGTCATCAAACCTGATCTCTGGGTAATTTGAATGCGTATTATCATGAAGCACCTCGCGAATGTGCACATTTAGTGGTTCAAGTAATGTTTGCACAAATATAATCTGTGGTCTATGAAACCTGGGCCAATGAATAGGAAAAAATAATTCTGGATTAGAGAGGAAAATAATTTGAAGGCGGTTTAATGGGGATTCATATAGCCTTAGGAAAGTCTGAACTGTCAGAAGGCGAAATCGGCATATTATGGGTGGGATTCTTGCCTCCAGGTATAATACGGCATTCGAAACGAATTTTGGGAGGCCTAAGCACAGACGTAGCGCCTCTCGTTCCAACAAAACTAGCGGCCGAAGCTTGTATGCTGGAACACCTGAGAATAAAACGCATCCAAATTCTAACACCGGACGAACATACATCTTATACACCATCAAGAGGGATTTTCTTCGCATACCTGTTCTTCGGTTGCTCAACTTCCCAAGCAACAAAAAGACCGTGGCAAAAAGTCGGCCCGACGTCTCCGGCCGACTGCAAAACGGTTGGCCCGACCTCGGCAACCAAGGGCGGCCCAGCTTTGGGGATTGACATTGGCCTAACGTCGGCCGATCGTCGGCAATCGATGTAGGCCCGACCACTGTGGCCGACTTGGCCGACGGCGTCCCATACGAGGGCCTACCAAGGCTTTAGGTTCGTAGTCAGTCGGCCAGCCGTAGGGCCATTCTATTTGGCCAACGCAGCCGAGCGCATGCCACACGCGGGCCAGCCATGGCCCTGACGACAATAATGGTCGGCATTGCACCGGCCCGGTGCTGAAAGCCGACGTTGCTTTTGACGCCCCG
The DNA here is from genome assembly GCF_050947875.1 of Dermacentor variabilis. Taxonomy (NCBI): domain Eukaryota; kingdom Metazoa; phylum Arthropoda; class Arachnida; order Ixodida; family Ixodidae; genus Dermacentor; species Dermacentor variabilis. The sequence goes on from NW_027460280.1 coordinate 50,767,353, forward strand.
AATAATCGTAGCTTTTGCATCATGCATTTACAACAGCATGTGCATCATGCATCATGCTTGTGTGGTGGCCGTCATAGAAGTACCACACGAAAGCGAACGCTTTTTTGTACTTTTCATGCCACATAAATGCCAGGCAAAAGATTCTGATACAGGTCTTTATTTCTTGTAATTGTCTTAAATTGGATATGTACACCGACACGTTCACAAGTTTCAAACACTAGTTCATATTTGGTGGGCTTGAAGCAGGGTCACGGCGCCTTCTTTCATTCCGGCCTCCATCCCTGTCAGCTGCTCCAACCAACCAGCGTTTTGCGACTCTAGCCACTGATGCTAGTGAAGCGTCAGGGAACGTGCTCCTCACAAATGCTGCAAAAAAGCGGCACATATAAGAAAGCTGCCCCCGCTTTATAGTTCAGTTGGTGAGTCGCATTCCATTTGAAGAAGTGAAACAATCAAAAAGATCATAAGTCAGATATTCACGAAACATTAAAGAAACGACAACAAAGCAATATTAGTGACGTGCAAATCAGTATCGAAGCTGTCAGGAAGAGTGGCTGGACGACACAAATCGTGTAAGTACCGGATAGTTGGTAATTTATATGTCGTTAGCAATAGCGGGAACTGAACACGGAACCATAGCAAAACACGCATACACAGTGGCTACTGTGTCTATAGGTAGCGCGGCTATTTACACCACGATAGGTCTTGTTGCTTCCCGTGAGCACTGTATGAAACAGCCGAGTTGAAACGCTGAGACAAAGAACGCGCCGGAGCCCGGAGCGCGCCAAGCGGCACAAGGAGGTGAATAGGTAAATGTGGAGAGGCAAGAGGGGAAGCTTATGGCATGATACATATACTTGCTGACATGATGGCAACGATGATAGGTCTATGTTTTGCAGAAAACAGTTAGCATACATGGGTTAAAGCAGAAACAGCATATACAGCATATATTATATGGTGAAGCAAAACAAACTCCTCAAAAGCAGTGGCAAAATATGGACGCCGCAAGTAGAACTCACTTATTACGGCATTATTTTATTAAAGAAAATGCTAATACTGGACGCAGCAAGATGCAATAAGCAGCAGCTTGTTTGAATGAAGAAAAAAAAACTAAGCATGCAGTTGGTACCGATGTTCGCAACGTGCACTAGAAAGCTGATTGTTATGCCATATTTCTTACTTATATTCGTGATGGCCATGAGCTTCACGAAGGCGTGCTTCCTCCCCTGCGACCCTTTCCAGCTGAACTGCAGTGCAGCTTCATTTGTAAGTATGCCCTGCAGAATAGTGCTCACGGCACGACCGGTGTCCGTTCCTCCGTATCTGGAAAAAAAGTTCACCTGCACGAACCAGCGCACGTAGAGTTAAACCAGACATCCAAATACGTGGTTATCGTGGTCTGTAAAAAATAATGGCCAGGATAAGAAACGCTCTCGTTTTAAATGTTTTAACCACATAAAACAAATATATCTAGAAACAACGTTCTATGACAGAATGGCATATGGCTGCGGTATTGTATGAATGACAAAATGAAAATCAACCAAATATTAAACATGAATACATAGTTTCTCTAAAAAGAAAACACAGCATGTTATTCACCATCTGTTCCATGCGGGAATCTGAAGCTAAGTATTCCTCTAAGATACGCTTTAGAGCCGCCCAAGGAAACATGAGGACAGGAAGGATAGGTTTACCGACTTTGGTCGGAATATCAGTGAAAAAAAAACCATCCAGGCAGCGCGATAAATGAATACAACACACAGTTGCACAAACAAAATAGCACGCAGACTGCCACGAGACAAATGTATAGGTATACATAACGTCGAGACCGCGGTGACAAAGTATTACACGTAAACTACGAAAAGGCAACAAAAGAAAAATTGAGGAAGAACTTACATATGGGCTATCCGCAGGGTTTCACATACGTGTCTTCTTGTCTGATGTTCCTAGATCTACTCTAGTCCACATGCGGTGAAGCGCGCCACACACAATCCATTCTTACCTGCAATGCACCAGACGTATATCATACAGGTATTTACAGTTATGTTTTTTCATCTGTGGGAAGGAACGAAAGCAACTTCTAATTAATTATGACTTTTCCGCAATAATAACCAGACGAGCGTCTTACCCGATTTCTTCCCGAATGGTGATAACAGTTCCGAGCGTAGCAGGTCATTCGCACACTGTGCTTCAATTTAAGCAGTGTCGTTCCAGTGTTTCCTAGAGAAAAATTGACGAGAATACAAGACGAAAAATAATATTCGAAATATATACATGAAAGTACGTCTCACATTTCCCTGTCCCAACTGTCGAACGCTTGATCCGTTCTCATGTAAAGCCTCTTTTTTTTTCTTCCTGTCAGAAAAAATAAGCCCGAAAAACAAGGAGTTTATCATACGTTGCAAAACCATTTACACAATACAAAGCGACCTTTGTTCACTTGAAAAAGACAGTCATGCATTACACAACGTGAAATTAAAATGCCACTTACGAGTACGCATATCTTGAACGGCGAGATACGGCGGCTCCACTGCATGGAAAGGGCTTGCGCTGTTCTTGTCACTTTTGTGTAGTTTGCGTTTATATGCGCAGTCCATGATAGCAGAAATGCACCAACTAGTCTACCAAGAGACGCGGAACGAGCTGGCATCCAGAGCTATTTGGCGGCAACTCACGCAACTGCTTGCGCCCCCGCGCCATTTGGCGGGAACTCGCCTGCGCCCCTGTGAGCAGGCGGCGTTGGCCTGACGAAGAAAAAATAGACAGCAAGGAAAGCCCCGTTTCGCTTTCTCGCCCCGTCCTCGCTGGTGGGAGCTGATGCTGACAGAGAGAATCGCCCGTCCCTGCTTTCCAAGAACCTCTTCATTCCTTCTGGGAGAGGCGACAGCCCAAGACGACCTCGGTTCCCCACACTTTTCCTTTTTTTTCTTTTTTGAGGCGCTTCCTGTGAGCGCGTTGCCGTTTCCTTTTGGTGTGTGTGCTGTGCACGTGCGTGCGTGCGTGTGTGTAATGAAAATCTGCGTTCTATATTTTGCAGGGATTGGTAGCTCTATACGAATATGTATATACCTTATGTGAACAATAATTTTGACCTCTTCAACGCGTCGAACAGTACTTTGGGTGCTATGTACGTTAGCATGTAGGTTCTGTTTTCTTGTTTGGGAGTATTGTACAAATATCGTATAATCTTGATTGGTTTCCTTTCGTACTTGCTCAGTATTGTATACCTGTTATTACCGGGTGCAATTGTCTTTGTTTTAAAAGTGTCGCTGTAAAGGCTCTGCCAAGCGAAAGGGGGCTGCGGCTTTGTCAATCTGTATCTGACAGCTTTTTCTGCGCCTCTGCTGTCTGTACCTTTACAAGGCAGAAATAAATAATTTGAATTTTAATAAGTATTTATCGTCAAAGCATCACGTCTATATGTGCACGAAGTTCGATAGGTGCATGCATGCATACACAGTCAATACGCTTTCCAGAGAGCTTTGCACGAAAATGGTAGATATGCTTCACAGGAGACGGCGCTTGAAAAAACACTCATGATATACCATGAATTTATTAATTCTTAACTGCTTGATTGTTGAACGTCATTAGTTAATTGAGCGAAAATTGGAAGAATTTGATCTAACTCTAGTTCTTCCCAATCAAATCCACGTCGACAGCAGAAATGCTCTATTTTATGATTTACATTGATTGGCATGCAGCCTTAATTATTCTTAGACGAATCGACAATAGCTAGAAAAATTGCAGATTTTGACATCTCTTCACAATTCGCCTTCGTATAATCGCTTCTTTCACCCTTCCCAGAGAAAACATCTAACTGAAATGTTTCCTAGAACTGTACAGTCCACGAGTCGCCTGCGCTTAGTTCGTTTGAAGATTTTTTCTGTGCTGCGACAGGGCCGTTTACAATTAACGCGCCGTTCGCGAACAATTTTGCTTGACTCTTTCTGCAGTTCAGATGACTATTACGAGAACTGTCTAATGCAATATCCACTTGATTAAATTTTGTTCCCCGTTAAATAGTTATTTTCTCGATAGTTTAACTACAAAAGAAGAAAGCAATAATGAACGACACAATAGTGTTGCAAACATATCCGTTTTTGAAGTATTGAAATCTTGTGCTTTTTGGTAAAGCAAATGTAATACTTACGCGATATGTCTTCTTCTTGCGACTTGCACACTGGTCTCCACGTACTCTTGCTCTCATAATAGTGGTCGTTGCATGCGCACCCGCATATATGGCGAAAATAAATTTGATTCTGATTTCATTATTCACTCTAATTACTAGAGTTCTATCAGTCCAGAAGAAAACACAGAACCATCCTTTAGCCGGAAGGTGATCTAACTGCCAGATGAACTGTCACTAACGTCTGTATGTGATGGTTGCTGTTTTTCCCCGTGTGATGAACCGCCGTCATCGCTTTTGTATAGCTGGTATATATTCCGTCATTATATATATTCGTCCTTCAACATTTGTTACGCAAAAGCAACAACAACAAAAAATTGCTACCTCTCACTTCTTCGAAGCACTGCGCAGCCTGTCGGAACGCACTGGCGCGTGTGAACGCATGGCCTGAAGGTTCAATTTCAAAGTGTTGTTCAATTGCTGCCTGAACCACTCGTGAAGACCTTTCGTGCCCCGTTACTTTATTATGCTAGCTTTTCTTGTGACCGATGACAAGACATTAAATTTGGCGGCCTCTGCAAGACTAAGCTGCACCAACACAGCTTCTTAAATATACGAATTGGCTCAGCGGCTGTCGGACAGTGTGCATGGTCCCTTGTGGCACGTCACTAAAAAACCAATTAAACGCTTAGCGTATAAGCACAAAATGACGCGACCACTAATATAACATGAGAGGGGACTTTCGGTCTCACAAAAAAAAAACGATATATATATATATATATATATATATATATATATATATATATATATATATATATATATATATATATATATATATATATATATATATATATATATATTACACGAAGTGCGCATGCGCACAAGCATGATGCATGATGCATGCGCATCATGCATCATGCTTCGGGTATCACGCTGTTCCACCAGCTTTTTTGACTTCCTTTTTGTTTTCCAACAAACGTGTTGCTTCTCCTTCCTAATTTCTCTCGTCATTACATTTAGAAGCTCACTGTATTCCCACTTTTTGCTTGGCCATTTGCCGTGTTCTTTCTCGACTGCCGCGGCTATATTTGTTATTTGTTGAGCGTTCAAAGTTGGACTGGCCATTCTTCGCTCCGTGCTCTCCTTCACAACTACATATCCCATTTTCAAAATGGTGCGTTTATGGCCAGTCCTTGTGTTACTACAGTCTTACTCGCCAATGGCTCAACTTATCTCAACTGATCTGAACTTATCATAAATATCTTCCGTCATCAGACAGTAACCAATAGTCGATTGCCTATTTCCAACTTCCCATCTGATCTGACCATCAGATTTACGGCCCGTAATTACGATAACGAGGTTACGTTGCTCACAAAGGTCCAGCAATAACTTCCTGTTGTCGGTATAAACGTCTAGATCCTGTATGTGGGCATTCATGTCATCTAACAGGGTAATTTCGGCATTATTTCGGAAAACGCCTAATATCAGCACTTAGGCATTCCGCTAAGCCTTGGTTCTTCTCTCTGCAATGTTTTCTCGTCGACAATCGTTTCGTTGTACATCCACTTTCACAGGGTGCAATGGAGGAGGGCTTTACTTTTTTTTTTTTGCTAAGAACACTGCAGGGAACCTGCTGAGAAATATGCGCACAAAGCCACAAACGTGCGAAACCCGCGCACAGCGTAGGCAGAATGTAGCTGTGATACCTTACGTTCACACACTATCCCACAGTTTGGAAAAGGTGGCTCAGCGTTACGAGTGTTCGCTGCTCCCCATAAGCTGTAAAAGCTTTGTAGAATGACCGACCCGGAAGCAAGCCAGTAACGTGACTGCGGCATAAAGCACAGGCCGCCTTTTATTGAATACGCATAAGGGGTAGTCTATGAAATTCTTTTAAGGTGCGGAATAGTGTACATTGGCCATACTGGGAGATGTGTTAATGATAGGTTAAGGAAGCACGCAAACAATGTAAAAAAATCCGCGTGAAGGAAAAGATTTCGAAGGTTTTCTGGCAAGTCATTGTCTGACTTGCAGGGACTGTTCGCCCGACCTTGTAAACACTTTCGTTATTAAGAAGAGTAAAACTCGTGTTATACGGGAAATCGCAGAATCTGAACCGATTTCTAGAAGTGAACTTGAACTTTATTTCCATCATCGATGGAGGAGAGAAAAAAAAGCTGTGTAAGCATGGGGATGTGTCAACATGGCATCCATTACGCTGTCAGACAAATAGTTGGCATATTAACGAATGCGCAGATGATTACACCGGGCTCGGACAGCATGTATATATTCTTGATTCATTCACAATAAATGTTTTTGGAAGTTCAGCACCCATCCTTGTCCTCTCGTCTCCGTCCGTGTCTTCTTGCGCTACCGCCTTTTCAAATTCTTAGGATATATCACGCACTTTCCACTGTGTGTTTTGCGGGGCAAGGAGTAGTATACGCGCGCCGGCGCGTTTCGGCGGCAGGGAGCCCGCTCCTCTCCCCAGCCCCGCTGTAACATGATCGCCGCCTGCACGGCATGAATGGACCCCGCCTGCTCTCGCGCGACGTGTTGGTGGGGGGAGTGAGGGGGCTGTGTTCGTCTTTACATTCGGGGTCGCGGAAACCAGGCGGTTCGCTTGCCGCCGAACTCACAACTTTCTTTACCAGTGATCCAAGAAGAAGCTGAAAAAGAAAGAAAAAAAAGGCCAGAACAAGTTTCGTCCCCTCAGGCTCCGGAGAAAAGCATTCCGTCCGCAAGCAGCAGCGCGAGTTCGAAACGAAAGGAGACTTCACAGTCTTGAGCAGCGCCGCGCCGTCCGTCACGAATCACCCGAAGAAGATGGCACATGCTCAGTCTGAAGGATTAGACTGAATTGCGCGCAGCCAGTGGCACATAGCGAATGATAAATCATGAATCTGGACATAAAGCACTATTCCATTAAGAGGTCGGTGTGCTGTAGATATGCATATGAGCCGAAATCATACGTGTTAGATTTTTTATGAAGGAACGTATTTTTTGTTGCACCGAAGAGAAACGCGCTTACTGCGAGGATACAGTTGTCTGTTATGTATGAGTGCCTAACAGAGCGCTTGCCAGCCCAAATGGAAAACCGGCATGCGGCGTGCCGAGTGTCAAATCGGCAGCCCGCACCATGACGGAAAACCTTGCATTGCTATTTGAAAATCGCCCACGCGGAAACTATGCGAGAAAACCTAGGCGAGCGCGAAGTGCTGCTGCAGAAGCGTGCAACAGAGAAAGTCTTGCTGGGACGCACTCGTAAAAAGGGATCCTCGAGCCTTTGGCAAACCATTTCTTGAAAGAAGAAACAAAAATTTAGAGAATGGGTAGTGGGACTCGGTGCCGTAGCAGATGAATTGCGCCGTCGTAGCAGCCAAATCATTTCTACTAAAAGGAAGAAAAGATTGGCTGAGAAGATTTCGAGATTGTGTTGCTGTAGGTGCAACACCGAAGTTATACTATTGATGCATTTACGTTTCACAGTCCCGTAGCAAAGCAGGAACAGAAAACCGCTGGCGCTCCCCAGTCATCTCCTGCAAAATGAAGGCATCAGCACTTTTATTAGGGGAAGTTAATTCTTAGTATGTCGCATAACGTTTGCTTGGGCTATTTGGCTCATGGGAAACATCATGGCGTGAAAGACGAGGACACAGGGCTCATTCTGTTTCTAGTCCTCTTTTTTTCTTGCGCCACTGTTTTTTTGTTTCCAGCGGTTTCCACATAATATGCATTTTCCTAACCGTAGTTCTATTCTTGGTTCAATACAATTCGCGTTCGCCTTTTGGCAAATGCTCAGCGTGCGTTCAGTGTTATCACCTCGTCGCGCATGTTCTTCCGAAATTTTAAATTGTGAATTCATATCGGACCAATTCATTTTGAGTAAACAATATATCTGCGCCAGCTGTAGTAAATAGATGTTTAACTAGTTTTCTGACACTTTCCTTACGTCAAATATCCAAAAGAGGAGGATACGAATAGTCTTGCCGTGATAAATGAAATAGAAAAAATTCACTGTGGAGCAAGGCCTACATTAGTTTTTTCTGTTTGGGAATGAAAGCATCACCGCTCGGTACTGCCTGCTGAGCGGAATTCAAGGACTCCTAGCTCCACAGTCTGTAATAATTCGCATAAGTTAACTTCAGGCTGAGCATACGTATGTTCTGGTGCACTTGTCGTTCACACGAGTGAAAGCGCTATTAGTTGATGCAAAAAGGAGCTTGAGGGAGGCAAAGAAAGATGCCAATCATCGTAAAACGCGTCTCTTTTTAGTGGTGGCTGAATGCAGTGGGTGGGGAAGGCGCCTCTGTGTTGCAGCTCTTGGCGCGGAGGCGGAGAGTCCGGGTGGAAGAGGGGGGTGACGTTTGTGGAGAGGAGACGCTTGTGGGAGGGAGTAGGAGGAAAACTAGCAGTGCAGCGAATGTGGCAGCGCGCCGAGGGCAGCGCTAACAGAGCGATGCGATGTCTGGTCGCACTAACCGCTTCAGCGCTCCGCCCCAGAGATTCGTCGGCGCTCTATGATGGCATCTCGGAGGCCATGTTTAGGGCGGTAGGTACAAGTTTAATTTAGTGACGTTTGCTTTGTTAAACCCCAAATATTTCTAGAAGGTTAGTGTTTAAATTACAGTAAAAAAGAATTAGCGAAAATTCATAATATATACCACAGCCCACGTGAAATTCCGCATGTTTACAGAATTAATCCTTGCAAGCATCCCGAGAATTTCCCTTAAAGAAGCATGGCAGGTTAATTCACATATGTACGCGTTCGACGAGTTTCATATTGCTTCAGAAAACGGTCCCACACACATATATCGCTGTTTCTGAACGCATTGCGCTATAATGCAGCTGTGTATATGTAATAGTCACGAAAAGTATAAATTCTGTAAGCATAACAATGTATTACCTTCACCTATAATAAATTTCCCTAGTGAGAATTTTATAAGTATAGACCGACAGACAGGAATTGATATAAAAATTAAATTATGCTACTCATCGGCCTCGGGCATTGGCCCGACGCGTTGCCATCGTACCGAGCCGGCGACCAACTGGTGGGTCGGGAGTCAGTCTGACAGAGAGGTTGACAAGACGCCCTCTGCCGACTGCCCGCCGGTAAAGGCGGCGGCCGTTGTCATACCGACCTCTCGCCAACCTTCGCTGGCCAATATAGTCGTTTGACGATCATTTCCCGACGATCGGCCAAGCAGCGGCAGTTGGCCAAGGTTGCTTGGGTTGCGCAAATTGCCCATTGAACGAGCTCCTTTTGTCGCAATATATTCAATATGCGGCCGCCAGTTAAGATTTCCGTTGTAAATCACTCCAAGGTATTTTAGTGATTCTACTTGTGGGATATCTTCGAGATGATAGTTAAGCGATATGTATACTGGGTCTTTAACGGGAAAAACAAGGATAGCACACTTATTAGCATTCAGGTTTAAGTGTAAGCTATCCAGCCAGCCTTCCAGTTCCCTTAGATACGACTGCAGTATTTCGTAAAGAGAGTATACGTCGCTAGTCATACCAAAAAAGGCAATGTCATCAGCATAAACGTATGTACTGACAGCTGGGTGAACGGGGATTCTGCTCAGTAAAATATTAAATAATACTGGTGAAAGTACCGATCCCTGAGGCACACCTCTTGTTTGCTTATATTTACTGGAAGAATAGCCGCTTCGAAAACAATAGAACTCCCGGTCTTTTAAAAATTCATGCACCCATGCTACTATATAGCCTGGAAAGCAATGGCTCTGTAACCGATTCGCTAAAATTGTATGTTCAATGCTGTCATAGGCTTTGCATATATCTAAGGTAACTAGAGCCGCGTATTGTTTTTCATGTCTGGCGATGTTAATGCGACTTTCAAGGTCTACATGCGCGTGCCATATTGAATAGCCAGATCGAAATCCAATTTGACACGGACTCAACAATCGATTGTCGTCAATAAACTCTAAAATATGTCCGAGAAGCACTCTTTCAATAAGTTTCACTATGTTTGATGTCAACGCAATTGGTCTGATGTTGTCGATAGTATACCCTGCCCCTGGTTTTTTAATTAACGGAATAATTTTGGCGATCTTCCATTCTTGTGGAATCCATGCGTTACTAACAGAGTAGTTTAGCAACTTCAGAAGCTCACGTGGAGCTTCTTGAAAGAAAATCTTTAACATTGCATTTGTTATGCCGTCCGGGCCAGGCGCTGTAGTTGGCAACTGTAACATAACCTTTGCTACTTCCGAATAGGATATCTCCTTGTAGCCTGAGAATGCAGGAGAAAAAGCAGAAGTTTGAAGACGCGTTGCGAATCGACTCTCCAGTCCTTTAGCTAGTAGTTCTAAGGACTCCTGCATTTCCTGTGAGGTATATACGACTGAGTCTACATTAATGCTCATTGGGAGTTTGTTTCTAAAACGAAGGTAATTAAATAAAGCACGTTTGTTTTTGGAATTAGATAGATAATTAAAATGGTTTTTATCGTACTCATCTTTTGCATGTTTAATAGTACGTTTGAAGGTTGCCGAAATAAATTGATAATCTTTCCAATTTTGTGGGCTCTGATTATGTAGAAGTTTTTTCCAAGCAGCTTTCCTTCTTCTATAAACTCGTGTGCATTCGCTGTTCCACCAGGGACTAGATGAGGAACGCTTAGCTGTCTGAATTACAAATTCGGACTTTTGTCGGGACGTCTGTAATGCTGAGCAAACATTCAAGCCAATTTCTTCGTCATTATTATTATTTAGTGATGCAATGGTGGACCGCAAGCAGTCTTTAAATTTTTTGCAATTAACAAATATTCTGCCTTGTCGTTCAACTGATGTCAAAGAGCATGCAATTTCAAAGTATACCGGGAGATGATCACTGTTTGTACAGAAATCAATCGTTGTCCAAGATGTCACAGTGACACTTGTGCTAGAAAACGTCAAATCTAACACTGAGCGAGATTGTCCGCGGACAAATGTAGGTCCACTGCTATTAAGGCATGAAAGGTTTTTATCTATGGTCCAGTTCCACAGACGTGTCCCACCTGAATCTGTTTTGTAACCCCAAGACACGTGATGCGAGTTGAAGTCACCAGTAAGAATGACTTCATTTTTGCAGCTGGCAAGCGCACTATCCAATTGATATGTACTGTGTACGCCCGTAGGGAAATAAGCATTTATAATTGAGAATGTACGGTAGCCTGGGATACTAAGGTGCACTGCCAAAATTTCACATTCCGAAGACATTAACTTGAAAGCTATTTTCGCCTTATGGCAGAATTTAGATGACAACAAAATCATTAAGCCACCTCCTTGTGTAAGGCGATCTAATCGAAAAGATCGAAAATCTTTAAAATGAAAATTTTTCTCAGGAGTAAGCCAGGTTTCTTGTAAGATTATGACGTCAGGATTAAGATGAGCTGTTAAGCAATATAAGTCTGTTGAAGCAGAAAACAGGGAACGACAGTTCCACTGTAGCACTTTTAAAGAAGCTATGGTGATGATCTAACTGATATAGTTACTTCAGCGACTACCGTCGCAATGAACTTTCTTGGATGCCAGAATGAGAAATTGGATTACCCTTTTTGTTTTTGGTATATGGACAAGAAGCAGTTACTGGAGACCCAGTTCGTTTTTGCGGCCTGGTATCATGACCTGTTTCCATGTCGACCTGCGAGTCTGACTGACGCGAAGAACAAGGATCGGATCCAAGAAATATTGGATCCGATGTGGTACTCGGCACCAGGACTGAACTGGCTACCTGTTCTGCAGCACAAGCAATTGATTTTGTGATTGGAGTTGCAGCTGTTTGCAATAGCTGTGTCATCTGCGCAGTAAACACTTGGGAAAGACAGTCGGTAACACTTGTGACAATATGCTGCATAGCCTTTGTCATTGCTTTTTCTACGGCTGATTCAATGAGCTTCGATAAGTTGTCTTCCTGTAAAATAGATTGCCTCGCAGTGACGCCAGCGTATCCAAAGGCTCTTTCCTTGACGACTGCAATAGCTTCTCGCCGCGAACATCGTCGCCTGTCAATTACCTCGAGTACCTGTATTTCGTTAGCTTTAGCCGAGCAGTTTGCATAGTCAGCCGCATGGTTTCCTCCACATAAGCAGCAAGTTTCGGCTTCAGCTGTGCACTCATTGGGAGAATGATCGGCCCCACAGGCGCGACAGCGTCCATTTGATTTGCAGCCTCCTGCACTATGGCCAAAACGCCAACAGTTCCGACACTGAAGTGGACGGGAAGCGAGAGGTTCCACTCTAAAAATAAGCGGCCACACTTTCAGTTCAGAAGGGCAGCACAGGCCAGCAAACATAGCGATAACTGATTCTGTGGCCACTTTTTCTCCATTTACCAGTCGGTTACACCGGTATACAGCTATGACGCCAGCATCAGACAGTTTCTCCAGAGTCTCAGTTGGGCTCAATCGAGAGTCTACGCCCCGGACAATGCCTTTAGTGCATGCTAGATGAGGAGGAATAAACGCACTCACCGGGACAGATGCGAAAGTCTTACACTTTAGGAGGTCTGCGACACAGGTCGGATCTGATGACCTACAGACTATCCCACCTCTTCCAAATTGTCGGACATCGCTTATCATCTGGAAATGACGCGTCATGGCCTGGAGCTCGGCCTGAACAGCTTGTGGGTTGTTCAGCCGGATGAATCCACCGTTCGAGGGCATCAGCGCGACAGGGATGCTGCTAACACCGCTGCGGAAGAAAGATTGCAAAGGCAAATCATCAGGGGAAAGGGAGGCTGACCAAGGGCTAGGCCCTTGCCCAGGAGAGTTTTTAGACATCAGCGTTGTTTCAATCACGGATGAGTCCTACAAAAATAAGATAAGTAAGATAACAAGGTCAAATCCACCCAAAACTCAGCCAAACCACCAAGTAAGTTCCAGCTTGCGCACACCGGGGCGGAGATCGAACGCCGAGCACCGCCGAGCACCGTGTCTTTTCTACTTCGTCTTTCTCGACTAAAATTGGACAGACTTGACAATTCGTGTGCGTGGGCCGAATTATGATTGCGATAGCAATTATATGGTCACTCCAGACGCATTTCTGGCGTCGGCGTCGCCGTGAGGTTCCGTAAAGTCCAAGGGCGATAAAATCGTCGCCGCGCGCCGTTTGCTGTATGAGCGAGTGAAAGCGTGCGAGAGGAAGCCGGCGATCACGGCGTTCTATTCCGGGCAGCCCGGGCGCCCGGCCGGGCCGTTGTATATTGAAAACGATCTGCGACGGGTATAGAGTCAGCGCTCCACTGTGTTTTCGCGAGTTCGCGTTGATGCGATGCGTTGACGTACGAAAGTCAATTGGCTCGCTGCTGCTGTCACGTTTCCTCACTGCAGCGTTTTGACAGCGAGTTTCAGCGGTCATCGAGCGACATGTGTTGATGTTTGCTCGTGCACGCGTGACACCATGCTTGTTAATTTAGTCAGTATGTCTATGTTTACAGGTTTATACGGCTAATAATACGGCTATCGTCAGCAGAAGCATTGATGGAGCAGAAGCATCAATGCAGCAGCCTCATCAGCCGGCACAAGTAGGTCAAGACGGCTGTCCGCCGTCTCAGATGTCAGCCATTAAAACGTCGGCAGTGACCTTCCTGAATTTCTCACTTGTTTTATATTTATAGCATTGGTTGCGGTTATTAATGTTCTTGTTTTGCAGTGTGCGCTACACAACCCTAGATTCACCAGCTTGTAGCACAAACCCGGCTTGTATCTTTACAATGGATGGTCGTTAGTAAAAAAGTATGCCGGAAATGATGTAGCGACTCTATTCTAGTTGCATTCCTTTGCACGTTTCGTTAGTGTCTTGAGTGGTGCCCTGCATGTCCGTTATCATTAGAATCGGTCAGTGATGAGTTTCTAACGTGAATATAGAATAAAATCAGGCGAGGAATATTGTTATACCGACCCCTAAATCAAGAGCTTTCAGCTCACGATAAGCCTTGATATCAGATATCTATATCTATGGTCACTTTTTTGTTCTTTTTCCTTTCTGTGCTAATCTTTGAACTTCTCGTTGCAGGCGCCTAATTGGCGGGCTACGGTGACTCTGTAGCGCTGCGTTGTTGCAGACGGCGGCTTGGAAAATGGTAACCAGAGCTGGCTTCTAACCGGTAACTTTCAGAGCTCAAGTTTCTCATGTTAGACTGTGGCTTCACGACGACAGTGTGTGTATTCTTTATGAATTATCTGCAGAGAAGGTTACACTGAGGGTTCCTCAGTCCAACACCGTGACCGTGCTGGAGCACGCTGAATGCAGCTCCTCAGAACCATCGAAAGGGCGTAAACACCAGCTGCTCCCATTTTATCGTCTCTATATAGACAGGATTAAGGCAGCAAATGTAGGAAAAGACGTTGAGAGCTGTATATGCATGAGGCAGATGACGGCAGAAGACAAGGTGGGGTGATGAAATTACGAAATTCGCAGGCGCTAGCTGGAATCGGTTGGCACAGGACAGGAGTAATTGGAGATCACAGGGAGCGGCCTTCGTCCTGCAGTGGACATAAAAGATTATTATTATTATTATTATTATTATTATTATTATTATTATTATTATTATTATTATTATTATTATTATTATTGGTTCGAAACAACAGGCGCGCCGGCAACCTTACAACGGAGATAAGCGAAGATGTATGTGGCGTTTCGGTGGAGCTGGAAGTCAAAGTTACAGGCGCGTGCACGAGCATTATTATTACCTCCGTCAAATATTTTTGGCCCGTATTCCCAAAAAGCTATTACGATAGAATTGTTCAAAAGAGAACATTTTCTAAGAGAGACATATTATAAGCGAAGGCTACCGGCCAACGGCAAAGAACACTTGCTGAACGAAAAGAATCGTGAATTCGGCCTTTGACGGTGTAAGATTTGGACTTGCGAGTATGGCACCTTGAGAAATGAACGACGCTAGCTCAGGCGAAGGCTAAACACAGGACGCAAGCAGCTAATTGCGGTGTGCGTCCTCTTGTCTTTCATCCCAGCATTGTTCAAGAGACAATAGCTTTCAGAGAACATTTCCAGCTGTAAAGCATTTCCAGCTGTAAGAAGGGCCTCTGCGAAGCATTGGCTTGAACAGGGATCGGGGGTAGAATTTCTGTTCGCAAATACTGTTCGTCTTTGGCCGGTTGTCTATTCCAATGGCAAGCTAGCTACCAAGGTTGGCCAACGACAATTCTCATAAACCACTCTAGCGTGCGGGCTGCTTGTAAAGGAAGGTC
Organism: Dermacentor variabilis; assembly: GCF_050947875.1. Lineage (NCBI taxonomy): Eukaryota > Metazoa > Arthropoda > Arachnida > Ixodida > Ixodidae > Dermacentor > Dermacentor variabilis. The sequence continues at coordinate 50,782,693 of NW_027460280.1, forward strand.
AAGGTGAGCGTACGTTTTGCGTACGCAGACACATGAACGTAGCGTTTTTTCTTTTCTTTTTTTGTAGCGCGTTCCACACATCGCTCGTGCACCTCTGCAGGCGTATCGTCCTGATACGACTGCAATACCGAGTTGGAGTTGCCTGCTGAGGAGTGACCTGGAGCCAGCGGCATGGACGGCTTCGCCAACGGCACGTGGTCATCGCCCGAGGATCTGTGCGATGACGCGGAGCAGAAGGCCAACCTGAGCGCGCTGTGCTCGCTGCTGCGCAACCTGTCTCTCGAGGCGCGACCGCTGTTGCGGCAGCCGCGTGACCTGCTCGTCATCCTGCTCTACGGCCTCGTCGTCCTCGTGTCCGTGTTTGGCAACGCGCTCGTGTGCCACGTGGTGTTCTACTCGCGCAAGATGCGCACCAAAACAAATGTACTCATCGCCAACCTCGCCGTGTCAGATCTGCTCATGACCACGCTGACAATCCCGCTGAGCGCGTCACGGTTCCTGCTCGACAACTGGCCATTCGGCGAGGCGCTATGCTACCTCGCGCCATTTCTGCAAGTGACGTTCGTGTACGTATCGACGCTTAGTATGGCGTGGATTGCGTGCGACCGCTACAGCGTCATCGTTTACCCGCTGCGCCTGAGGCGCCTTTGCCCGAGCCACCGGGCCATCGCGTGCATCTGGACGCTGGCTGGCGCCCTGTCGTTGCCGCACGCCGTTTTCAACCGGGTCGTGTCACTGTTCACTTACCGGCCGCTGGTGCGCTGCCAGGTGCAGTATCCGCCACCGCCAGCAGAGTTCCGCAAGTGGCTTACGCTGGCTACCTTCCTCACGCAGTACGTGTTGCCACTCACGCTCACCGCCCTCATGTACAGCCGCGTGAGCTACGCGCTGTGGTCGCGCAAAGCGCTCGGCGCGACCACGCGCGAGCAGCAGGCCTGGCACACGCGCTCCAAGCGCAAGTCGCTTAAGATGCTCGTGCTGGTAGTCTTGTGCTTCGCCGTCTGCTGGCTGCCGCTGAACGTGTATCACCTCGTGGCCCACTTCCGTGCCGATGACGGGCCCGACCGGCATAACTCGAGCCTCTTCATCTTCTTCCACTGGCTGGCCATGAGCAGCGTCTGCTGCAATCCGTTCATCTACTGCTGGCTTAACAACAAGTTCCGCCAGGGTGCGCTGGCCTGCTTCACTTGCCTGCTGCACTGCACGCACCGCAGGCGGCTACACCAGTCGCTCATGAAGCCAGCCTCCCTGGCCAGCCGAGGTCAATCGGCCAAGCGCAGCTCGACCCTGCGAAGCACATCCGTGGGCTCCACCAACAAGACCACTTCGGTTTGACCGAGCGTACTAGCGGGCCCCGTCTCGAATGATGTGTTGGGGAGGCAGTATTGTTGTCAAAATACGGTATATAGCGAGCAGTCAGCGAAATCAGGTCGTATCTGAGCAGACGCAGCAAACCGGCAGCGATTCTTACGTGATTGAAAAGTGTTCTTATTGTGCCGGAGAAAAGTATATTAAACATATACATGTTTGGAAGCGATATTTTGAGTATTCTTCTTTGTTTGCGATTGGAAATAATCTTTTCAGAAGCAAATGAATGTACAGAGGCACGGGTAGTGAGAAGTCGATCCAACAACTTTGTCATGGTAATGTCAGCTTTGAGTGAACCGGCGAGCAAGGATGCTGAAGATGACCAAACCATGGTGCACACGTTTGATGTGGTATCAATATTAGTTCATGTAAATTAAAAACCCTAAATAGCAACGACGATGACCTATGATGTGTCCGCTTCACTGCTTTGCACATAGAAGGGGGTGGTTATCTAAATTAAAGTACGAACGCTGTATGAAGGTAAGAGAGAGTAACGCTCATGGCAAAAATTATAGCGCCGCCTGCGTTTGCAACTAGTCTCACAGTCCCATCTTCAAACGACTCACAGGCGCTCGTGCTTCACCCGAGTGACTATTATACGATGGTACTATGACATCCTATCATTCCAGAACGCATCCGTGTCAATTTCTCCTACATCACACGCGTCTGTGAATTTTTCTTATCTTATGATGCACTGCTCCTGTCTCTTGCTGCTGTCACCCAGGTAGCACACAAAGTCTTGAAAACGTCGTATTAAGGGATTCAACGTCTGAAAAGGATTTTTGACCAAAATCGACGCATCAAAGACGTTCCAAACAAGATAGCTTAAAAACGAGGGGTGAATACGTTTTGATAACGTTGCAAGCCAGACAGCTTAAAAACGAGGGGTGAATACGTTTTGCAAACGACTCAAAACGCCACCGCCACGCCACGGCGCGTCAGCCTCTTTAGCGGCTTCTACAATATTCAACAACCCATCAAAGCGATCCAACCTTGCGCAAGGTGGCGATACCGTCGTCAAATCATGTGACCAAGGTGGCCACGTGATTCGTGATGCCGTGCAGCCGGGCGAGCCGGGGCATAGTCGCGTCGTCATGGCGTCGTCACGTCACCGCACTCGCATTGCGCTGTGGTGTGTTTGCGGCTGTTCTGAACGTGCTGCCGCTGCCCTTTGCTATGTAAGTGTTGCAGTGTTTTGCTGTCAAGAAAACGATATTCTGTGATCAGTTTGGGTTGTGCGATATGTTTGTGTGGTTTTAATTTGGAAATCAGTAGTGTTTTCAATTGTTATTTGATCAAGGCGGCCACGTTATTCGTGAAGCCGGGCATAGTTACGTTATCGCACTCGCATGGCACTATGGTCTGTTTGCGACTGTTCTGAATGTGCTGCCGCTGCCATTTGTCATGTAAGTGTTGCAGTGCTTTGCTGTCAAGAAAACGACATTCTGTGATTAGTTTGGGTTGTGCGATCTGTTTGTGTAGATTAATTTGGAAATCAGTAGTGTTTTCAATTGGAGGGCGCGGAGTGGAGGGCACTAATCAGCTCTTCAAGTTCACTGTCATGTTATGTGAGGCGCCTTTTCGCTGACGCTGTAATTAAGGCGTTAAGGGCAGTATAAGGACGAAAGTTACAGGGACGAAATCGTGCCTGTGTGTCCCTAGCGTCGGGGTCGGCCGCTATGCGTGATCCTAACAAGAAAGCATTTTGCAGAATGCGAAGAAAGGCGGCAAAATTTCTGTCTGTGCGCACCTTGCCGATCTCCGCAATAGAGCCATCATCGTGGTATTTTAGTCTCCCGTTTAGCAAGAGTGTTGCAGACAAGGGAACTGGTTCAAACAGGCTTTTTTTTAATGATTCACTACTAGTGCGGTATCCCAAAAGGTGAGGTCAAGTGCTCACCCTATTTTCTTCCCTCGCGCTACAGCGCACTGACAGAATTTTGCGTGCACCATACCGTGCTTTTATCGTTTGCGCTTCAGGTTCTCGATTGTGTTTTCGCCCCCTTTACCCACGTGATGGGTATTTCATGGTATTACCGTGTACCACATGTGTCCATATATTGTGTCCAATATATGAAACGGCCAAATTCGATTTTATTTGACGCCTCAAATGGTAGTAATGTATTGAGTCCCTTGTAGCTTTGTGCTTGTTATCAATTTTACTATTTGGCGAATGGATACAGCATGTACGCTGCATAACTCGCTTGTGCATACTGCATACGTGAGTCGAGTATGCCCTTGGTATAAAATAACTTGTATGCTTTAGGTAGTACGATTGTTTGCAGTTTGGGAAATGTGTCGGAATGTACGCTGTGCGCCCTTCGCGCTTTACGGCGGCCTGCCGAGTTCGTGCGGGTGCCATGTGTGCGCATGGAGTTCGCAAAGCGCTCTGGCAGTTTTATATATATATATATATATATATATATATATATATATATATATATATATATATATATATATATATATATATATATATATATATATATATATGTGTGTGTGTGTTCTGTTCACGCGCTTCGCACAACAGGGCATGTCGCAGTTCTTTGTCCTTGTGCAACACATTTTCCTAGCGTACGTCTGTGCATTATTTGGTACCGGTTTCACACGGGGCTCTTTTAGCCGCTATCCAGTCCGTTACAAATCGAATTTCTCGGTCGTGATGGCTCCTCTGCGCAAGCTACGAGAGTGAGCCAGTCGCATCGATAATTTCGATCCGGATCGGGCTTGATCGCGATCGAAAGTGGTCGTGTGACACCGGTTTTACACATGGATGCCACATAGGGAACACTAAGTTCAATGCTACAGAGTGAAGAGCAAGTGCATATATATGCCAGTGGTGGTATGTGGGCAAGTCTTTCTGGTGAAGCCAATACTTGTGCATTCAAAACATTTCAATGACCAGCGTAGTGCATCAATGTGTCTACTTCGACAAAATAGAGCACCAGTGCAGATATCTGAACATACCTGTCCAGGGCAGCAAGTGTGTCTAGATTGAAACCACTACCAGCATGTGCGGCAGTTCTATTTCCAGCAGCGGGACTGCACAATAATCAGTAGGGTGCTCTCAAGCTGTTTATCTCTGAAGCTCTGCCTGGACTGTGTGCCAAATATTTTTGGACGTGAAAGTGGGGGTGAATTGGTAAACATCAGTGGAACTGTGCCTGGACTTTGTGGCAAATGTTTTTGGATGTGAAAGTGTGAGTGAACTGGCAAAGAATTTGCTCTGGGCTACATGTGTTAAACGTTTTTCTCATTCAGAGTGCTTTTTTTTTTTACTTTAGGAGACTGGAGATGTGCGCAAAGTGGGACATGTCAGTGTGCTAATTATTGTATTTGCTGGCTTGCAAATTATTCGTTGCAACTTTGTTTTTGCCAGAGACGTACAACTTTGCCTCTTGTAAAGGGCTTTTTAGATAAAACACTTAGTATTTATTATGACCATTGCTCCCTTTGTTACACAAATGCAGCTTCCAGTGCATTCCCGTTTATTTCCATGTTTATGTAAGTTTCTAATATGAGGCTTGCATATTCATTTCTCACGTTCTGGAGTGGCAAGATGTAGCATTACTGTCTCATCGTTCGCTGTACTACAGTAGTGTTCACTTGTTACACTGAATCCCCCGTTTAAGTATTCTGTACTAATTTCACTTGATTGCTTTTTTGTTGTATGGTTATTTTTTTCTCGCTATTACCTTCTTTGATATATCCTAAAGGCAATATTTCCAATTTCGCATTGTTCCAATTTTTTTTTTATTTCTGTCACAGGATTGTTTTATGATGGTATGCGGTGGTATTTCTTTTTGTGCTCTTTTCAAGCTTCTAACTGATTGGTAACATTCCTTGGAGGCAGTTACCATCCAATTCATACTCTTGCATTTTTCAGTCTACTTCTTCCATTCGCTCCGATGTCACTTCTGCATAACTCTAGTCCATCTAATAGCACGCGCACTTTACTATGATAAATTAGACACTTTAGTACACTCCAGGTTTTTCTGTTCATTTTTGTATGTGTACTTGGAATTTTGTTTATGTGCTAGTGAATGTTCACTTTCGAGTTCATTACGAATCCTTTCTGCGTCTTTCGTCATTGTTGATGTACTTTTATTTCTATTTGCATTTCTCACACAGTTTGTTCGAACCTTGCATAAGCATTACATTTTAATAAAGTGTTCTTGCTTTGTCACAATGTTCTCATTTCATGCACTCTTGGCATGAAGGGCTTGGTCTGGCCACCTGCCAAGACGTGGCCATTTGTTCTTTGCAGGATGTCATTCCCATTGTGGTTGTAAGCATCGTAGCTTACTAAAGGCGGTATTAAGGATTTATTATTCCTAACAGGCTCATTTTCGTGCGACTTGGTAGACGATGCTCCGGCCATGCGGGGAACAGTGCTTGGCACTGCGCCATGGCTCTTACAGTCAACACGGACGCTTCTACTCATCTGGGGCGCGATTGGATATCGTTGTTCGAAACACGCGATCAGTTTCACCTAACGCGATTGGCCTAGGCCGTGCCAACGGGTGCGGCTGATGACATCTGCGCGGCATAGGCCAGTCGCGTGAGGCGAAACTAAACGCGTGTTTTGAACAACGATGTCTCATCGCGCCCGTCACCCGCGAAAATTAGCTTCAGATGATCGTAAACCTTTCAAGACCGCTTCTAGACCAGCTTTTTGATAACGTCCTAAAAACGTTTAGAAATTGGTTACGAATAGTTTTGGCAAAGGGATTACTTGTGTCTTTCCCAATCCTATTTCTAGACCAGCTTTTCGAATACGTCTTGCAGACCTGTTCTAGATCGTCTCAAGAAAGCAATTAAGCCGGACATTAGCAGAGATATTCGACGTTTTCCCGCCGAAGTTCTCTCATTCGTGTCTTCTTTAACCCGTTTTTATCGTCTTGGATAAACGCTACGAAAACGTTACGTATCTCTTTTGTGCTACCTGGGCAACGAGCGTACTACAATGTCTGCTATGATAGAAAAATTAAGCGGAACATCCCTGAACGGGAACTGTCCAATATACAGGGTGTTTCAGTGAACACTTTCAACATTTTTTAAAGGTTGCCTGAGGCATATAGCTCAATTCTAGTTTGTGAGCCGGTGTACTCGAAGCGGCGGACACTACTTGCACAAAAAATTGAAATGCGATATCGACTAATTAGCAATAATTCACAAATTAAATTTTAGCTAATTACCTTATGACCTATATTGCAATTTACAAATTCTAACCGTGGACCTCGCAAGGCGGATCCACTTGGAACGAACGACACCAGTTTCGAGATATAAATTCCCGAACTTTGCGAAGAAATGCATTGGCGTTCCAGTTACTTGTGTGCTTCAGTGCATGAAACGACGTTTTGTTAACAAATTAACTGGAACGCCAATGCATTTCTCTGCAAAGTTCGGAAATTTATATCTCGAAACTGGCATCATCTTGAAAATTTGTTCCCCGTGGATCCGCCTTGCGAACTCCATGGCTAGAATTTCTAAATTGCAATATGGACCATAATATGTAATTTGTTGAAAACATAATTAGTGAATTTTTTTTAATTAGTCGATTTTGGATCTCAATTTTTTGTGCAAGTATTGTCCGCCGCTTCGAGTAGACCAGCTCATGAACTAGAATTGTGATATCTGCCACAGGCAACCTTTACATATTTTTGAAAGTGTTCGCTGAAACACCCTGTATATATGCGTAGCATTATACGGCGGTCGGCGTGGTCAGTATACCCAGGAATTAGGGCCATTGCGTTCACTTTCCTTTTTCGCCACCACGTCGCGTATCGACATTAAATAATTCGAAATTCCCTCCATGATGTATAAGTAAAGCAACATGTCTGGCCGTGATAACTGATCACACGAAGCTTCCGGTGAAGTTTTTTTCTTAAGTCCTTTGCTTTTTTTATTTGTGCACTACTCTCTCTCCCTCCCTTCTCATTTTTGGTGATCGAGCCAGATCGGCATCGAATTTATCGGCGATTGATTCCACCCTGCCGCGAAAGAAACAAATCTCATGCTGGCTGTTTGCGGCCAGCGAACAGTGCCCAGCGATTGAAACGCGATACTAGGAACTAGGAGCGCATGGCTGCCGCACCCCAGGGGTGAATCTCCGCATCGCAGCCATTGGCTATCTTTAAACAGACGCTCTTTCGATGCTAGCCCCAAGGTCCCCTTCAGTTACGTCTCTAGCACGAGGGCGATACTTTGGCAAAATGGCGGCGCACACGATTGTTCACATTGCCATGGCAACAGGAACAGCAGCTGCGCGGCGCCTCCTCACCCTAGCGCTTTGTTTTTTTTTTCTTTGTTTATATTATGACGACCCGCTCCGCTTGCTCTCCACTCTTCCCCATGCCCCGCGCACCTTCACCTTTTCTTTTTGCCTGTACGCGGCGCGTATTTTTATTTATTTCATTTTTTTTTATCGCGCGCACGCGCTACCCCAGGCATTTTTGTGAACTGGCGCGTGGTGCGCCGTGGGTTCTTTATACGTTAGCACGCACGCAGTCTTGTCCACACTTTGAGTATGCCAGCATATGCCAGAATATATATTATTTTTTTTTCTTTATTGATTTATTTAAGACATTGCAGAGATTGTCTTAGGGGACACGGCTAAATTAAGGCAAACATTCGCCTGACTGCAGAAAAATTCCACTTCCAACACAACAGATCTTTGGCCTCGTTTTATGGACGTCCCTTTCCGAAAACAAATATTTTCGCGTAACTTGGTATGATACACGCTCAAAAAATGAACAAAAGTGAAAAATGAATGACATGTGCATGACTACTAAACACAAAAGTTCACAGACAGTGAAATAAGAACAAAAAATAAATAAAATAAAACTCAAGAAAAAGCGAAGGCCGTTTCATGTACACACATATAAAAGATTTTTATATGATGCCCTAAAGACCAAAGTGTAGAAGAGCTTCTGATATGCGCACTGAGACCTTCTGATATGCTCATTGAGAGATTGCACAAAACTGGACAACATGTATGACATAGTCATGACAACTAAAGAAAGGGAAAATTCACTGGTAATGGCAAAAACAATGACACGCAAAATACATAAAAAATAGATGAAAATGTTAAGATCGTTTTATTAACAGCCATACCAATAAAAAAAAACAAGAACTTACTTATAAACCTGCACAAAGGTATATGAAATGCGTGACATGTTCATTACTACTGAACAAAATGAAAAAGACATGGCAGAACAAAAATAACATTGTAGTAAAAACGGAAATACACATTATCACATTATTTTGCACTTGGCCACATTTTGAGTAACGGTGGCAAGGGGGAGCAGGAGGTAGTCAGCTTTTGCAGCAGCACATAGAAAACATTCGCAGAAAGGCCTATTCTTCAATCAAAGACCAGGTGAAATAAGCCAACAGCACGACTTGTCTTTCGACACGAATGCAATGCTTAGCAGTAAAATTACAGAACAGTACGCATTTGGGCTGGTTGGTTCATGATTATGAGCAATAAAACAGCGCTAAACAACAGGACAAGGTGATATGACACAGACAGTCAGCATATATATACTCCGCCGCTATCTCAAAGTACAGAATCAACAGAATTCCACATGCGCAGGGGCAAAAAATGCAATTAATGCGATAGGAAGGCAATCTCCTTGGGGAAGGAGAGAAATAGAGGGAAGGCTTACACATGCTTCGGCGCTAATATGAATGTGGAAAGCTTCAGAAATAAGACGTGCAAGGTCATTGTGGTATGTTATAGGTCGCATCTTTAAAAGACGGCTTGCAGCCGCATTCATTGCAATGCAGTAATAACCACTGATAACTGACTGATCAGTGATATACGTCTGAACACACCTGTCTTTCCGCCAGCTACACCCGGGGGTGACAGAAGACCTATAGGCCCCGGGTGCTAGACGACCTAGCTACGCCACTGAGAACAAGCGCTAGCCATGAAAGCGGCGAAAAAGAGCGTGGCAGAAGCGCACGCTTCGGAATCAAGCGTATCAGACGTTCACAAAATCGGAACGGTTGGGGAAACTGATATGACGCAGGGAAATTGCTACCTGGGTCTGCGAAGCATGCAAGCAGACTGTGCCCGCACGTTGCGGCCATCTGTTTCAAATGTGATAAGAAAGGGCATATTCAAAGAGTGTGCCAAGCTAACAAGCAGAGAACGACGAAGGGAGCGCGTTGAAACGCGATGGTGTTGAGTGCCGTTCAAGCTTCTGTTAGCGTGAAGGAAATTGTTTCGCCTGGTCTGGAGCCGATAAAAATTTCAATGCACGTACAAGACGTACCCTTGGAAATGGAGCTGTATACTGGGGCTACTGTGTTTGTAATGTCTTTGGATCAGTTTCGTGAAATGTTTCCCCCAATCAAGGTCATGCCAACGACGCTGAAGCTGCGGACGTTCGATGGAGCCATCATCCAACCTGTCGGAGTTACGTTGCCATGCAGTACAGAGATCCGAGGGCCCAGCTGCCTTTTTACATCACGAGAGAAATGGGACCCCCTCTGCTAGGTCGACAATGGTTGCAAGCCATTCGACTCGACTGGAGCCGTATGTTCCAGCTCAACGCTATTCCCAGGTGGGATGATACTGCATGTTCTGGACTGCACACTCTTCTAGACAGGTACCAGAGTTTGTTTCAGGACGAAGTGGGGACAATTACAGAAGAGCGAAATTGTCTCTGAAAGAAGGTAGCGTGCCAAAATTTATGAAGGCAAGAAGTGTGCACCTTTCCATTGCAGCCGGCAGTCTAGGCTGAACTTAAGTTGGAAGACATGGGAGTCATTTCACCAGTCGTGACAAGTGACTACGCCACGCCGGTTGTGCCAGTAGTAAAGAAGGACGGCGGCATAAGACTATGCGGCGAATATAAGACCACCCTAAACCCTTGTCTTGAAACTGATCGGTATCCACTTCCGAGAATCGACGAGTAGTTCACAGCGCTCGCAGGGGGCCAAGAATTTTCTAAAGTTGACCTAAATAGAGTCTATCGGCAGGTAGTAATGTCGTAGTCGTCAAGAAGGTACTTGACACTAAATAATCAAAGGACTTTTTTCCGTAAACAGGCTGCCGTTCGGGGTTTCTCCGGCACCTTCCATTTTTCAAAGAATTATGCACACAATGTTGAAAGACCTGAAAGGCGTCAGCTGCTATTTGGATGACGTTCTAATCACCGGGAAGACGTCAGACGAGCATTTGGCAAACCTCGAAGCGGTTGACTGAGCGCGGGGTTCGAGTAAAGAAAGAACTGTTCATTTTTCCAAATGGAATTACAGTATCTTGGTCATGTTATCAGTGCAGCAGGTGTCAGCACAACGCCAGACAAGATAGAAGCACTGATGAAAGCTACCGCACCCACAGGCAAGCAGCAACTACAATCCTTTCTGGGCATTGTAAATTATTACTGGAAGCTTGTTCCTCGATTGTCTACTCTGGTGAGTCCACTTTACGAACTGCTGCATCGCGACCAGCCATGGCTCTGGGATGAATCATGTCAAGGGGCGTTCGAGGAAATCAAGAATGCGTTGGCGTCATCCTTGATCCTGGCGCATTACAACCCAGTTAAACCTTTGCAAGTGACATGTGACGCTTCCCAGTACGGTGTGGGTGCAGTACTTTCTCATGTAACTGAAGATGGAAGCTCTCTGCCTGTGTTGTATGCGTCGCACACATTAACTGACGCCGAAAAAAAGTACAGTCAGCTAGAAAAAGAAGCGCTAGCCATTATCTTTGCCATGAAAAAGTTTTATTTCTACATCTATCGAAGATGTTTCACGTTCATTACTGATCAAAAGCCATTGCAAACAATTCTGGGGCAAAATACAGGCATTCCACCAATTGCAGCAGCATGCTTACAGCGATGGGCTGTCACGTTGTCCGCTTACAAGTTCTCACTCATGTACAAAGTCCAGTGATAACGCAGAAGCGGGTATTATTTCAAGGTTTACGCTCCAGGGTCCTGAAGACGGCACATCCGAAGGCGAGGAATCGTGTTATGCTCTGCGTCTGGACTCTATGCCTGTGTCCGCCAAACAGATTGCGCTCGCTACAGCACGTGATTCGGTGCTCAGTAAAGTGCTCCAGCTTACAAGCATAGGCTGACCATTGCACTTGCGAGATGCGAGCTTAAAACCATTTTTCGACAGACGTTTGCAGATCAGCGTGCATCAAGGGTGCCTCATGTATGGCCTGAGGGTTTTTATTCCGTCCTCTCAGGGAATCCGTGCTCGACGAACTGCACCTAGGTCATCCCAACATTGTGCGGAGCAAGGAGCTGGCTCGCAGCTATGTGTGGTGGACGTCAATTGATGCAGTCTTAAAGACAAAGGTACGAAGTTGCCAAGCCTGCCAGGAACAACGGAATGATCCATTTAAGGCACCTCTGCCTCCCTGGGCATGGCCGACCGCACCATGGACGCGAATTCACTTGGACTTCGCGGGACCTTTCCGAGGAACTATTTTTAGTGGTTGTAGATGCTCACTCAAAGTGGCCGGAAGTGTTCGTTATGGGAAGCACAACGTCTGGGCGTGCTGTTGCCTGCTTGCGCGAACTTTTCTGCAGATTCGGAGTGCCGGAGATGGTGGTGTCTGACAATGGACCACAACTGGCGTACGAAGAGTTCAAGGCGTTTATGCGGGACGTCGGGGCCAGACATGTCGTGAGCGCCCCTTATCACCCAAGCACAAATGGTCTGGCGGAGCGTTTTGTGCAAACGTTGAAGTCTGCTCTACGCAAGTCATCTTCCGGTGAGTCTCTCGAAGAAACACTTCGCAACTTCTTATTGGCGTACCGAAATACGCCTCACCCTACGACTGGAGAAGCTCCAGCTAACCTGTTGATGGGTAGAAGATTGCGCACCAAGCTGGATGCAATGAAGCCTACAGTGGAGGGGAAGGTGATGCACAGTCAATTCACCCAAATGCAGCAGTGGAGGAGCAACAGAGACTGTTTTTGTGTTAATGAGTGTTCTAGTTTGCAATTACAGAGGCTCAACGAAGTGGGTTCGTGGAACCGTTCTGAAAACTGGGCCAGTCTCTTACGAAGTCATGGTAACCACACCCCGAGGCAAGTTCATCTGGCGTCGACATCTCGATCAGCTGCTGGCTGGTCGAGACACCGATGCTGGCTGCTGGTTGGTTGAGATACCGATGCCTACATCTGTCTATTCCACGTCCCACGTTCACGTTTACAAACGTGCACGCTTATTCTAATTCCTTCCAACAACAGCGCCAAGCTCTTCCATCATGCTTCAAAATCACGATTTCCATTTATTGTACAGAGTCCCACCCCACTTTCTACTAATTTCATATGACACTGCACACTCCAAGCTAATAAAAAGAGGAGTCGCAATGACTTGTCTAAAAGAAGCTCTAAATAAATCTTGCAACCACAAAGTTGAAAGTAGTTTCAATAACCAAGTTTCAAGGCTACGCCTAGCCGGTTTCCCTTCACTCTTGATCTCTAGCGTCTGCGATAAGCTTCTTCAAAGATCAAACAGGCAAGAGAGGGCACTAACACAAAAAAGCCATTTGATAGGAAGAGATTACGTGTGATTCCTTATTGGCACAGGGTATCTCACAACCTCAAGAAGCTGGCACAAAGGCACAGTGTTAATATTCTCTTCAGTGCACCATGTAGGTTGGCCAAGATATGCCCTATGTTGACAAAGACCAAACCCGAACCATGCTCTAAGAAACATGCAGCACAGTATACGGCTTGCAAAAGTAATGTCGTGTATGAGATACCTCTAAGTTGCCAACAGGTTTATATCGGTCAAACCGGACGGTGTTTTCATGAAAGGGCGCGTGAGCACAATTGGGCAGTAAATATAACAATGCGGGGGGCCATCTGGCACAACAATGTAAACGTCACAATTGCCGTCCATATCTTCGTGACACCAGGTTTCTGGCACGGTCTAGAGATAGACTAGAACGGGAGATGTTAGAAGCTTTCTACATTGCAAAGGCCGAGGGCACCATGTGCATTAGCTACCCTTCAGTGACGCTTACCGAAAAAGAGATAGCTTTTCTAATGAGATAGGGAGGTCGTGATGTCCGATGGGCCATTCTAGGTTGTATCTATTTAAAATCCTGTTTCTTCAAAAAAACATTTCGTTGGAAGTAGCGCCTTTTCCGTCATACATGTTCCTTTTTTAGTCCACGTCTTCGTATTGCTCTTTTCTTCAAGTCTTCAAACATCTTACTAACACCATCTAGAAGCCCACAGGCTGTTCTAGCTGCTGGCATACCAACAAAGAGACAGCTAGTAGCACCAACTATGGCACTTCAGACATTCCTTACCTTACACCAAGTTGCTGTCACCTAATATGTCAGCACCAGCTTTCTGTAGCTGTGTTACCACTGATTTTACAAGAGGTGAATATCCGCAAATACCATTTCAGTCTGACAACCAGAACCTTTCGCCGACTGCAATTGACAACCCAACCATATGTGCTGCCTTTACCATGCCATAGAATAACTGGGCATCTCACTGTGCTTCTGCATCAAGCTTGCACTATCCAGCAAGTAGTGGCAGCAATTTTATGCTATAAGAAACTACGCTGACGCTACAAAGTCCATGCACATGTGCACAAATACTTTGCTGAAGAACTTTGCATGTACCTCTACTTTGTTTTCACTAAAATTTTGCATCAACACTGCATTTGTTACCCCCCCCCCCCCCTATTAATATAAACACACTTGGCGCCATTATCTGTGTCGTACATGCAGACTTTCGACAGGCAGCGAGAACAGCACACGCACCTACAAGCTTCTCCGATGGTGAGGTATGTGTTAGATAGTGATAATTTTTTATACGCGAATTGGACAAAGCCAGCATGCTTAGTAAATAATGAACAATGTGAACCGAAATTAAATGAAAACTGAAGTAATAGCTCCTGTTTGAATTTCAATTTTTGTCATGCCCTGAAGGAAGCACAATGTTGGTAACTTGCAGCCGTATGCTGGTAAAGCATTTCGTTAAAATTACCAATAAATATTGACCTTGCCACGAAGGTTGCGGCAAGTTGGCACAGGTGACAGTGATGGCTTGCTTACCTCCCGGTATGACGCGTATACAAAGATTTGCACAAGTATCGATGCACAACTTTCTAGAGGTTCCCAAAAGACTTGTAGCCTAGACACATATATACTTAATACCACTGCATTGTGAATAACAGCACAAGAAAGCTTCGAGCCTCAGCTACTTCAACTTTGAAAGTCAAACAGGAAGCCGCATGACACCGTTTCTGCAGGAAGCAGGTGATGTTTCGCGCAGAAAACCGAAAAAAAAACTATTTTTTGCCTTAGTTTGCAGTCAGTATTTCAACACGCTGCCACTGCAAAAGCGTCTATCACTGGCGAAGCGTTCACTGCAGATTGTGCTTTAATTTGCCGAGTAGGGGGACGATGCAGGCAATCTAAAATGCTCGAACTAGTTGAGCTATGCTGCATAGCTGCCGAGAAGCAACGAGTTAAACAAGACAACTGGGCGACATGCAAAACTGTTTTGTATATGTTTATTGCACGCTTTTTTAAGTACATAGTCAGGTATAGGTGACGTAGGCATATGATGTCAGCAGGCAGTTGCTTAGTGCCGTCTGCCCAAAGAGACATGCACAAAATAGAGACGCATCGCTTTACGATCTCGGCCTCAACGCAGCACATATAAATACAGAGCCTATACCTGTAATAGTTTTCTGGAAAAGAAGATGAAGAAGGGGTGAGAAGGTTAACATTAAATTCAAAGCACATTAAACACGTTTGAAACTAACCTGTGCAGTATCTTGAATAAAATTCTTGCATGGTGTTGTGGAAAGACACTTGACACTGATAAAAGCATACTTTGCATGACGTGTCAGAAATCAGTGCTACTGTATACATATTACTTACATTCATCACCTCTTCATAGAGAAAGCAGCTGCAAACATCCAGAGAAAAGGTGCTAGATTAATACTCAACAAATTTTCAACATCTCATTCGCCCAGCTAAATAAGGGCAATTAAGGACGTCCAACTATTCAAGCTTAGAATAAAGGAAGATCCAGAAAGTTTATAATACTCGTGAGATCCTTGATGTGTCCATGAGCATAAATGCTAACATTCTGAATGTGCATGCTAAATATGTTTATCACAAATGTGCCTCCTATACTGTACTGTCATCCCAATCAACAAGCATTATGTCATTGGTATGTACCTCTGCACTTGCGCACCCACAGGGAGAGCTAAGTACTCAAGTGATAGGGAGGTGATGTTCAACTGAATTGTGCCAAGCAAATTAATTAGTCTGATGCCATAGCAGATACAAGAACAAGTGCACAATATGAGTGCCTGTCAAATGTCTCAGGTTCACACAAATGACAGTACTCGAGCAACAGTGATTTTCAGCACATTTTTACAGAAAAGAAGACTGAAGTTTCTGCACTAAGTACCAAAAACACTGCCTTTTAATTATAAGTGTCTGAATCACAACGTGTCATGTAGGCCAGTTGGCAAAATGTCACAAAAGTATGTTTGTGAGTGCGAAGCAGATATAGAGAAAACTGACATTCTCCTTCCTAAGGAACACCTACTGAAGCAATGGCTTCTAAGAAAGCCTGTGCCACTATCCAAATAATCAAGAAACAGCAACGAAGAAAAATGCAGTGAAAAGATGACATCAAACTAGCTCAGAGCTTCAAAAATTGACCAATAGTGCCAGGTCTCTCGGCCGGAAAATGTCTTGCAGCATCTGGATGGAGCTTTCATAAATGCCATTCTGACTCTGCCATTCTTCTGACTACTACTATGGTTTCCCGGAAACTTGGACATCCTGGCAACTCGAAAGGTGAGGAAAACACCATTGTAGCACAGCTTCAAGCCAGTACACTGTCTTTCACTTTTGCTGCCTGACATCAACAATTCAGTTCATCTGACAGCAAACATTTTCCAACATGTTAGCCACCACGGTATTTGGTGAGGCCTTTAAACAGACTAAGAAGTGTGGAAAAAAGCTGAAGGCGGAAGCAGTTCTTTTGATCAAGTGACTGAGCTTTCAACCTTGCATGGCTTGCATGTGCGATTATGTCCTCGTCATATCTAAATTTGTACTGGGTGAACAATGTACTTCCAATAGAGAAGTTAGATCAAAATGAGACGGCGGCATGATGAAGCAAGTGGACAGCACAACGGTTTTAAAGCATTGTTTCATGCTGAGTAATAAGTTGTAACTTCGGAATAGCCAAAAAGCTTCCAGGTCAACAATGAGCATGAAATGCCGAATCAAGTGGCAAAAGTATGAAACAAGACCTATAAAGCTGTGAAGTTCTTTGAGGCATGTGTGCGCTTTGGAACTTGGCAGCTGTGTGAACTTTCGATGTACAACAAATGTAGTCTTTGGAAACAACTTCTCAAGCATTACCGTGAATGATTTAATGCATCTTTCTCTAACTGTACCCCCTGCGATAATGCTTTCAAGGCAACACCGGAATTCTGTAAATAAAAAAATAAAAGTATGATCAGTTGTTTGCTACCAAAGTGAAATTTCATCACACTAGGTTAAAGGCCTTCCAAGAAAGAATGAAAAACTAAAAGATAATTTTTTTAATTTTGATGTGCTAGAGATTCAATGCCATGTAATTAAATTGTCTATGGCAGCTATAGCAAGTCATAGGGTTGCACATTTGATGGCAGTGACTGCTACAGGAAAGGAGAAAGCACAGGAAATAGCAATGGCAGGTTCTTACATGAACAAAAAATTAAAACAAAACAAGATGGGTGTGGTGGCAAAGGATGAAAAAAAAAACACAGAGAAAAAATTATGGACACAATCACACATCACGCATGCTAGGCAAGAGGTTGTGGTTTCTGCAACTGTTTGCACAAGCTTTGACAATGTACAGCATGTACCAAAAAAAAAATGCTCCACAAGTAAACGATTAAATCACTTTGTCATTGTTCTAGCTTTGAGAGCAGCAAGAGCAAGCTGCTTCATAAACATAGTTCAATTCGCAGTGCTCACCTGCACTGAACCCTGTGCATTATCCTGTGGTTCTGGAAGTGTGCCGGCAATCTCGGGGTGAAATGTACCGTTAAATCAAATGGAGAACAAACTCTGATGCACATGCATTCAGCCAGATCTTCCAGGTTCAGAAAAGACTAAAAGACCAGAGGAAAACTTAGACTTAACAAAGTAGATGCACTGACATTACAGAAATAATTAACATGATTTCAATACACAGGTGAAGGTACTGCTGCCTCATTTCAAAACATTGTTCTTGCTCTTTGTTCTCCTGTTCGTAAGTGCTGTGTATTAAGGCTCGATGTTTAGTGCAATGCCTTTGTCACTGGCTAAGCACTAGCAATGAGGTGCGTAAATCACCTTTAGAGTGTACTCTTCAGCCCCTACTTTGTGGCTGATGAGCCGGCTGTGTTTCTACAAGGCCGGATCCAGCTCCACTGAGTCACTACTAAATTGCAGTTTCTTACAGGAGCAAGGACACCTGCATAAATATTGTTCTTTTTTTTACACTGCAAGAGCTGAAAGTAAGATAATGGGTCTATAATTTTATAATTCTTTAACATCTCCCTTCTTGCGGATTTGTATAATGTTGGCATTCTTCCAGTTCTCTGGAACCCTTGAAGTCGTGAGACATTTTGTGTAAAGGGCCGCAAGCTTAATTTTCAAGCATATCTCCTCCATCTGTGATTAAATTGATTGTTATTCCATCTTCTCCTGCTGCTTTTCCCCAGTTCATGTCTAGCAAGGCCCTTCAAACTTCATTGCCAGTTATAGAAGGAGCCTCTGTACCCTGTTCATTACTACTTCAAATGGAGGTAGCGTGGCTGCTCTGGGTACCTTGCAGCTTCAAAGTTGCTGATGATATTACCCTGCTTATCTTTGAGTGCATACATCTCGACCTGTCCTATTCCAAGTTTTCTTCTCACTGATTTCCTGCTGCGTTCATTTTTTTACTGCTTCGATCCTCAGTCTTTCTCACATTATAATTTTGAATATCCCTTACTTTCTCCTAGTTGAACAGTTTTGACAGTTCCATGAATTCTATCTCATTCATCTCTTGAGTTGGACAGTTTCAATCTTTGTCATTTCTTTATTAGGTCCTTCATTTAACGACATTGCAGTGTAAAATATGGCACTACAATCGCGGCATATCACCGTACGCGTCGCCATGAGCCAAGCGCAGTACGAGCACATCAGAATTGGATTTAACCGCTCTTTCTGCGCATGCGTAAGGGCCAATGGTTTCGAGAGAGAAATGTGGGGACTTTCAGTCCTTGAGATTTGTCTTCACCTAGGTACTATGGGGGAGAACGTTGTTTGCTCCGTTTGTCCTTAGCTAGCAGCACGAAATCGACAGAATGTGTGATGTTGTGGCTGGTGTGGCGAAGAAGCCGTGTCAGTGGTGAGTTTGTTGAGTTTTGTTGTGACGGTAACATATTAAATTCTGATAGCTGCAGGGGGATACGTTTGGAAGTGAGGTTTCTTCTCGGATGACTTTAATGGCAAACCATTACATTGTGCCAATGAATTGCTCATTAGTGTTGTTGAGCATACTGCACAATTCAGGAGATTTGTGCGGGAATGAAAATAGTTGAGTTCAACTGTTTGTATGTAAAGGTAATAAAACTGAACGTCGCTGAGCACTTTATAAGCCGTAAATCATTGTGACAGCTCTCCAGTAACACTGGCAAAGCATTACGCTGCGCCGATGTTCACCAAAACGTTTTGATGAATTGAAACACATTTCGTGTCCTGTATGCTAAAGTACAAAAAATGGACGTCACCATGCAATATTTCATAGCCTTGTATAGACCCTTCTGAAAGCCGTACAGGAACACTGATAGCCTACGTGGCACAAATTCATAGTACTGTATTGTATAAAATATTCACCAAGATAACTTTCAATAGAATAAAGGCAACACTTCAGTCAACCATAAGTACAGGCTGGCTTCTGGAAGGGATACTCTACAATGGATCACATCCATGTCATCATTCAGGTAATCGAGAAATCCGCAGAGTACAATCAACCTCTCTATATGGCTTTCATAGATAATGAAAAGGTACTTGATTCAGTAGAGAGACCAGCAGTCATAGAGGTATTACGTAATCAAGGTGTACAGGAGGCATACGTAAATATCATGGAAACTATCTACAAAGATTCCAAAGCTACCTTGATTATCCACAAGTAGAAATACACCTATAAAGCGGTCAGGCAAGGAGACAATCTATCCACTGCTATTCATTGCATGCTTAGAAGAAGTACTCAAGCTATTAAACTGGGAAGGCTAAGGAGTGAGGATTAACAGCAAATATCTCGGCAACCTTCGGTTTGCAGATGACACAGTCCTGTTCAGCAACACTGGGGACAAATTACAACAAATGATTGAGGACCTTAACAAAGGAAGTGTAAGAATGGGGTAGAAGATTAATATGCAGAAGACAAAGATAATGATCAATAGCCAGGCAAGAGAACAAGAGTTCAGGATCGCCAGTCACCCTCTAGAGTCTGAGAACGAGTATGTTTACCTCGGTCAATTAATCACAGAGAACCCTGATCATGAGAAGGAATTTCACAGAATAAAAACGGGTTGGAGTGTACATGGCAGACATTGCCAGCTCCTGACTGGAAGCTTCCCACTATCATTGAAAAGAAAGTCGTACAATCAATGCATTCTACCGGTGTTAACATATGGGGCAGAAACTTGGAGCCTGACAAAGAAGCTCAAAAACATGGTAAGGACCACTCAAAGAGCGATGGAACAAAGAATGCTAGGCTTAACATTAAGAGGCAGAAGGAGAGTGGTGTGGATCAGAGAGCAAACAGTGACCACCGATATCCTAATTGACATTAAGAGATAAAAATGGAACTGGGCAGGATATGTAATACGTAGGATAGATAACCGGTAGAATGGGTGCCAAGAGAAGGTAAGCGCAGTCAAGGACGGCAGAAGACTAGCTGGGGTGATGAAATTAGGAAATTCGCAGCGCTAGTTGGAATCAGTTGTTGCAGGACAAGGGTAATTGGAGATTGTAGGGAGAGGCTTTCGTCCTGCAGTGGACATAAAATAAACCGATGAAGATGTCGAAAAACTTTATGTGCAGCCATAAAAGGCAATGGCAAAATATATAGTTTTAGCCTTAGAGGATTTATCAGTAACCGTTCTTCTACAGTCTTTTCACTAAATATTTTGTTTTAGCTCTCTTCAGCACCAGAGAAATACTTCACGCTATGCGTGCTGTGCTAGTGAACATTAAAGTGTGGTATTGTTGGTTACAGCCAACTACGCGTATCCAGGTGTAGGTGGTTTCAGTGCGTCTAGTTTGTGCAAAACCATCCGTGGGGATGCTGTGTTTGGCAGCTGTGAAACAAGACACAGAAGGTGCTTCTTGCCATGTAACCGGGCATATATGTTTATTAATTTTGCTCCGGTTATCATGTGGCAGGAAGTACGTCGGCCAGACCGGTCGATGTTTGAATGTTCGACTTCGGGAGAGCTTAAATAATGCACACAATGTCGCAGCCAGCCATCCAAGCTCTCGTTGCAGGAACTGCGGTTGCGAGTTGTCGGTTGAACAGTGCAATGTCATACGCAGGAGTGGTGCACAAACAAGAGATTAAGGTAAGCAGCAGAAATTACAAGATTTGGTAACATGTGTTACACCTTACATTGAGCTGTCAGAGAGCTGTTTTTGAGCCATACGCAGAGGTGGATTTTCCCA
Organism: Dermacentor variabilis; assembly: GCF_050947875.1. NCBI lineage: Eukaryota > Metazoa > Arthropoda > Arachnida > Ixodida > Ixodidae > Dermacentor > Dermacentor variabilis. Next base: position 50,803,769 of record NW_027460280.1, read on the forward strand.
GTGTGGCAAAAGATAAAATACATCGGAGGATGAGAAGGCACGAAAGAACCCTGCGTTTCAGAGCTTCTTGTTTTTCGCTTGATTTCTTTTGCTGCGTTTTGAGGCAGGTAGCCAACTACACGTGCACAGGCTGCAAAATTTCGTGTATGTATGATTTGTTTCACGTAATTGGAACCAAATCTTAAAAATAGAATAGTAGGTTCTCCACAGAAATTTTTGAGGGGTGGACATCTTGCGACCAAGGGGTTACACATCAGCTAAGCCCTTTCTTGTTTTTTCCACAATACAAGCATACTGCCATATTGAATTGTAAATTCACAAATATTGCACTTTGGATGCATTATTGAATTTAATGCTGAATCAGTGACTACTGCAATCACCAAACTTCCCCATTACTGAAGAAAGCACAGCTCGCCGCTCTTAAAATGCGTGTTAATAATGCCCCCATGAAACATGCGCCCGTGACTCAATCTGCGTCAGGTAACGCTTTCTGTGTCCACATGGCAGCAGCATTGAAACACAACACTAATTTTTTTCATATTTCATTTTTTTCTTTCGCCAATGCTGCGACTTGGTAGACGGAGTGAGGGTATGAATGGGAGTGGGGGACATCATTTTTCCCAGGTCGTTCCAGCGGTTAAGACCCAAAAGCACTAAGTTCACCCAAATAGACACTAAGTAATGATTTGACTTGGCTTCATATACTAAAGCTTATCTTTAGATAGGTGGTAGTAAAGTGATGAACATGACTAGAGCTCTGGGTGAAGTTTGAGAAGCTATTTGATGTCGTTAAATGTGAGAGCTTATGGCAAAGTATCGAATGTGGCTGTTCTGGAGTGGAGGTCAAAAGTGAAGCAGGTCGTTGCCATCCAAATTGCTAGAGGCAAGAAGCCTGAACCACCATACAAGTCGTTGCAGAGCAGAGTATGTTCGTCATGTTTCAACAGTGTTTGATTGTGGCATGCTTACCGAGGGCAGTGCAAGACCTCAGTAGGTCACAGATGCACCAGTCGCATAAAGCTGGGTGTAACATTTCACTTGTGACATAAGTTCGCGTTGTCTGCTCAGGACTGTCATATGCTTTCTCCAGTTGGCAAAGGTTGGGAAGGTGCTCGTAAGATAACGCGTATATCAATATTAAATTTACACTTACATCCTATAGCTACTCCTTGGCATGTCAGTCGTGTGGTTTTTATGTAGTGCATTCATAGGCTACATGTTACCGAGAGGATGGGATTTCGCTGCTAGCTTGCAACGGTCTCAGGTTGTGCTCGAGGACATGTGCTGTGTGCTTGTATGACATACCCTGGTTTGGACTGTGTATGTTCTGTGCAGCGACTGTGCTTTAACGGGGAAAACCAGCGAGACAAACGCGTTCGTAGGAGAACATGTGTGGACTGGACAAGCACTGGATTTACAAGGGAAGAGTTGCAAGTTCAGTGCTCGTTCTGACCACTTCTTCTGCATACACATTTTTGTTTCGTAGGTTTCTTGTTCAATAATTTCCACCAACTAGCCCATTAAGAAGTTCTGTTGTAAAAGGTGGGCTTGAACGCAAAGTGTGGGCCCTTTTACAGGAATATTAGAGAATTTTGTGTGTTTTTGGGAGCACTGCGTTACTAAGAATTCTGAACGAGCAATTTTCAAAGGAAACACGTGAACACTGCTTTCAAGCTATGAATATCTAAAAATTCATGAACACAGAACCTGAGCTACCAACTTAGCTTGTATAGTGAAGCATTAATTAGTATGCATTGCAAAAGTTCAGGTGTCAATTGGAAATCGTTACTGCTGTTCCTATGTGTACCATTTCTGACTGATGTTTTCGGTTGTCGTGTGTGTTACAAGAAGAAGTTTTAGACGGGTTGGATGTGTGGCATCAATTTTTCTAAGAACATATATATAGAAGAATGTCCACATTGCAGTTCTTGATGCAAGCACTATCTTCAGAACATTACTAGACTACTAACACTGCCCCCCCTTCAGCATATGACTATAAAGTTGTTCAGGATGTTCAACACATAGCTTGCAGTGCATGGTGAAAACAAGCTGGACCAATGTGTACTATAACAGATAATAAATACTGCATTCGCGCATTTATAATGCTACCATGAATAACGCGAAGAGGACTTTGTTTCTCAGAAAGAAGAAGAAAAACTGCTTACTCTGGAAGTTAATATACCAGCAGAAATTATTACAGTAAAAACGGGAAACAACGCAAGAAAGCCGATGCCCCCCAAGGCTTCATTCATTGTTACATTGAATTGCCATCAGAAAATAAAGGGAAAGGGCAAGTGCTGACATTTGTACCTATCGGCGAGAACGCCATCGCCATCCATTAACATCCACCAAGGTTATTTGACAAACATTACTTCATAAATGCCCGCAACACAATTGAACACGCCAAAACCTTGGGCAGAGTGCATGGTGACATAACGTGAGACTCCCAAGACCATTCACTTATGTTGCACAGCAGCACCTATCGCATCTTTCACATCAATTAGTGGGTAAACAGTGATCAATGTTCATTACGCATTCACATCACACAAGCTTAATTTATATGGAGAGACCATAATTTAACCAAGCGAGGAGCACCGAGTGATAACATCACAATCACAACGAGTTGCAACGCACCCCTCGATCGAGCTGGTGGCGCTGACTTACCACGTCCTTGGAAGATGTTGGTACATGTTTTTCAGACATATGTACGGCCCAAGTTAGCACCTTATTGCCTTATACAGTGGAATCTCAATAAATGGAAATCGCTTAAACGGAACACCATCCTCATGACTGGTTGGTTTTGTACTCATACAATTGTATTCAGCTTTATCGCTCAGTAAATGGAATTCCTGATAAATGGAACCAATTTCCCTGGTCTCTTGAGGTTCCTTTTAAAGAGAGTGTACTGTAGAAGAGTTTGCTAAACACATACTTGGTTTGTATGCACAAATTTTCAACCTAAGGTTATATACTACATTTTTGCTTGTGTGCACATGAAGAAGGCTGAATAAAAAATTTCACAAGAAGTTTTAAATGAACATTCAGTTATACTGCTCTCATATGAAAAAGAAAAGTTGGTAGAAACTGACACACAAAATGACAAATAGACATTTGTAGGATGACAACAGCCCATCCCATGGGTAACGGGAAGCATATTTTTATTTTAGTGCATGTTCCCTTAAACCACCAATGGTAAAAAAAAAAAAAAAAACGGCTGGAAAAGCCCATGGTCAAGACAAGCATGGCTACTGCTTATCCTTGCTTCAGTTGCCCTTGTCTTGGGCACCCTTATCCTTCTTGATCTCCCTGGATGAGCTCTCCAAGTGTGTTGCAGACAGCCTCACTCTGGGGGTGCAAGAGGAAGACGAGGGTCCCGAATCAAATCGTAGCCTTCTGACTCTACCTCATCCTGCACAATGGCCAACACAGAAGCTTCAACGTGTTGAAAGGCACAGCTTAGGTAGGGGCAGAAAGAGTACTCTCTGCCAACCAATTAGCTGTGGCCTACCTTCTTGGGTTCTTTGGATTCTTCTGTCTCCATGGGCTCGTCCTTGACCGCTGCTGCAGGTTTCCCCTCTGTAGATGGACTGTCCAACTCTGCATGAGCGAAATTACCCATGGCACAGTGAGGCCATGGCTTGGTTTGTTTTTATGCGGAGTAGGTTTCAAGACTTGACACTCAAATTCTTTAAAGATACAGTACATGAAGCAGAGGCCTGACAGGGGGGGGGGGGGCGGCCTTAAAGATCCGAACACCTGGCATTGGCTTAAACTCCAGGATACCCCTTTCCCCAGACACAGCTAAGCCGCGCTCGGCTACACGCGGCAGGGTCCAACCCTCATGTGCTTGGGTATGTGGTGTCAACACACACAAGATTTCTGTTGACACCGACGTCCCTGCGGGGCTCATTTAGATGATATAGTTTGCTTATGTTGAGGGCAACTGATTTTTAATGCAAAATGTAATAAGTATGTTTCACAAGGCACAATGATTCTACAGTAGGGGCTGGTAAATCAGTGTGAACTGAAACAGCAGTGTTCAAGGCTGAAGTGGGCAACACACAGAGCAAACACTGCACATACCAGTTTCAAAATAGCCCTACAAAATATTACAGAGATATTGGGGGCGAGGAGTTACGGAGTCGCCATCTGTCGGAAGCGCCTCCCTTGCGTAGTATGAGGGATCACGCGGCGCACTTCTTATAGGTTTCGCTTACGGTGCTCCATAAAAACACCACGTGGCAGCCCTCCTGGACATTTATGTAGGTACTCTCAAAATGAGGGAAGTTTTTGACTGTCGATATAATAATCTTGGACAAACTTAAAGCACAGAATCGCTTACAGACACCATCTTTTTACCGAATGCGTACAGTGAATGCCACTACGGGCGGTTGCCGCGATGGAGTCTCCCGAACCGGCTTCTTGCATGAAAGGTAGGCAAACGCTGAAAGTAAACTATGCGAAATATGTTCTTATAGTGGGCTGTCTATATAACCAAATGGGGCATAACAGAATGAAGCCTCAATGCAGCAATCGCACGGGTTCGCAGCTACTGACTGCATGTCTGCATGCATGTCCACGTACAATGTTTTGCTTTCGCAGTGAGTGCATTATCGCACCGTGTGTGTGCGCGTGCCCTGAGCCTTAGGCCGCAGTATATGAGCATTTGACAGTACACTAGCAACCACTGTTGCGTGGACGCTACCAGAACTGTTGAAAAATAATTTCGTTGTGGACACGTCGACGTGGTGACTGTGATGTACCGTCACGACGATTCAATCTTTTTTTTTGTCTTCTAAATTCTTGGATATTTCAATATTATTTCTCAAGTTGCGTAGCATTGTATGTTTATTGGTCTTCTCAGCATGCGATTTCCCTCTGCTTCTTTTTCGTAATCCAGTGCATTAATTCATAACACAAACATGACCATATACCATGCCTTTTTTTAATGTGCGTCTTACCACTCCCTTTCCGTTCAATTTTCATGTAATTATAATAATTAAGGAGTTGATTAATTAAGACTAATTATCTAGTTAAGCAGAATGCGCAAAATAATTTGAGTATCTCCAAGCATTGGCAAACAACATTACCTTGGCTTGGTCTAGCCATGAGCAATTGCATATTTTTAAAGTATGGCTCAAGTTACGTGGGAGACCCTGTATACATACCCAGCATACTGTGAACAAGTACAGGCTCATCAATTTTAAATAAATAACTGAAAACTAGCAGTGCTACAAACTAATTGTGTGACATGCAGGAGCATCAATGTACCTGCACAACGCATTCTTATCTCTTGCACATCTGTTTTGAAGTGATATCACAAGGAACTGTGAAAAGTAGTTGTGTTTTTCGCTGCAAATGAGCTACACTATGAAATAGCACTCATGTGAAATGGTAAGCAGATGACAAAAAAGCAGCTTCCCACCCCCCCCACACATTTTTACATGCAGAAAGTTACAGAAAATATGAAAAAAGAAAAAAAAGTTCTAACTTTCAACTCTTAACTCCTTAATTGGTCAATTCTCACCATGCCGTTTTGCTTCATCCTCATTGAAGACTGTCACCTCATCCTCCAAGTCAAGCGGGAACATCAGCGTATCTGCACAACACATTATTGTTGTGTCTTACTCATCCTTTTTAAAGTGACAACACGAGGAATTGTAAATAGAAGTTGCATTTCTCCTCTTCAAATGAGTTGTAATATGTGACAACTAGCTTTCATTTGAAATAGTAAACAGATGACCAAAATAGCAGTTTCTTTATCAAAAAAATTATAAGCAGGAAGCTGGAGAAAAATAAAAAACATTAAAAGATTGATTATCCATATCCAACCCACATCTTGAAATCTATGTGAAGCGAAGCTTTCCTAATGTGAAGTCAAGAGCTTGACAAAATGTCTGGTTGTGGAGTAACGATCAGACATTTACGAGGTTCCCAGAGTTCTCTACTCTGGGTACCTCATAACAGAGAGAAAAACAGAACGCCGACCAGGATGGAGTTGTCTAAAAATTCCTAAACGTCTCAGCTTCCGCATGGAAGCCTTGTTCACAGTTTTTTATTTGGCCATATGCCTGTCGTACTTGAATGAAATCAAGTTTCACGAAATCTCATCTAGTCGGGAAGTAAGGGCTTAAGAGGCTTCATAGGCATATAGTGAACAAGGCTTTCGTGTGGAAGCCAAAACCTTTAAGAAATTTTAGACAACGCCATTTAGGTTGGCATTCTGTTTTTCTTCCTATTATGCCTATCCTAGTGATTAATGCAGGAAATTTGCCCATTTCATTCCCGAGTCTGGCATAAAGGAAACTAGCATGCACGTATGTGCTCTCACATTCTCATGCTACACAATTACACACACGGTGATCATCTCAAAGAGCAAGTTGGCACTGGTATGATAAAAGTACGCATGTGATTATGGCCTAATAGAAGCATTGGATCGGGGGGGGGGGGGGTTGAGGTTCAATCCCACCATGCGGGCACGTAATTCCATGTTTTAAGTATGAGCTATTCGGCAAGAGAGCAGCATCCAGCAGCCAATGTCAGGTATGTCCGGGAGGGTTTGCAAAGAAAAAAAAAAAATGTTCCGCATTAAAATAAGATACAATATTTTACCCCATAAATCTTAATTGATCAATTCTCACCACAGTGCTGTGCTTCAGCACCTCTGCAGATGGTCAGATCACCCTCCGAGTCATCAACGAGGTCTTGAGTAACACCTTTGGTGAGGAACTCTGCCCATGAGCTGTGGTCGTAAGGATGGCTCAAGGTGTCCGAGTCAAAGGCAACCTTCTTGGCAGGAGGCTGCGCCTTCCTCGGAGACCAAGACACGCCTTGTCCTCTATTAGGAGATGTTGCCGGCATTTTCCTTCGCGCACCTCCATGACAATCTGCATAGTCAAATCCTGTCTTTGGATGCAGCACTTGTACGACGGTATAGACTCTGTATAAACCTTACTCTTGTGTAGAAGACTCGCATCATAACTTAACAGGGTATTGACAATTTTGCATATTGCTCATTTTGGTTTAATAAGCAGATGTCAACTTGTATGAAGGCTCAACTCCTAGAGTGCAACAACAATCACTAATTAAAGATGTACTACTTAAGCAAACAGAAAATTGGGTAAGTTGGTACAGATAGATCATGATCACTAATTGCATCTTTTGACACTACCTGTTTCAAATGCACTCCAAGTCCAGTGCCGTGGTGAGGAAACTTGCAGGTTACATCATTGAAACAGCAGGCTGGTAGTTTATGTTATTACAAACAAGTGACACATGTGCCAGTCAGCTTGCTGTGGCTAACACGATCGTGTCATCAAAAGCAGCATATGATAAATTTATTTCCCTATCAATACAGGTTGATGTAAGGCGCGAGGCTAAAAAAAAAACACACTTTGTGTGGGTCTTGCACCTCACATTTATTTATCTGCACCTCTGCATACTGATATCCACAGCAAAGCTGGCTAGTCCTTTCATTTTTCTTCAATTTGTGCTCATTTGCATTCAGCATGAGATAAGCCTGGCCTCCTCCTAATCCTTCCATGAATACACAGCATCTTTTCCTCCCATCTTATTCCAAGTACTCAATGGAAGAGGCGGACTTGTCCTTGGCAGTTTCTGTTAAAAATTGTCTGCACAATTGAGACTTTTCGTCCACACTTCAAAGGTTCCTAAGCTGCAACAAGACAAGCGAATAAACTGAATTCTATGATAAAGTGCAGTCTTTCCAAAGTAACGGTGTTTCAATGACACGAAGAGATGAATTGATCACAGGCACAGGGACTGACTGCTGCACCAGTTCTAAATATTACTGAGCCCTTTGTTAAATGGTGCACAAGATTTGGCACGAGCTCAGGCCAAACCATATTGTCTACCTAGTCATCTTTTCCAAAACAAAAAAATTCCTTCCACTCAAAGTTTTATTGTATTATACTACATTTTCCTGCACTACAGTGGGTTAGATTAAGTGGCCCACACAACATTCATCAGCTACACCATTTGCACGCAATCTTTGAATTTTATATATATAAAGGTGCTTATGTCCGTGTATTGGATAATGAAAAAGAATAAGAGAGCAAAAATCTAAGCACCAGAGCATGTGTATATACACTGACACATGCAGCCAATGGAAGTTCACAGATGCAAGTTGACAAGGTGCATATGAAGGCGACAGTTCTGCCTTTGTATGGCATTATGCAGACATGCAAACCCAGAAAGGCCTTCATAGTTTATGCACCATCAGAGAGGCATAACTGAGATCGAGCCACACCTTGGGTATTAAGCAAAGGAGCACAGCATCCCCAAAGCAAGCAATTCATGTGCAGGTGTGGTTTTATTAATCAAGGTGGTCCCCACACCACTCTTATCAGCAATGCAGTAGTGCATGACGTCCCAGTCAAAAATAAAAACTAAAAGAGAGAGAGAGAGAGAGAAAAGGAACAATCTATTTCAGTTGGATTTTCTAATGAGACCCAGCTGGTTCCAATTGGACATCATGGGAGGGACAAGTTCCTATTGGGCTTCATGCTAAGTCCAATTCAAATTGGGCATCATGAGACGTCCAGTTTGCTCCATTTGGACATTTCTAGAGCTTGGTATGCGAAATGGCCCCATTGGAAGTCACGAGTAACCTCGTGAAACAACAAAATAGTTGATAATAATAGCAGAATTATTCATGTTAGTTTTCAAGTAGAAGATCTTTGTACTTTGGTGTGATCAATGGAGTTTAGCATTTAGCGTTCTATCAAGGTAAAAATGTCTTGAAATTTTACCAATGTCCCATGAACCACTGGCATAACTTAGTCAACCAAATATCACTTACATATATAGCGCCTGACATCTATCCCTCGTATAGTGAAGTGGTGAATTCTGGTTATGTCAATGAAGAGAATTGCTATAGTGTGTTCATGCATGAGTATGCTTCTTGAAAGGAGTTTTGAGAATGTTGGTGTCAGGTCAAGCTAAGGGCCCATCTGTTTTTTTTCCCCCTTTCCTTTGTTTTTCATGTTAATCTCAACGAGTCCACTTCAGAGACCAATTGGGTAGAATTGTGTTTAAACAAGCACATGGTGCAATTGGACCTGTCTATTTTTCCAATGGGTGTCCCAAAAAAGAACTGGAAATTTCCAATTGGTTCGAGCAATTTCTTTTACTGGAGTTTGTGGCACATGTTTTGTGAATGAAAGCTTTATGCTATCGATATTGGTAAAAAAACTGAGAAGTGTGCTAGCTGGAGATACATGTACTGCCAGCATCACTGAAGCTGTGAGCGAGTCATTTGAATGCTATTTTGGGTCTTATGTTCATATTGTAAGGATGCTGATGTCAGTATACAAATGTAATTGTCAGTAGACTTAGACTGAATAGTTGTCTGCACAAGATATAACTCCATGACAGAATGCAATGACCTGAATACTCCACACACATACACACACAAAAGAAAAGCTGAATAAAGGAAAAGTAGTGTAGTTCATGCAGAAGTTGATACAGCAGGGCAGTTGCTGTTCATATTCATTCACATGTATGCAGTTTTTTTTCAGCAGTGCCACCACCACCATGAGATATGGGCAAGTGAAATCACAAAAAAGCAAAAATATACAGTATGCCCAATCAAATAAAAACAAACACACAAATAAAGTCAATATGCACATTTGCATAAACCATTTAAAAATATCTTTAGGTTGTACAGAGATGGCAATGGGAAAATGATAGTGCTGCAGCAACCACCACACATTTATGTCTTATGTACATGGGTCACCAGTGACATTTCACAACGAACCTTTTTTAAATCTGCTGACGCCGCTAAATGTTTCACTGAAATTGCTACAAAATGTCAATTTTCTTGCATTTCATTAGTTCACTGAAAATGGCAAAAGGCAAGCAAGGCAAAAGGCAAGCAGAGCGACAAAAGGCAAGCAATTAAGCTCACCAGACCCCAATGGTCCCTTTGGCAAACCTTTCACTGGAGGCACCAAGTGGCACTGCTTGGTGGTTGGTGGAGATGGCTGAATTGAATGACTGGGCCTGTCTGTTTGCTGGTGACAGGAAGTTGGTGGACCAGACGTAAGTGGTATGAAGCGGTATCCGTCAGCCAAGTACAAAGATTGGGGCCCTGGTGACTGCAAGGAGAGTGAACATAGTAACCACCATATAAAGTAAAAACGGGGAGTGGCATGCAAGCACAACAGCTCAAACAGCATGCACAATATATCAACCACATGCTCACAGCAAACAACATATCGAAATGTGGAAAACCAGGGTCAGTATATGGTAATCTAGCGATTCTTTCACCTTGATTCTAATCCTTTGTTATCATTCACTGCTCAAATCCGGCCAATCGTGGTAATTATAGAGGAGGAGTGGAACTAGGACCACTGACAAATTGTGCAAAGGAAAAGAACTGGAATAGAATCGTTAAGATTATCCATGGCCCAGCATGCATATGCGATCCTTCATGTATGACACTGGTAAATGGAGGGTTTTTTTCGAATGGGCACAAAAGCCAGAAGTGTTACTTGAGCTCTAAATAGCTTGATAAGTGCAGTCAGGATTTACTCCAACTAAAACTAACATTTGCTCTTTGACATGACATACCTCTTTAGGACCAACGTTAATTAGTAAAACTAGGATGAGATGATTCACAACATTGACAGAGTTTCATGTCCTCTTGCCACACTATAATTTTTAGGCAGCTTCTATAGTTTGTTGCATAAAAGATGTAGTATGCCTGCTTTTTCAGAAGCTTAGTCTGCAGTTATCATTGCATAAATTATGTTAAGTCTTAAATAGCGTAATGTGCACATAAATACACAGCTACAATTTGATAAATGAATGCTTTCTAAAGATGTTCCAAATTTGTATTGCCTGTATTTCAGAAGCCCTCTCAGATTCTTCCGACCCCCCACCCTCCGCTTATATAACAAGTGTCGCTATTCAGATGCGCAAAGTTTTAAAAATTGTGACATAAGTACACATTGGACTATCATTCAGAGATACTGGCATACTTGCATGAGGAATGATATGTTCAACAAGTTAATATTTACTATTATTAACTTTTTAATTACTCACTTTACCGCAAATGTTGCAGTAACAATTTGAAAACGATCAGCACTTGAGGCACGTCTATGTAAAGTAGGAATTTGTGACTACCAGCAGATTCATCTTTTCTGCCATTAAAGTTGTAGTGAAAAGCCTCCCCCTCCCCCCAATTTCACATCCTTTCTTCTTTTTGCACTATGACACAAAATGGATTGCCCACGTATTTCAAGGCACATGTAGGCAGACAGGCCCTCCACTAAACGTTGCTTGCCCACGTGCACATACTGTCACCTTTTTGTCATTCCTTCAGGAAATTAAGAAAATGAAATGGACAATTTTTTCAAAACTGGTGCCAGTAAGCTTTTCGACAATATACATAAAAATGCTTTGTTCACTGGATGCCTTCAAGCTCCACTTCAAAAGTGCAGTACAGCCTTAAATTTCCAAAAACTGGACTGCACGTTTGAGAATTTTAAAAATAATGACATTTGACCTTGATCCTATATTAACTAATCCATTCTTGTAATGTAGCCAATCGGGTAAAAGTACTTTGACACTCAATGAGAGTAAAGTGATTAATAAAGTTCTTGACTCATATACCGGGTGTTTCAGCAAACACTTAAAAAAAAGATTGCCTGTCGAAGATAGCACAGTTCTAGTCCATGAGCTGGTCTACTTGAAGAGGTGGACATTACTTGCACAAAAAATTGAAATGCATAATTGACTAATTACATTTTAAACTAATGACCTTAAAGTAATTACCTTAAAGGTAAAGTAAGCCCCAAAAAACTCAAGCCCAAATTGGAAACTCAATCGTAGGAAGAAATGTATTTTGACAGACAGTTACTACTTCTTTGGTGTGACACCGGAGTATGGTTTGCATGAAAGCATGCACCAGAAATGGCATTAAAATTATGAGGCACTCTACTCTGGGAAGCTCATTTTGTTTAACTAGGGATGCACAAGACAGCAATGCAAGAATTCAGAGGTTCAAAATAAGAAAGGTTCTTGTGAATTTGTTGCCATTCTGCAGGGCACTGCTACTAGGGAACTACATATCTTGGTATGAAAATGCAGTTGCTATGTGAGCCCACTTGATAAAAAGAACAGTGCTTAAGTTTAAAGTAAACAAGACGTCAGAGCTAGAAGTAGGAGCTACCTTACAGAGGTATTGTACACTAACAAAAAAGCTTCTGAAACAAAAGTTGCGTTAATTTCATTTCAAGTATGCTAAGAATACAGGCAGACAATTATCGTTTTCTAAACTGTGTTTTTGCATTAACTGTATATGTCAAGACGTTTGCATGAAAATTTTTTCTGGGGATAAGAGAAGCTTTACCCCAACCAGTCTAGTCATTTTTCATGGAGCCACATGGTTGCAGAGCTTCATGGACAACACCTAGGCTAAATAAAAAATATGCCTAATCATCAGCATATATGGTCTGAACGACTATGCACTGTTCATTTTGACCTGGAAACTGTGTTACACCTAGGTCACACAGGCGAATTCAGCGAAGCTGCAGCAAATGTCACTTTGACAGCACACTGCTACACATGAAAGGAGTGTCATATGGAATTGAGTGTCCAAAAGTAAATCCATAGGCACATCTAATTATTTTAGGCAGTATTAATTGCACAACAACAATCTGATCAATAACCACAAGCCGAGAAAAGACTGCATTGCACCTGACACTTGTGCAAAGCACTGTGCATTTGAAAGTGAAGTGCTGAGGGTGGTTAAGTATTGGCGGTTTTTATTACAAGTGGCATGGGAACATTGATAATATTTGAAATCTAAAAAAAGTCACAGTTTCACCCATATAATTGCTATCACAATAAAAGATAGTTTTACCTGCATTATTTCTGAATCACTGCTATTGATGCTACATACTTTGACACAGCAAATGGCAGACGCAGTCACTGGCGAGTGTATTTTAGTGTCTACTGCGATTAGGTTACCTGTGCTAGAATTTTTACACAAAGTACAATAAGAAGGAGACACGATTCTTTTTTATTGTCCTTCGTGTAAAAATTCCAGTGCAGTCCACAAAACGATGCTGTAACAACTAGCTCCAATTGAAGCCATATTGCACACTGTTACTAAACCAGACATATTACTAAAGCTATCTATGCGATAGCCTCCAAATGGCACTAATGATGAAGTGCACTAGCTCAAAGTAACACCGAATTTGCCTATCTGACAGGAGTATTAGCATGTCAAAGCAAAAATATCTAGCCAATTAGCGCTTTCTGGCATATTCAGGCGAGAACAGCGCTAAAGACATGAACACAGGTGAAGTCTCATGGAAAATGACATGTTGCGCCGATTGCATGTTTCCAGAAACGTTATGTCGACGTGGTCGCCATGATTGCCACGCCGGGCACACCCGGACGGCGGCCTGAAGGGAGACGAAGACATAGATGGGGACCGAGGGTGAGAGTCTGTTCATTGAAAGTGCAGCACCTTAAATAGGCTCGGCGTCACTACGTCAGCACCCTCTGAGGACAAGGAAAGTTGCGGTTTCGAAACCAAAACCCCGATGTAATAGTATCCATATGCCTTCACCTTTGTCTTAAGGCTGTTCCCACATAAGTTTAAATAACCATGATAGAGTGTATAAGCGTGACTGAAGAGGACGTAGAAAGAAATATATACACAGAGACAGTGCTGTCTGTTTCTTTTTACATCCTCGTTCAGTCATGCTTACACACTATCATGGATTCAAACCAAGTAGCCTGCCAACATGATTTAACCAAGTTCCTGAATAACCAACTAGCTGATGATTTCATGTATAGCTTTCTTACAAATGGAAGTTGGGGAAGGTCGTCCTGCTGCAGAAGTCCAATAACATTTGATCCCTCATTAACTGCAGCCTAGTTTCCCTTATACACATACCTTTCAGAAAATAATGGCAGTCATTATTTAGCTCTTTAGAAGATCTCATTTTTCCCTCCTTGCTAATATGGCTTCAAAAAAATTTTCCTTTCAAACACAGCTTTACAAATGACATCCTTTACAAATCCCTTATCCTCTGCCATGGATCACTCATCTTTAATAGGTTTTTGGTTTTCTGGGTACAACTGGCTAGAATTCATCAGACTGCAGAAAATAGCAGTGTCAAGGTTTTGCATTATTGAAGATAGCTAACTTCACAGATGGTAGGATTTAAGTCTTGCGTTAGCATTACTCGTCAGGCTCTCTTGGTGAAATTTAATTTGCACAATCACTTGCCTAGTTACTGCCTCAAATTATATTAAAATGCGTGTCTCTGTGGCAAAAAAGCAATCCTGAGGAAATAATTTATCTCATATTATATCCATATTTAAGAAATTTCAACATTTTCTGAAACACCACGTGTATATATGCTTCACAGCCTGAAAGTAAATATATAGCTATATGTTTCCTCAATCAAAGCATGCAGGCATCATGCAGGCAACCATGCAAGGTGCTGAACAAGCAAAATAAAGCAAATAGGCATGCATGAATGCATATGCATCTTTATAGGATAGGCCACACAGTTCCGTGTCTACAAGAAGAAACTAGCAAAACCTGTGAGGTTGATGGCTGACACAGGACTTCACTCCTTTCTTGGGCAGCTGTTCAAATTAACAGTATTAAACAGAGCACCACAAACACTTATAACTTACACAAGCATTGCAGAGTTTGTAACATAAATATGACAAGCCTCTCAGATTAGAAATCAATCCTTATATAAATCAAGCAGCTTGTTAAGTTTCATCTATTCACCTTGCAAAACTGTTAATGAAGCTTGTTCTTTTAAAACATATTTGTTAACTCAATCTGTGCTCAAAAATTATTATATAGTAGTATCAATATCCATTTTGTTTGTCTTGTAGTCCCTTGACAGTCTCACATGTTAACAGACTGCTGCTGCAACCCTTCAAAGGGTTCTGGGGTCGATCCTGCCAAAAATAAAAGATTGATTGATTGATTGAAATGGGCACTATAAATGGCACCACAGCAGAATTATGATGCAAGTGATACCATAAATCTTGGAATTTCACACTTTCCTAAAACTGCTCTGGTGAAGTGACCGACAGGACAAAACCTCATTTAAAGTAAAGCACACCAAGTAAGTATGCATTGGAATGATTGAAGTTTCTGTGCAAATGTGAATACGTCCATGGCATGAGAACCTTGAACTACCTAAACAGTGCAGCTCCAGGAAAAATAAAGCATAAAGGAGATAAGCAGAACCAAAGCAATTGTGACAGAACATAAATACTATTCTGCAAACAGATTAATGTCATGGGAAAACACGGGGAAGGCGGGAGATGGAAATTCAAGACAATGAGCAAAACAAGAACAAGTTGAAAGCAGGAGCTAACGTTTCGACAAGTGGACTTTTCTTCAAGGCCTTGAAGAAAACAAGTCCACTTGTCGAAACATTGGCTTCTGCTTTCACCTTGTTCTCGTTTTGCTCATCGTCATGAATGTCATGGGAAGCATAAGCTATACATGCTGTAGAACTCCAGGCAAAGATAAAGCATAATTGAGTGAAGCAGTACCAAAGGCAAATTTTATGAATGAACATGCATACTATTCTGTAAATCCATGAATATCACAGGAAGCTTGAGCTATATATGCAGCACAACTTCAGGCAAAAGAAAGCAGAGAATGAAACAGAACCACAGCCTTTGACTAATACATTCTATTCTGCCCATTTCATGCGAATTTTCATTGCCATCAGTCTCAAAGACAGAAATAAATGCATCTAAAGAATGAGACACTACAAGGCAATGAACTTGAGAAAAGGGCAGCCTGTTCACCAATTGAGTTCTACCTAACATGAAAAAAGTAACTCTATATTACACTACGAAATGAAAAACTTACGTTGCATTAGTTCCAAGCCAACATTCAAAGCTGGCGCACAAAGTGGCGTCTCATGGGAGCCACCAGAACTTACCAGTATCCTTGTTGTGCTCCGCATCAGACGATTCATCCGATGATTGCTGTCGAGAGATGAATAATCAATTATCAAGCGATTTAATTATGGGAAATAGAGTTCCAAAACAGTGCTGTTGAGTTTACAATGCACAGTATAATTAAACATTCATTAGACATGAAACTTTTCGAATTAAACTGCTTAAGTCATAGAATGCATGGTGCAGAAGTAGTCACAAATAGCACACTGCTGCCATTATTGCCAACAATCTTAAACATGGTTCGTGCACCAGAAGACAAACTTCCATGTAAATAAGACATGCATGCAGGATCTGCTGACATACATGAGCCGCAGAACTCCACTCACGACACACCACATAAGCTTGGCATTACTCATTTAGCTGCAGCCACTGCTTGAAACTATTGAGAAAGCTTGCTCAAATGATAGGTCTGGGACCACATCTCATAATGATTCTTTTCATGGTCTATTTCTTGTTCACTTCATCAATGGCTCATGTGAAGCGTTGGGCAGAATGTTGCAGGTATGAGCCACCGGTACGACAAATGGCAAGTCTGTTTAAGAAAGTCAGAAGAATGTTCACAGAACATGACCCTTTTGTGTAAAATGTTTACGTACTTTAAGAGCAGGACACAGCTGACATATTGCAGTAATAAAACCATGCCTGTCTTGGTGCTCTCATAGTAATTAGTTTTGCATACAGTGTATTACACACAACGCTGACTCTCATATGTGCCACCAAAGTATCATACATAGTGAGGAAATATGGCTAAGCCCTTTTTCCTATGCACTGTAAAACTGTGGGTATGTTTTCTGCTACTAGCTGAGCAAAATGCACATACCTGGTATGCAATGAAAAAAGCTTGCACAAATTCAGTTTTACATGGCTACTGCATATGTGCCGACAGATGGTCGTTCTTTATAATGTTGTATGATCGAGCTTATGATTTGCTATAGGCTCCGGACACTGCTCAGGAGGTGGGTCGGAGCAAGAGCTCTCAGCACCTTACATGGCAAGTTGTGGCAACACTGGTATGGAGGGTCTGGTCTGCCAGTGTTGTGTTAGCACCAAAACTACATGTGCGCTCTTGCTACAGAAAGGGTGCAACTTTTGCTTTGCAACTTCAAGCCAAAGGCAAAATTATTCGCTTCCACCTAAGAAATGTACATCGCTAGACATGTGGTCACCGTGAAAACCGCTGGCATTTTTGTGCTGGAGTAGCAGCATTCCAAGCGATGGAAACACACAAAGTGTTTCTTCGGAAGCTGCCACGGCCTATATAAAATTATGCTTTGACATAGAGGTTCAGCAGAGTCTATGAGCTCAATCAGCTCACTATTCGAGTTGCTTGCTCTTTGGTGGCACTGTTTTGATGCTCTTGTGAGCCCTCAATTTTCACTTATCAGCGTGCTCAAAGTGATTAACCGCTTCTCGAGCTAATGCACAGAGGTAATGTTGAAGTGTGCCCATTATATTCAAGCAATTGGAATGTCGATGTCTTTCGCTGAATCACTGTAACTGCAACCATGCTTTGAAGAAAACAAAATGGCAAACAAATTTTGCAGCGCATGAAAGGCGACCTAAATCTGGATTTTGTTAATACGGGCCGCCTCACCGGTAGACTTCTGGTGCACTATTACTATTAGGCATTGCAGTGCTATTTCAACTCGGCGAGAGGCATCACACTAACCAAAGGTAACTGAGAAATCTGACTAGAATTAACTCGTCTTGAGTTGCTAATCAGAGAGAATTGCTCCGGTTAGCTGTCATCACTGCTCCATGTGAGCAGCACCTACCAGGCGCATACCTTCACCGGATGCTGAAGTAACTGAAACCTGCTATGACCGCCAGTGAGAGAGCAGAGGGGGGTTGTAGCCTATGAAGCATCGGCGAGGAAATCGAGCAAGGCATATAGACCAGAGCAACAACCTATAGAAGATGTATGTATGTCAAGCTTGATTTCTTGAAATATTTTCTAGCCCCAACACGGCAATGAGGACATCTTGACCAAGCCTCTTGTGAAGGGCGAAATTATGACACAAACGTCCAGCAATGCCATTAGGAATGTCAACATACCATCAAAAACACAGTCACCGGTGATTCAACAACTGCATCCATGAAATCACCGATGACACGGAGTGGAAGGCATAAGCGTAGGCTCACGTTCCAAAAACATTCATTCTGTTATTGAACATGCCAATTCCATGCTGTGCCATTGGAAGTTTCAAAGCCATGAACTACCCTGTCTCACAGGATGTCTATACATCCCTAAGACCCTTAGTTGCGCTTCCGCTGTGACAGGTGGTACAATCAGCCCCCACCGGCAAACGACTGTCAGGAGCTCCTATGGTATTGGATTTAGTTTGTACATAGTTACAGATTGCATTCGTTTGATTTGTGTAAAATTATCTACAACTAGCTGAGAAGAAGCCTTTTCCTAATGCAAATCATATAATGGTGAGTCACAATGGTTGACAATGCCCATCTCACATCGTGACCATTGCTGTGCAAAATATGGTAGTCCTATAGCCAGAAACGAAAACAGATATATATTACATTGATATAAGCACAGGATGAATTCCATCAAGCTTGATAATGAAATAATTCTGCTATATCTCCTATTATCCCAAGTTTTCCCATTAACAGGGAACGCAACATTATAAATCAACTTGCACACTGCGTTGCAAACTGGCGGGCCCTCACGAACATACCGCGGTAATGCAGACGTCGTCGATCTTTTAAATATTTATTTCATGTTTTTTTTTCTTTAACATACGTGGCGTAGTGGTGGCCGATGCACACGACAATGCACGAGGCGGCGCAATGTCGGCACAACGGCATCCGAGTGTTCAGTTCACGAACAGTAAAAAGATGGAAAGAGTGGAATAGAAATAATATTGTACGCATGAAGGAACATGAGAACACCGGTCGTCAAGCCATGACATTTCCGGCAGACAAATGGTTCTATGCCCTTGCGGTGCTTACGTAGATCAATGCTCGCAAATGGTTAGGCCTAGCCTAGCTAGCACATCGTCTTACGACGAAGCTGTGAAGTACAGCGTGGAAAAATGCTGCACCGTACAAAACATCTTCTACTCTACCTCACTTTCGAATGCAAATGAGCGCATGTTCGAAAAAATTAAAATGTTTAAGTTTCGACGTTTAGCGATGCAGCATGCGGTTATTGTACGCATCGCGATTACAGGATCGGCTACAAAAGCTATTGTAGGCTTACATGGTGCTTCTGCGGTGGGTGCCCTCGTTCTCGGACAACCTGTAAAACACACGTTTAAAAACAGTTTAAGCCAAGGAGCACGTTCTGAGAGCTCAACTAGCACATGAAACTCACAACTCCTCCGTGCAAAGTAGCCTGTCGCTTGAGGTACTGGAAAAACGGCAGCTCTTCCAAGGGAATCAGTTTGGAGCCGCGGCCATAACACGGCAGTGGTATTACTTTGTTGCCATCAACAGGGGGTTTACCAGGGGGTTTACCATCACTGCGCTGATGCTCCATTATGTTAGAACCTTCGTCTTGAGCGTCAACTGCACGATTTTAGAAGATCCACGCAGGCTGTTCAACGTGAAATGGAATTCTGGCCCGTGCTCCAACCCTAGCTGCTACAAGTGCACCGAGTGGCGCTGATGCGCATTACGATGATGATGATGTCTGTTATGATGATGATGATGTCTGCTTGATGCGTTTCCTTTCTTTATCGCTGCGAGCCCAGAACTTTCCAGTGACGAATGGCACGCGCGTTATCAGCATAGAACAGTTTACACCCTTTGGAGTGCCCCTTCTGATAACGCGCGTGCCGTTCGTCACTGGAAAGTTCCGGGCTTGCAGCGATAAAGAAAGGAAACGCATCAAGGCAGATGACGATTATTTTTGTGTGGCAGAAGGGGCAAGCCAAAGGGTGTAAACTATTCTTAGAGTGTGAGGCACGCCGTAGTGGTGGACTCCGGGTTAATTCTGACCACCAGGGGATCTTTAACATGCTCCCAATGAACGGGGCAGAGGCGTTTTACTGGGACAGCAATTATATGGACACTCCATGCGCATTTCCAACGTCGGCGTGCCGTGATGTTCGCTGTAAAGTCCAAGTGCAATATCCTCGTCAAAGCGTTCCGTATGCTGTATGTGCGAGTGAAAGCGTGCCAAGGCTAGCCAACGATGGTGGCTCAATCTCGCGCGCGAGGGAGGAAAGTGGGGTGGGAGAGCGCCGCGACCGGGATGTGCTCCCGCGACATCGTGCTTGGAAGCGCTATACCATAGCCACTAAGCCGTGGCGGCAGGAAAATATATGGCGTTGCCGTATCTTTCCAGGAAAAAATGAATGGCAATATCAAATCATATTCGTCGGATGGCGTGTCGGAAAAATGACTGCTCCAGATGAAATTTGTCAGAGATTTGATGGAAAATTGCAGGCACGTTGTTGGTGCTACCCATGTAATACAAAACTCTTTATGCCTATGTCCCACGGCCACTTTCGATCGCGATCAAGTACGATCCGGACCGAAATTCTCGACCGCGATTGGCTCCTTCCAGCAGATTCCACACCGGAAGCAAATGCAACCGAAAAATTCGATCTCGATGGAGCTCGATCGCGATGGAAAGTGCGCCGTGTGACAGCCGTCTTAGGAGGCGTCTGGAAACCGCTAAGAACAGCTATTATTGGTCTATGTCAAGACGTCTGATAAACGCATTTGTCAAAACGTCTAAAATACGTCTTGTGTTTGAAGCTAACAAAAACATATTCCAAAAACTCGCAATAGCAAACTTTAAGCCGTTCGTACCGTGGCCGTCCACCTTATGTTCAGCTTGGCCAAAGTGGTTATCAGAAGCCCGTTCTGTAGCGTACGACCATCAGGCGAAGAAATGTGCAGTTTACGAACACGTTGCACCTAAAGTCCAAAGAAAAACAAGTTTTTGAGCTAGCAACACTCCTCCTTTTCTGCTTGTTTCCTTCTCGTCACGATACCGAAGCGCCCCCAGAAAAGCTCAAAACCAATCAGGGCACGTAGAAAAATAAGAATGTTTGTTGTTTACTTTGACAGGCTATGTACCACCGACGCTGAGATCCGGCTGCGCGTTCGCCCCGACGGCCTCGTAATACGGACGTTTCAGAGTTCCAATGCGGGCTGTGTTCCGCGCCAAAAAAAGAAAAACGAAAACGTTGTCTTGAGTGCACTATACTCTGTCTCACAAGCAACGTTTAGCAGACGCAAGGCTCTAATGTATGGGAATACAGGTGCTTGCGTAAAACAAATATAACTCGCATGTCTGCTCGTGCGCCGCTTTTGCATAGTGCTGTGCAACGACGGACTCTCCGGACCCTTCGGATGCTACAGCCGTTGGTAGCAGGCGACGAAACGCGGGCGAAAACATTTTGGTGGGTTTGCGTTCCCCATTGGCCCAAGCGCCGGTGGCAGCTGTTGCACCGAGCTTCTGATACAGAATAGTACAGCGAGGTGTGCCTTTTTATGCAGCTGCCGTGCAGTCTAAAACTACGTCCTATGTCTTGCCTATGACTTCGGAAAAAATCCGACCGGATTACTTGCGCATGCGCATTAGTTTTGACCCTTCCTGGTCTAGAGTCTAGAGGTGTTATCACCTCTAGCCATTAGAACATCACGTGCAAGCAATGCACAAATCACAGACTCGAATGAAGGAGGATTGAGAGTAAGCGTGAGAGTAAGGAGGATAGCACAAAGGACAATGAGTGTCGCCACCTTAGAAACTATTTTATTTAGGGAAAGTAAGCGTTCCTAAACGAGAACTGGCCTGTGACGGACGCGCCACTGGTGGCGGCCTTGCTATGTGCACTCTAGCAGGAAGGTAGCTGTCCGTCGTAGACTACAGTAGTTTTGTGGGTCGTAGCTCGTACTTGATCCCTGTTTGATTCACATTTTCGTAGCGATGTAAGCAGTGCCCTTCTCATGTATCTGGTGGCCAATGCTTCAAAAAAACATTAAATTAAATTATGGAGTTTTACGTGCCAAAACCACTTTCTGATTATGAGGCACGCCGTAGTGGAGGACTCCGGAAATTTAGACCACCTGAGGTTCTTTAACGTGCACCTAAATCTAGGCCAATTCTTCAAGGCTTGTCGAAAAACAACTGTTGTGCGGTGTCTTAAATACCTGGACAAACTTGCCAGCGACACGGTTCTAGTCATTCCCGACGAGGTTTTATGAGCGGGAGCAATGACAGCAATCACATGAAACACGGAAGCAGCTATTTGATGTCCAAAGGATGTCTTGAACAGCTAATTCAAAAGTCTGGTACCTGTTTTCATTAATACAGTTTGTAGACGTGCACGTCTAAAAGTACTCCAGTAAGCCCTGCTAAGGTTACGCTAAATGTTGGCTAACGGACAGCTTGACAAGAACAACTGAATTTTATTAGAAATTCCCACAATTTTTTTGTGGATTAGACAAAAATTTATATTGTCGGATAGAGTGATGAGCAGGTATTTTCAGATGTGAACCATGGGAATAGCTTAGTACAGCTTATTGGTCGATTAGTGCATTTTGCTCAGAGCAATTCATTGAATGCCGCCTGTCGGAATTATTTTGCGAATAAAACAATTAAGATATATATTGCGTGCTGATAACATGCCAATGTGTTCCCACTGACTGAAACAAGAATGATATTTCCGTATGAAGCACATTATTGTTAACAAAACTGCCCTGCAGGGTCTCCACCTAAATGAAATAGTTTCTAGCTGGGAAATATTTTGACAATGACGCTGCAGTTCAAACAAAAATTACATCCTTGCTTCAGTTACAGGTGGCAGGATAGCATAACACCAGTATACGAAACAGAACGTCGTGCTATGAATTAAGTCTTAAAAAAATAAAAGTAATAGCTCACATTTGGAAAACCGCTCTGTGCACCGCTCTATCCTGCAATATAAATATTTTTATTTTGATGCCCATGCCTAATTTAAAAGTAAATTGCAACTTTGTGGGTGCCCCTTCTAAGGTATCGCCATATGCTTGCATAGCACACCGCCGAAATATTGGCCAGTTCTTGGGCATACAACCCATTAGTGAATTCCTTGCATGTTACATGCTACTGGAACTGAAAGATAAATCATAATGTGCTGTTATTTTCTGTTTTTCGATACAGTGTACGTTGAGGTTTTCATGCAGAGCGTAAAACATGATTTCAAGTGAAAAGGCAGCAAGACATTGACTTCACAATGTGACATAACGAAACTTTACCTAAAAAATTGATATGTGGTTTTTAATGGCGCAAGGGCCAGTTATGGCCAAAGAGCGCCATGACAAATGGTAATTTAAAGGATTTGTTCTGAATGGCGTGGACAGTGAATTTATTATCGTAGGTGTGACATGGCTGTATAAGGGCCTAAAGACTTTCGCTGTATATGACGTAAATATATAGCTAGTAAAATAATAACACTCATTAGTTATGGACGTGGACGATGGCAGTTGTGTTTTGATAAAAACATACGAAAACGAGACAACAGTTACACTAAAGCATCAAGACGGCCCTTGAATACAAGGGCTGGTAATCACGTGTTAAAATTTCCTGGCCAAATTATTTTCAGAATGTCGGTTTCGGCTAAGAAATCTAGGACTACTTGCAGTTTAAAAAGCGGTTCATCACTGAGAAAAAATCCAGGGTGAAGTGGTATATTTTCCCGATATGCAGAAGGGAAATACTTTTTCCTCTCTGTTTCTATTGCAGGGCACTGGATAAGAACATGGAGCACTGTCAAGCTATCGTCGCACCTACTACAAGTAGGAGAATCCCCGCCAGTCAAGAGGTAGTAGTACTGTGTGTCCTATTCTTAATCGGCAAAGAAGCACTTCCTTGTACCGTGTTGTTTTCTCACTTATCCAATTCCGTAGTTTTGGTTTTATGATGTGTAACTTATTCAATGTTTGTGTATCCCACTCTGCTTGCCAATGTTTCCTCAATTTACGGCGCAGAAAGGGCTTTAGGTCTGTGGCAGGAATGGGGATATTTCCATCTGTGTCGCTAAAACTCACTGACGTAGCGTTTTCGTCAGCAGCTACGTTGCCTTTTATACCTTTATGGCCAGGTACCCAGCATAGGATAATCGCTTGGTTGCACACACATGCGGAGCACAAGCTATACAGCTCATTCAAAACTGAATTCTTATGCTTTCGTAAGCTAATTAGGGCTCTCACGACACTTAATGAGTCTGTAAAGACAACAGCCTTAGCGACATTTCTGCGCCTTATGTTTTTAATAGCCGAAAGTATAGCGTATGCTTCTGCCGTAAAGATACTGGTGTGTGGGTTTAGTGGCCCAGATGTTGAAAATGAGGGTCCGAGAGCTGCGTAAGCAACACCAGCAGGAGACTTCGAAGCATCTGTGTCATATTCGTCACAGGAGTACCTCTCTTTAAGTTCAAGAAAATGTGATTGTATGTGAGCCTCACGTGCTTGTTTCGATATTTGTAAGAAAGAGATGTCACATTTGATAGTCTGCCACTCCCAAGGCGGTGGAAGCCGTGTAGGAGCTATTAAGACATTGTGTAAAAGAGGGACCCCTGTATTTTCTGAGAGTGCTTCCAACCGGAG
The DNA here is from genome assembly GCF_050947875.1 of Dermacentor variabilis. Classification (NCBI taxonomy): domain Eukaryota; kingdom Metazoa; phylum Arthropoda; class Arachnida; order Ixodida; family Ixodidae; genus Dermacentor; species Dermacentor variabilis. The sequence goes on from NW_027460280.1 coordinate 50,828,309, forward strand.
GGACAGTGTGGGCCTAGTGGCCGGGAGGTTACGAAACAGCCTAGCAGTGGACAAGTCGCATATAGTAGAATGACAAGGTTGTTTGACTTCTGAGCTAACTTTCAGGGCGTAGCAGAAAGTTAAATATGTCCTTTGGTAGTGCAATGACCATTCGTTTGATTCGACGTAGAGGCGTTGCACAGGGCTAGTCCTAAAGGCGCCTGTAGCAAGGCGGATACCTAAGTGGTGAATAGGATCTAGCATTTTCAAAGCGCTAGGTGCAGCAGAATTATAGACTATTGCTCCGTAGTCAAGCCGTGTTAATATTACACTTTTGTAAAGCTATAAAGGGCACCGTCTGTCGCTTCCCCAAGATGTACGTGACAAGAGCTTCAGCAGATTCATAGTCTTGAGGCACTTTGATTTTAGATACTTCAGGTGTGGTACAAAAGTCAGCTTACTGTCTAAAAGGATTGCTAGGAATTTGTGTTCATGGCTCACAGATAGCCGTTCTCCATTTAGATCTATTGCGGGGTCCGCAAGTATGCCTCTCTTGTTAGAAAACAGGACGCATGTGCTTTTTTGTGGGTTTAGCTTGAAACCGTTTTTGTCCGCCCACATACATAATTTATTTATGCAAAGCTGTACTTGCCGCTCGCAGATACTTAGGTTACATGAGTTGAAACCTATCTGGATGTCATCCACATATACAGAATAAAACATACTATATATGTGGTATGGCAGTCTGGATAGAGTTCATTTTGACAATAAAAAGAGTGCAGCTCAGCACACCACCTTGTGGAACACCAGCCTCTTGCGTAAATGGACGAGATAGAGCGTTACCAACTCTAACACGGAATGTGCGATTGAAGAGGTAACTCTGAATCACGTTCAGCAAGTTGCCTCGAACTCCCATTGCAGACAGGTCACGGAGGATTCCAAAGCGCCAGGTTGTGTCGTATGCCTTCTCCATATCTAAAATACTGACAGGAAAAACTGTTTGTGGACAAAGGCATCACGGATATTTGTCTCGATGTGGACAAGGTGATCTGTTGTGGATCTACCCTCCCTAAAACCGCACTGAAAGGGATCGAGTATCTTGTTGCTTTCAAGAAAATATACGAGGCGACGGTTAATCATCTTCTCAAATAATTTGCCTATACAACTTGTCAGAGCTATAGGCCTATAACTGTTGGGTGAGGAAGGGTCCTTGCCCTCTTTGAGAATAGGGATTACGATTGCTTCTTTCCAAACAGAAGGAATGTAGCCAGCAGAGAACATGGAATTAAAGAGTGACAGTAGTGTTTCTTGGGTTTCAGGGTGTAGGTGTCTGATCATCTCATACATTATTCTGTCACTTCCTGGGGCGGACTTGTTGCAACAGTACAGTGAGGCCTGGAACTCAGCCATTCCAAATGGACAATTGTATACTTCATTGGATGAGCTGTTCCGACCCAAATTCATCTGTTCTGCTAGTCGCTGGTACTTTAGAAATGTATCTGTGTAATAAGATGTACTGGAAATGTGCTCAAAATGTGATCCTAGACAATCTGCCTGATCCTCAAGAGTGTCTCCTTGTGTATTTAATAAAGGTAAGGGATGAGTTTCACGGCCTTTTATTTTGTTCACCCTGTTCCAGGCTTTTCGTTCGTCTGTATGTGAATTGATGCTGCTTATGTAGCTTTTCCAACTTTCGCGTTTAGCGCGGCGGCGCGTTCTTCTACCTTGCGACTTGATCGCCTTGAAATTAATCAGATTCTCTGTAGTTGGAGAGTTACGAAGGAGGTTCTAAGCCTTGTTTTGCTTTTTCCTGGCTTCCTTACACTCCTCATTCCATCATGGAATACGTCGTTTCGAGGGCGACCCATTTATTTGGGGAATGCATACTGATGCAGCATCAATAATGAACGCTGTTATGTATGCTACTGCGTCGTCTATGCTAAGTTCAGATATATCATTCCAGGGCGGCTGTGTTAGTTCGCGAAACTTTGTCCAGTCGGCTGAGTCAACTTTCCATCGAGGAAGATGTGCATGACGCTCACTTTGTTTTTTAAGGTTTAGAACGATGGGGAAGTGATCACTTCCATAAGGGTTATTAATGACATCCACTACAGATATGGCACAATTGTACTGGACGCTATGCTTAGATCTATCGACGAAAATGTTTTGTGTGTAGAGCTGTAAAATGTTGGCTTTTTCTTGTTCAGCAAGCAGGAAATTGAAGAGAATAGGATGGTTTCTACGAGCCGTCCCCTCGCATCACAGCGAGAGTCGCCCCACAGTGGGCTATGCGCGTTTAGATCACCGACGACTATGTAATGGGGATGCAGCTCATCAATAAAGCTTTGAAATGTTGTGCTAGAGAGATGATAACTTAGGGGGATGTATACGGACGTGATAGTAACTAGTTTATTGAATAGCACTGCTTGGATAGCAACTGCCTCAAGAGGAGTTCGGAGTTGCAGTTGCCGACAAGCAACGCCTCTGCCTACTATTATTGCTACCCCTCCGGACGATTCAACAGCATCATCTCGGTCCTTCCGGAAAATAGCGTATTGCCTAAGAAAGTTTGTTTGCGTAGATTTAAGATGTGTCTCCTGAACACACAGCACCTTTGGATTGTATTTGTGTAAGAGTTCTTTGATATCATCGAGGTTGTGGATCAGACCTCTCACGTTCCAGTGTAATATTTGTGTATCCATATTGTTTGTGTTTATGTGCTGTGTGTCAAGAGATATAACTTAGGTTGGCTCAAGGGATCTTTCCAGGCCCCTTGATGCGGGGTATTTCTTTTTTGTTGGCGCGCTCCAGGGGGCAACGCCGTTCCTTCGGCGTCTAAGACGCCGTAGAAGTTTTTGTTACATCCATCGCCTCGTCAGAGGCGCTGGATGACGCCCGCTCAGCGGGCACGCGCGGGGGTTTTTCGGGCCTGTCTGCACGAGCAGTGGCCCTGGGACCGGCAGGCTCGGAGGTCTGCTGGCCCTTCGTGGTAGGGGGCCCTTCATCGGTGCGCCCCCTCTTCAGGGAGCGATCAGGTAGCGGAGGAAAGTTATTTGCCATATAGAGCAGGAAAATTCGGCGGCGATGGTGGCCACCCACCACCGAGCCCAACAAGGGGACGCTACAAGGTTGGAAGAATACCTGCAGACGCCAGCCATGCATCGCCGCTATAACCTAATATATATATATATATATATATATATATATATATACTCAAGGCAGGATATATTACACACGGTTAACCCTTGCCGCCAGGAAATACGGAAGTAATAAGAAGTGAAGAGAAGACAGGAAAGGTGTAAAAGTGGGAGAGAAAGACGAAGATTCGAGAGGAGGACAGGAAAATGCGACGGCCGATTTCCTCCAGGTGGGTCAGTCTAGAGGTGCCGTCTATGTGAAGCCGAGGCCGAAGAGGTGTGTTGCCACCGCCGGGGGGCCTTAAAGGTCCAAACACCCAGCATCGGCTCAACCCCCAGGATCCCCTTTTCCCCAGACACGGCTAAGCCGCGCACGGCTACACGCGGGAGGGTCCAACCCTCGTGTGCTCGGGTACGTGGTGTCGCAACACACCAAACACCTGCTTGCGCAGACGCCCCTGCGGGGTTTACCTAAAGAATTAGAAAAGTTGCAGAAAGTGTAATTAACGAGAGCGACAAATAGCAGCAAAGGTGATCATGCGGGAATCTTGAAGGTAATTGGCGCCGCTGGGAGAGCAGGCCAGCCTTCGCAGGAAAGCACTGGTTGCCCACAAGAGCTTGCTGTCACAGGCCACGAGTGAAGGTTCTTGAGTCTCGACACAACAGTTCTTGTAGGCACAGGCAAGCAATATCTGCACAGAAGAGAAAAAAAGGCGAGGGAGGAAATGAGAATGTGCAAACTGGAACTTCAATTAGCAATATGTGCCAAGCAAGAAGTTTGGCTCACATTAAAAATAATTTGAAGCATTCCATTCTCTTAAATTACGGGGCTCTTAAGGAATGTATGTGTTGATGTTTAAAATTACTAGTATATTTCCTGGCATATAGTTATTAAATTGCAGAGTATCACCAGCCTTCAAATTAATATATAGTGTTTTGCGGCTACGAAGGCACTTATCAACTTGTCAAACAAGTCTGAGAACCTCCCAGCTAAACATAATCATTTTAATACAGTTATTCATTTTGCAGGTAAATGATGTACTATCGTGATTAAAAAGTTAGTATTTTATATTGTTAAGCTAAAAGCAAGGTCGGCATTTTGCACTGTCTAGCTGTTGCTTCTTTTTCAAACTTAAACATGACGTAGTACAGCGTAAGCACGTAGCTTGCAAATGACTGGTGATAATGTAGTATCCCAAAGCAACATTTCTAGGGCTGGATCAATCACTTTTGTTGATATATCTTTATGTGACTTTAACTGGCTTAGGGTAATAGCTCACACTAATGACGCATCACCTTGGATGATACGTCATACAGAATTGAAATTATCTCATGATGTCATCAAACGAGAATATTGCTCCCTGTCTTGGAAGCGTTAACACGCTGTTTGCGCCAGAAAGTGCAAAGTGATTTATAGAGGTAGCAAATTCATCAGTGCATTTATAGCCTCAAGTCATTCTGTGCACCTTCATTGACTCGCAATTGAAAAGCCACTACACACAAAAGATGTATTAAAGTAATGGTTCATGTTGAATACAAATCATGTTGAATGTTCGCCTCGTGACCCAGGTAGCACACAAAGTCTTGAAAACGTCGTATTAAGGGATTCAACGTCTGAAACGGATTTTTGACCAAAATCGACGCATCAAAGACGTTCCAAACAAGATAGCTTAAAAACGAGGGGTGAATACGTTTTGATAACGTTGGAAGCCAGACAGCTTAAAAACGAGGGGTGAATACGTTTTGCAAACGACTCAAAACGCCACCACCACGCCACGGCGCGTCAGCCTCTTTAGCGGCTTCTACAATATTCAACAACCCATCAACGCGATCCAACCTTGCGCAAAGTGACGATACCGTCGTCAAATCATGTGACCAAGGTGGCCACGTGATTCGTGATGCCAGGTAGCCGGGCGAGCCGGGCATAGTCGCGTCGTCATGGCGTCGTCGCGTCACCGCACTCGCATTGCGCTGTGGTGTGTTTGCGGCTGTTCTGAACGTGCTGCCGCTGCCCTTTGCTATGTAAGTGTTGCAGTGTTTTGCTGTCAAGAAAACGATATTCTGTGATTAGTTTGGGTTGTGCGATATGTTTGTGTGGTTTTAATTTGGAAATCAGTAGTGTTTTCAATTGTTATGTGACCAAGGCGGCCACGCTATTCGTGAAGCCGGGCATAGTTGCGTTATCGCACTCGCATGGCACTATGGTCTGTTTGCGACTGTTCTGAATGTGCTGCCGCTGCCCTTTGTCATGTAAGTGTTGCAGTGCTTTGCTGTCAAGAAAACGACATTCTGTGATTAGTATGGGTTGTGCGATCTGTTTGACCCGTTCATAATAGCGTTATCGCACTTGCATTGCGCTGTGGTATGATAGCGGCTGTTCTGAATGTGCTGCCGCTGCCCTTTGTCATGTAAATGTTGCAGGGTTTTGCCGTCAAGAAAACGACGTTCTGTGATTAGTTTGGGTTGTGCGATCTGTTTGTGTAGTTTAATTTGGAAATCAGTAGTGTTTTCAATTGGAGGGCGCGGAGTGGAGGGCACTAATCAGCTCTTCAAGTTCATTGTCATGTTATGTGAGGCGCCTTTTCACTGACGCTGTAATTAAGGCGTTAAGGGCAGTATAAGGACGAAAGTTAGAGGGACGAAATCGTGCCTGTGTGTCCCTAGCGTCGGGGTCGGCCGCTATGCGTGATCCTAACAAGAAATCATTTTGCAGAATGCGAAGAAAGGCGGCAAAATTTCTGTCTGTGCGCACCTTGCCGATCTCCGCAATAGAGCCGTCATCGTGGTATTTTAGTCTCCCGTTTAGCAAGAGTGTTGCAGACAAGGGAACTGGTTCAAACAGGCTTTTTTTTTATTGATTCAGTACTAGTGCGGTATCCCAAAAGGTGAGGTCAAGTGCTCGCCCTATTTTCTTCCCTCGCGCTACAGCGCACTGACAGAATTTTGCGTGCACCATACCGTGCTTTTATCGTTTGCGCTTCAGGTTCTCGATTGTGTTTTCGACCCCTTTACCCACGTGACGGGTATTTCATGGTATTACCGGGTACCACATGTGTCCATATATTGTGTCCAATATATGAAACGGCCAAATTCGATTTTATTTGACGCCTCAAATGCTAGTAATGTACTGAGTCCCTTGTAGCTTTGTGCTTGTTATCAATTTTACTATTTGGCGAATGGATACAGCATGTACGCTGCATAACTCGCTTGTGGATACTGCATACGTGAGTCGAGTATGCCCTTGGTATAAAATAACTTGTATGCTTTAGGTAGTACGATTGTTTGCAGTTTGGGACATGTGTCGGAATGTACGCTGTGCGCCCTTCGCGCTTTACGGCGGCCTGCCGAGTTCGTGCGGGTGCCATGTGTGGGCATGGAGTTCGGGAAGCGCTCTCGCAGTTTTATATATATATATATATATATATATATATATATATATATATATATATATATATACATGTGTTCTGTTCGCGCGCTTCGCACAACCGGGCATGTCGCAGTTCTTTGTCCTTGTGCAACACATTTTCCTAGTGTACGTCTGTGCATTGTTTGATACCGGTTTCACACGGGGCTCTTTTAGCCGCTATCCAGTCCGTTACAAATCGAATTTCTCGGTCGTGATTGGCTCCTCTGCGCAAGCTACGAGAGTGAGCCAGTCGCATCGATAATTTCGATCCGGATCGGGCTTGATCGCGATCGAGAGTGGTCGTGTGACACCGGTTTTACACATGGCTCCCACATAGGGAACACTTTAAGTTCAATGCTACTGAGTGAAGAGCAAGTGCATATATATGCCAGTGGTGGTATGTGGGCAAGTCTTTCTGGTGAAGCCAATACTTGTGCATTCAAAACATTTCAATTACCAGCGTAGTGCATCAATGTGTCTACTTCGACAAAATGGAGCACCAGTGCAGATATCTGAGCATACCTGTCCAGGGCAGCAAGTGTGTCTACATTGAAACCACTACCAGCATGTGCGGCAGTTCTATTTCCAGCAGCGGGACTGCACAATAATCAGTAGGGTGCTCTCAAGCTGTTTATCTATGAAGCTCTGCCTGGACTGTGTGCCAAATATTTTTGGACGTGAAAGTGGGGGTGAATTGGTAAACATCAGTGGAACTGTGCCTGGACTTTGTGGCAAATGTTTTTGGATGTGAAAGTGTGAGTGAACTGGCAAAGAATTTGCTCTGGGCTACATGTGTTAAACGTTTTTCTCATTCAGAGTGCTTTTTTTTACTTTAGGAGACTGGAGATGTGCGCAAAGTGTGACATGTCAGTGTGCTAATTAATGTATTTGCTGGTTTGAAAATTATTCGTCGCAACCTTATTTTTGCCAGAGAGGTACAACTTTGCCTCTTGTAAAGGGCTTTTTAGATAAAACACTTACTATTTATTATGACCATTGCATCCTTTGTTACACAAATGCAGCTTCCAGTGCATTCCAGTTTATTTCCATGTTTATGTAAGTTTCTAATATGAGGCTTGCATATTCATTTCTCACGTTCTGGAGTGGCAAGATGCAGCATTACTGTCTCATCGTTCGATGTACTACAGTAGTGTTCACTTGTTACACTGAATCCCCCGTTTAAGTATTCTGTACTAATTTCACTTTATTGCTTTTTTGTTGTATGGTTATTTTCTCTCGCCATTACGTTCTTTGATATATCCTAAAGGCAATATTTCTAATTTTGCATTGTTCCCATTTTTTTTATTTCTGTCACATAATTGTTTTATGATGGTATGCGGTGGTATTTCTTTTTGTGCTCTTTCCAAGCTTCTATAGATGATTGGTAACATTGCTTGGACGCAGTTACCATCCAATTCATGCTCTTGCATTTTTCAGTCTACTTCTTCCATTCGCTCCGATGTCACTTCTGCATAACTCTAGTCCATCTAATAGCGCGCGCATTTTACTATGATAAATTAGACACTTCGTACACTCCAGGTTTTTCTGTTCATTTTTGTATGTGTACTTGGAATTTTGTTTATGTGCTAGTGAATGTTCACTTTCGAGTTCATTACGAATCCTTTCTGCGACTTTTGTCATTGTTGATGTACTTTTACTTCTATTTGCATTTCTCACACAGTTTGTTCGAACCTTGCATAAGCATTACATTTTAATAAAGTGTTTTTGCTTTGTCACAATGTTCTCATTTCATGCACTCTTGGCATGAAGGGCTTGGTCTGGCCACCTGCCAAGACGTGGCCATTTGTTCTTTGCAGGATGTCATTCCCATTGTGGTTGTAAGCATCGTAGCTTACTAAAGGCGGTATTAAGGATTTATTATCCCTAACAGGCCCATTTTCGTGCGACTTGGTAGAGGATGCGCCGGCCATGCGGGAACAGTGTTTGGCACTGCGCCATGGCTCTTACAGTCAACACCGACGCTTCTACTCATCTGGGGCGCGATTGGAGATCGTTGTTCGAAACGCCCGATCAGTTTCCCCTCACGCGATTGGCCTAGGCCGTGCCAACGGGTGCGGCTGACGACGTCTGCGCGGCATAGGCTAGCCGCGTGAGGCGAAACTAAACGCGTGTTTTGAACAACGACGTCTGATTGCGCCCGTCACCCGCGAAAATTAGCTTCAGATGATCGTAAACCTTTCAAGACCGCTTCTAGACCAGCTTTTTTATAACGTCCTAAAAACGTTTAGAAATTGGTTACGAATAGTTTAGGCAAAGGGATTACTTGTGTCTTTCCCAATCCTATTTCTAGACCAGCTTTTCGAATACGTCTTGCAGACCTGTTCTAGATCGTCTCAAGAAAGTAATTAAGCCGGACATTAGCAGAGATATACGACGTTTTCACGCCGAAGTTCTCTCATTCGTGTCTTCTTTAACCCGTTTTTATCGTCTTGGATAAACGCTACGAAAACGTTACGTATCTCTTTTGTGCTACCTGGGGAAAGGTCAAATGAGGCAGCGTAATAATTAAGCCAAGACAAACACGTAAGTCGCAAAATTCTGATAACACCTCCAATGATATTACTGAAATAGATGACAAAAACAGCACAGATAAAGTTATAGTTATTACAAAATTTTAAAAGCACCTCTGCAAACTGCTGCGACCCTCAACATCATGCCTATTCTACATGCACATATGTTGCAACACAATCTCTATCTCAGAAGTAGGCGCCTCCACATATCATTGTGCGATCTCCTCATAATAAGATTAAAAAAACAGTCCGCACAAGCAACCTGATGAGAATCATGCAGCAGACCCCAGCCAAGTGCTGAGGGTGGTAGAGCCAAATTGAAGTTTGCTCTTGTATGGAAGCCTCGGCCTGTTTCATCCACTGTAGCAGTAAAGGATACCTTTTACAGCACACAAAAAAATCTTAAATTTAATCGCTCGCTGATGCTGTACAGCAAATTCATGTAAAGAAACTAAATCACACAGAAAACATTTTCGAATTCAGAACTCATCACATACTGCTTTGAATACATTTGAACATTAGGGAAGCAAAGTGTAACGTTCAGTGTTGTAGCGAATTTTTACTGATTTAGGGAATACTGGTAAATGACACAACAGAGTTAATTTGCGAGTTCTTACGTAGTTTTGAATACACTCTTAAACAAAACTCCACCCTTTGGGGTGTATATTTGCCACACAACAATAATCGTCATCCGTCTTGACCGCCTTTACTTTCTTTAACTCTGCGAGCCCGATACTTCCAAGTCACGAACGGCATGCGCGTTATCAGCGTGACAGAGCATTATCGACAGGAAAATAGCAAACGTAGAGTTTTAGTTTAGGGGACGCAAGCCACTTGCGTCTCCTAAACTAAACCTCTCTAATAAAGGAAACGCAAGCAAGGCAGATGACGATTATTATTATGCGGCAGATATACACCCCAAAGGGTGTACACCCGTGAGAAAAAGTATACGGACCAGGGATTGCGCGATAAAACCGATTTTTCCTCTGCCTGTGAATACATCTTGAAATTGAGGACTGCAGTCCAAACTTGACATTGTGAACTTTCCAGTGTACTCGTCAATTTCAGTTTATGCATGTCAATTACAAAGAAATTCAGTTTTGTTGGCGACCCTGTGGTCCGTATACTTTTACTCACGAGTGTACATTTGCCTAAGAGTGCACCTACAGTTAAGTTTTGTAAGGCTTAGGGAAACTAAGTAGTAGTAGAAGAAAAATGTGTACAGATGGCGCTGAGAAACTGGGAATGGTGGCAGCTTATAAGGTATCAGTGCAAAGAAATACCTGTTTGTAAGTGGCCAACTAGCTATTTTACGGCGAAGTGATTCCTGGTCTTAACGCACAGACAAAGCACTGGGAGGACTAGAGAGGTACACTACTGGCTTACACTGATCATGATGAGGCCCCGTCATCCAGCTATAGCGCCAAGAGGTAGTAATGTCCAGCCGTCTATACAGTGAAAAGAACAAAATATGAGGGCATCAAGTCAGTTGTAAGACAGATTTGCAATTACAAATGAGGTGAACCACAGCCATTCATTAATAAACGCCAAGCAGTCGTGATTGCACTCCCAGATGAAGCACCTACTAGGCAAGCCTTGCATCTTACTTAGAACAAAGCACCAGTGCAATTTTTACATCAGCAGACAACTGGATTTGGAATTGTATAAGCCAAGTAAACATTGCAGTTATATTTTTGTTTTTCTTTAAATTATGGGGTTTAACGTGCCAAAACCACTTTCTGATTATGAGGCACGCCGTAGTGGAGGACTCCGGAAATTTCGACCACCTGGGGTTCTTTAACGTGCACCTAAATCTAAGTACACGGGTGTTTTCGCATTTCGCCCCTATCGAAATGCGGCCGCCGTGGCCGGGATTCGATCCCGCGACCTCGTGCTCAGCAGCCCAACACCATATCCACTGAGCAACCACGGCGGGTTTTTGTTTTCCTATAAAGTGGGAACGCTTCAAGCGGTATATTTCACAGACACACGACCGGGCGCACTCAATGCTGTAACCCATGTAAGAACAAAAAGACCAAAAATAGGGCGGGTTCAGCCTGGTTCATGATTACGGCCAGCGCGTCCTCTTCGAATGCTCTCCCTTCGCTTGATTGGTGCTACGTTAACCATAAAGACTAATAAGCAGTACTCTCGTATAATAATAAAGGTGACGAAAACCGGCATTGAAGAAGAGCCCAACCATCAAGAATTGTCACGGGTAAGACGTAAAAATATTCAGACATTGTTGACCACAAGCGAAGTGCAAAGTATTTCAATTACCGGAAAAAGTGCTATCCGAACGTGCAACGTACAAAAACGCATCGAGAACGAAGGCGGCGAACGCAGATTACGCCATTGTGGTAGTAAGCCGTCGGCGAAAACACGCAATACAGCCGATGTCACGAAACACCGATGCCAAACACGGCAGACGGCGTCTGTACAGCTAAATGATTCCGGTTAATTTCCAGTAAGTGTACAGAATGGCTTATAGTGGCACACAACTAGCATAACGTAACGAACCCACGACCGAGACATTGCGTGCGGGAGTGGCCGTTTTTTCAAACTTCCTTCCTTCCGGTGTTTCCAGTATACGGAAGGCATGCCTGACAAATTTAGAGCCTGCCTACTTAACTACCGCAGAAGCATAGAGTGCACCGGAGTGATCGCAGCGCGGCGGATAGCACTGTGACACCACTGTGATACTGCGACACAGGCGTTCCGCTCCTGCTGCTGTCAGCGTCTGCTGCGCGAGAACGGAATAGTTTCCAGGCGTCGTGTGCACACCCCGTACTGAAAACCATGTTGAAGTTCAGGTGTGCAATTAGTAAACATTGATGCCAACTTATGTTGCTTCCTACGAGTTCGGTTTGTCTATGGCGTCTTTTGTTCGTTAACGCCGACGGCCGACGGTCACCGCACTTTACCATGCCGTTTGGCCTTTTATGCACTTTCAGACAAAAACATCTAAAAAGTTCTTGAATTAGACATTCCGAATGCGTTTCTCAAAATAGACTCTGGTGACACCAGTAGTGGGCTTTACCGCAGATAGTATATAGGTATAGTAGTATATTCCAGTTGCTTAGGTTATGTTGAGAAGAAATTATGTTTTCAGTCTTACTGTAGACCAAGACGTCTATAGACGTTTGTAGCCGTTTCAAGACGTTTTAAGGGGTTCTGTGTATCGTGGGATGGATCGCAGGTGTTCGGAGGGAAATTTCTTGTTATCACGTTTTCGTTCTTGCTGTTTATCGCACTCGATCATGCTTACAACCGAGCAAGCACGTAGCTAGCTAGTAGACGTCTACTTTCCAGCGTGATCTAGCCAAGGCCACAGCTAGTAGCCGTCTTTTGCAAGCTGTATTCTAGACCTAGACCACTACAGGCTAGCTGGTAGCTCAGCTAATACTCCCTCCACTTGCGGCTAGTAGCCACCTTGGGAAGCACTGCTGTAGTTGTGGGGTAGACATTCAATATCCAGGCTTGCTTCAGCTTCGCAGGTGCTATAGCTAGCTCTACTTACCTTGTTTACGACCTAGAAAGTTTGCATTTTTATTTTGCATGACACCACAAACACTACAAAATTTTCACTTTGACTATGGTCAGTGTCTTGTGCGGATTCCCAACCAGATGAGCCCTCGACTTCATGCCACTGTAATATCGCGCAAATATCAAATTGATAATCATTTAAAGAAGTGATAAACACTATGCAACAAAATACTTTTTGTCAATACATAGCACTAGTACCGATATAGTTATCCCAACGTTTACAAAGAAATGTATTTGTGCTCTTTGTATTGTTATCCCCCGTCATGTAAACTGCAAGAAGGCAGTTGGCGCGTAAGCTCGTGCAAGTATATGCATTTCTAGTGACCAAATGGCGTCGGCACTAACAAACTTTAATGTGTACCAAAGTTGCTAATGAAACATTATTCGAGATCTTTTTACAAAGTATGACATCTGCAGCCATGTATGTGCAATAAATCAAGCGACTTTACATTATGCCCTGTTATTTTTGAGAATTTAAGATACAGCTTAAACAAGTGTAGCAGTTCAGCCTAAGCATACACTGAGTGTGCATAATGCATTGCAGTCAGCACATTTTGTTCAGCCATTCTCAACGTTGGAGCACTATACCCTTAAATAGTTCTACATGTTTAGAGTCAGAAAAGCCCGTTGTTTTGTGATACTAGTGGATCAGTATTAGTATACTATACTATGTATACCGGGCTGCAGCAGTGCAATTAATAAGCATGCCTGTCTGGCATAGTGGAACAAATGTACGGTTCTTTTTCCCTTGTTGCACAGGCAGTGAGTAGGTTCTACTTTATGCGCATCTTATGCGCCGGTAGAGTTGCACTGGTATAAAAATGCATGGATCCATATGAAAGAAGCACATATACCATTTCCACGACTGAAAACAGAAAATACAAACCAATACCACCTCAGGGAAACTGTCGTCTAAACGGCTGCATATAATACTAATGGAAGCCGAACTGAGTGCAAATGTGTCGAGAGTGCATTTTAGGGAAGATAAAACAGCATGCAGAAAGGCTGTTTCCTTTCTCTACACAAACACAGCCTTACATACTTTTTATTTATTTGCAATACTGCTACTCTCATTTGAGAGCGTGGCTGTGGGGCGATACAGTAGAGAGTTTTAGTCTAGGGGACGCAAGGTGTTGGGGCCCCTAGCGCTTGGGTGCGTTTGCGTACGCAAGCAGAAACACGTTATAGGTTAGCGGCCCCAAACGCAAGCCGCAGTGAGGTCGCATGCGCTCGCAGCGCCATCAACGTCTGATCTTTGCTGTGTTATCATTTTTTAAAACATGAAATCAAGCATATGAAGTAAAGCACATAAAACTATTCTTATTAAAAGCAGGTAATAGAGAAGTTTAGAGTGTCCGGTATTCGGGTAAACGCAGGCTGTGGCTTTGGGGCGGAGCCATGAACGGGAGCGTCCTGCATGGTGCAGCAACCTGGTGGCGCAAAGCTCAAACAGACAAAAACAGCTAATATTGCAGTAACCAAGTGTATTTTACTTTGCTACGGGTTTAAATTTTTGGCAGCATCACAATTACGCCAGTGCCGAAAATTTACACCAGCAGCGAAGTAGAATAGACTTGGTTACAGCAATATTAGCTGCTTTTGTCCGTTTGAGCTTTGTGTCGCCAGGTAGATGCACCATGCAGGTCGCTCCCGTTTATGGCTCCACCCCAACGCCCCAACTGCGTTTATCGGACACGTTAAACCTCTCTAATATATATATAAAAACGACGCCTGTCGACACTTGGCGAAATATTTATTAGAGTATCTACCTGCTAGCTACCCGTAAGTTCTCCTACACCGCGAGAGTCACGTGGATAACGTGACCACTTAGGGGCAGCGATGTTTTCGGCCGGCCAAACAGCCCAAGGACGCAAGTAGACGTAGCGGTTTGCGCATGCGAAGTAACGTCGCCCCTAGTTCTTGCGTACGCAAGGCGCTTGCGTCCCCTAAACTAAAACTCTCTAGTATACATGTATATCAGTACGTATCTAGGCAGAAAAGTTTATTGAAAAAAGAAAAAAAACAATTGTCCAAGGATGGCAATACAAGAAGGAAGCTTAGTTTAGGAACAAAAATGCATGTTTTCACATGACAGTTAATTAACATAATACTAGCAGTGAAGAACATGTAAGTAACCAGATATACATGAACTAGGAGCGCACTGAAAGATAACGCTTAACGCGTCAAGAAATTTTAGAGTTGTATGAAGAGATGCGCTTAAAACATATATACTTTAAGAGCGAGAAGAAACGAATTGAAAAGGAAAGAGGAAAAAAGAAACATGGGATATCGAAAGCAACACAATGCATGAAAGCGCACAATGGCTCATAGATGCTTAATGGAGCAGTAAAAATGCATTTTTTCCCATAAATATAAATGTGATTCAGTGTGGTTGTCATGAATATTACTTATACAGTAAGTCCTTTGAATGCAACTTCTTTACAGAGAACTTCGAAATATTATTTATCAATGCAACAAAAAATAAAAATGGTAATTCAAGTACATATAAAATGCATACAGGGACCAAGTAGCTTTTTTGAGAGCATCACTAAATGTAGTACACTAGATTTTCAAGTAAACGAAACAGCCCGGAAAAATAACAAGCTATATAACTTACTTTAAACAGAACTCTAAACTACAGTAGAACTGTAAACGTAAAGGGCAGGAAAGGTGCATTCACAGCGCTCTCTTAAATATATATTTACAGTAACTAATGTTCCAAAAGTATTTTGCCTAAATCATGGCTGTAAAAAATATACCATCGTCACAACACACACACACGACTGATTTGTGGTGCTTTCAAAACTTCATAAGTTACCATTTTGAATTACAACTGAGCGGCCGGCGCAAGAGAGAAAATGTGGAGGCTTTTGCTCCTTGACTATATCACTCTACCAAGGCAATATAATATGGAGGAGGTTTCATAGCGCGTGTTGGCGCGTGTTGGGCGTCCATAGGCGTGCCGGCATTGCGGAGCGGGGTCGAGTTACGCTCGGACACTGGCTGCCGGCGCTGTAAAATAGGTGAAGCAGCGGGCACTGACGCCCATTTGACGACCGCCGTGTCGGACAGACTGCCTCGCACCTGCGGCGCTCGTGCTGTCAGTCGTGGCGGATCATAGCTTTCTCGCGCCTTACGGCGATGTACCTTGAAAATAACATCGCAGATGTTTCCGTGGGAACAGTAGGGACCGTAGTAGAGCCCGGGCCACATGATCAAAAATATAGACGGCAGAGCGCCTCAGCAACCCTCGGTTGAACGCAAGTGGCTGAAAGACCGCCGGTGACGCTCCACGTACTCCTGCAAGCGCCATGACAATACGTCACGCTGTCCTAGCGCCTCTTACGCTAATCTAACCTAACCAAACCTAACTTAAGGTTAACCTGACCTAACGTTAACATAACCAGACGTGGCCGAGACGAAAAGACAAATCCTGACGACCTGATCGCTGTGAGAATACGCCGTGCCACCCTAACGCCTTTTACGTCAACCTAATGTAAGCTAAACCTAACCTAACCGAACACGAACGTGGGCGAGACGCAAAGCCAATAATCCTCACGGCGTGACATCAGGCAGTGGCGTTCAGCCGCGGTTGCTGAAAAAGCACTGTGCGTTTATTTTACTCAAAGGGGATCACTCAAAAATGCCCCTGAAAAGTCGGGGACAGCAGCATATGAAAAGCCTGCCAAGAGCGAAGCTACTGCACTGGGAGAGCACCTAGGCCGGGCCTCTGCCGCAGGCGCGAGAAAGTCTATCCGACGTACCTTTATACACAGCGATCACCAAATGGGGCATCCGGGCCCCCTGCCTCTCCATGCGGGCAGCCAGCGTCAGAGCGTAAACAAAGTCGACCCCACTCCACAATGCCGACACGCATAGAGGAGAAACGCAAAGAAACTTCTCCTCTGCAGTGCCTAGGCAAAATCAGATATTCAAGGAGTGAAAGCTTCCACATTTTCTCCCTCCACCCGCTTGTACTCGCGCCTGCGCACAAACGGCTGGCGATCGCTCAAATTATGGTGGCTATTCAAATGAACGTCTCGTGGCTAGAGGGCTGCGCCGAGGCGTGCGCGCCGCCGCCACTGTTCTCGCTGCGCCGCCGCCGCCGATGTTTCTTGTCGGCGAGATCGGCGCGCCATTTAAATAGGTATAAAGATTTCCTTCCTAAGTAAATCCAGCTTCGTTTGAGATTTTCCGTTGTTTTGTTCAATTCTTTTACCTGTCTCAGACATAGAATCATATCAAGTTGAGGAGCAATGAAGCAACACAATACAAAGGCAACCCTGCTCTCCACGCGTCTGCGCATACGTGTTGTCACCAGTCAGCTCAAAGTGGGATTCCGAAACTTCTCCTTCGAAAGCGCAATATGGCGCAACTAGAAGAAACATGCAGCGGCCTTGGAACGTAAGAATCACGGCTTGCAGGTCGTGGGCACTGTAGTTGCGGGCAGAAAAGGCGATGCGCCTGATAGCGCCATCAATGCTAAAGACGCAACTTGTGGCAAGATAGAAATTTCTGGCCCCGATGTGATTTTAAGGGCCCCTCACCAGGCCCGATAGCAAATTTTAATTATAGGCTGGAAGTCGTTACGTGTCCTCTAGGGAGCATTCTGCCGCAAAAATGTTTCAAATCGGATCCATTAATAGCCGAGATAGAAATATTTCAGTGCCGCGAACCCGTGATTTCAGAAGCGGGCTCCACTGCAGAGCAAGGCGCTCTCTCAACTCGCCCCATCTAGCCTTCGCAAGCGAAATTCCTTCCTTGCGTTCTCCCATACCGGACCTCGAAGATCGCGTGACACTACGTCACGGATCCCATCTTCACTTTTTTTGTCTCCTCGCTTCTTTTTTTTTTTTCGGCGTTGCGCACGAGCTGTTATAGTTTCGCGCACCGCACGACTTTGCGCGCTGTGCACAAGAATTTTTTTTTATTTACAGATACTGCAGACCATAGATGGGTCCTAGCAGGAGGGGCAAAACAATAAGAGAATGACAATAACAACTGCAAAAAAAAAAAACACAGCAAAAATCATTGCAGTAAAGAATATATAAACAATGACACATAGCAGGAACACAAAACAATAACTGTGCAACTGTCAATCAGTAATTTTGTCAATGACTGGTTAGTAGATCAGTCGGGAGTGAATTCCTTTGAGTTATTGTGCGCGGAAAGAAAGAGTATTTAAAAACATTGACTCTAGCGTTGTACGGTGTTAGGGATTCCGCGTGATGATTTCTTGTTAAATGCGTTGTGGTGGACTTAATAAATGGACCAGGACTCATGGAGAGTTTGTTATTTTTGATTAAGAAAAGTAACTTCAATCTGTGAATTTTTCTTCGTATTTCCAGTGTCTGTATGTTATGTTGTGCCATGAGAGTGGTGGGGGAGTCAGTAGAGCGGTATTTGTTAAAGATAAATCGAACAGATTTTCTCTGGATCATTTGCACCACCTCAATGTTATGTTTGGTGTAAGGGTCCCAGAGGGTGCATGCGTACTCGAGTTTAGGTCTGATGATTCAGGTGTAGGCTAAGAGCTTTGCGCTAGTAGGGGTAGTATTTAGTTTGTGCCTGAGGAGGCAAAGTTTCTTAAAAGCTGACGTGCATATGTTTGATATATGTTTATTCCGACTAAGATTATTGGTTATAGTAACACCTAGGTAAGTGTATTCGTTAACTTCCTCGAGCGGGTGAAAGGGAAGGTTATATGAAAATGATAGGCTACTCTTTTTATTGGTAACTTTCATGAACACTGTTTTGTCATTGTTAAGCTTCATGTCCCATCGATTGCACCAAGAATGAATGTTCCGTAGGTTAGAATTAAGGATGACTTGATGTTCAGAAAACCTAATATCATTAAGCAATACACAGTCGTCGGCAAAAAGCCTAATCTGAACTGGTTCATTAATAATATCAACAATGTCATTTATGTACATTATTTATTTATTTATTTGTAAAACACCTTACAAGGCCCCTTCTTGGGGATTGAGTAAGGGGGGCATACAATCAAGTACATACAATTAACAACAATAACAAGTGAAAACAGCAGCCAAGTGCACAGCCTAAAAGTCATGAAACATATTAGCTACATAAAGCTGCATATGATTACAATAAAAAGGAACAATATAAGTAACAACGTATAACACTGCAAGAAAAAGGCAAAGAAATAATACAGAGCAGCGAGTGTGATATTAATGGTTAACATGGGTTAAGCGAGTTCAGTGAGCTCTTGGATTTATCACGGTCAGTTTCCAAAACCATGTTGTCGGGGAGGTTGTTCCAGAGCCGAATGGCACGTGGAATTGCAGACGAGTTAAATGCTTCTGTTTTACCATAGATGCGCGTGAAGCTATGATGATTGTATAATCTGTGCGACATGTGCGATGGCGTTTCTAGGTGTAAGGAATGTTTGTTAGTGTGGTGGGCGTATATATTAAATAATGACAAAAGGGCTATGTCGCGACGATTACTTAGTAGCTGAAGTGATAGGTGAATCTTTATTTGAGTTACGCTAGAACGGTAGTTATAATTTCGGGAAATGAAACGTGCGGCTCTATTTTGGATTGATTCCAGCATGGTAATTAGGTAATTTTGATGGGGAGACCAGATTGGAGCGGCGAACTCAAGTCGAGGGCGAACAAATGTTTGATATGCCAGTTTGCGGATAAGTGGAGGTGAGTTCCGAAGGTTACGTCGCAGGTAACCCAGTGATCGAGAAGCACTGGCACAGATGGTAGTAATGCGGGAAGTCCAGGAGAGGTTTGTTGAAAGATTAACGCCTAGATATTTAAATGATGAGGTCCGAGATAAAGGGACATTTTTAATACAGTAAGAATAGTCCAAGTTATTGCGTTTGCGGGTGAAGGACATCACTTTACATTTTGATGAGTTTAGAGTCATTAGCCAGGTGTCACACCAATTAGTGATTTCGTTAAGATCATTTTGGAGGATAAGGTGGTCATCGGAGGTGTTAATAGAACGATAGATAATGCAGTCGTCAGCGAAAATGCGCATGCATGATGATAAGTTATTGGGTATGTCATTAATGTATATCAGAAAGAGTAAGGGCCAAGAACGCTTCCTTGTGGTACACCGGATGAAACATCTGAAAGGGGCGAGGAGAAGCTGTAAGCGAAAGTAAACTGCTGCCTGTTAGAAAGAAAATTTCGAAGCCAGGATAGTGTTAGTGAATTAAGTTTTAATGATGATAACTTCAAAAACAGGCGACAATGAGCTACGCGGTCAAAAGCTTTAGAAAAATCTAGAAATATGCTGTCAGTTTGAAGGTTTGAGTCCATGTTAAAATGTAAATCTGTCGTAAATTCAAGCAGTTGGGTTTCGCACGACAAACCTCTCCTGAAACCATGTTGATTATGAAAAAAGAAGTTGTTCGATTCTAGATGTTGGTAAATATGAGATGCAATAATATGTTCCATCATTTTGCAGCATATGCACGTTAGTGATATCGGTCGGTAGTTAGTTAAGTTCTTGTCAGCGTCTTTGAAAATGGGTATGACTTTGGCTGTTTTCCAATCTTGGGGTATCTGACCTGTCATTAATGATTGATGAAAAATGTGAAATAAAAACTTGCTAGATACTGATACTGTATTTTTTAGTAATTTAGAATTAATATTGTCAATACCTGCTGAAGATGAAACCTTCCAGTTATTAATAAGTTGAACAATACCATCAATAGTAATGTTAATAGGTTCCATGTACCGGTAATCTAGGTCGGCAACAATGGGCAAATTAGTAATACTTTCTTTTGTGAATACGGATGAGAAAAATGTATTAAAAACTTGAGCGCACTCACTGTTAGGAATAGGAATGTTGTTTTCTTTATTGTGTAACGAGATGTCATTAGTATTGCGTTCAGGAGATAAAATTTGCCAGAACTTTCTGGGATTAGATTTGAGTAGTGAAGGAAGGTCTTGGGAAAAATATTTATTTTTGGCTACATTGAGAGCGGAGCAGTAAGAACTTAAACAGTTAAGGTACCTTTCCCAAGCTGACGGGGTGCCGGTTCGTTTTGCAGTTCTGTATGAACGTGTCTTTTTGTTTCTGAGTAGATGAAGGGACTTAGTGAACCACGGTTTGTTTTTGTCTTCAGTTATTCTGATTAAAGGAATGTTCTGCTCAACCAATGCGCATAACTTATCTCGGAACATGACCCAGTTATCATGAACAGACCTGGTGTGGAACGAAGGTAGGAAATGATGTTCAAGAAAAGATTCTAGCTCAATGATGATTACTTCATAATTTCCTTTGTTGTAGTCACGAATTGTCTTACTTAAGATACCTGTAAATGGTAATGGGATACTGATGGATACATTCAGTAATCTGTGGTCACTGAAACCATCCGAGCATATTACTTCTTCTATAGTTTCTGGGGCGTTATAGTTAGTATAAGATCTAAGAGGTTAGAGCCACGGGTAGGTTCTTTAATGATCTGGAACAGATTATAATCTAATGTTAGGCTAATGAATTCTGATGAAAAACTGCAGGATGACGACAAGTTTGGCCAATCAATGAGAGGAAGATTAAAGTCTCCTATAAGGTATGTGAACTCAGTTGGACAGAGCTGGGTGGCTTTAGCAATGCTGCTGCGCAGTTCATCAATGAAGCAATGACTGTAATTTGGAGGGCGGTAACAAACGCCTATCAAAACTTTGCCAGAACGGCAGCGGCATGCGGCCCAGACAATCTCCAGACCTGAAGATGTGTCAATAATGTATGATGCGATAGTTTTTTTAATAGCGAGGAGGACGCCACCACCTCTTCTATCTGAGCGATCGCAGCGATAAATATTATAGGTTGCGGGTTTCCGCAGAACTACTTGCGGGTTTCCGCAGAACTACTACGTCAATATTATAGGTTAGTTTTACGGGAAGAATTTCAGGATCGGCTAACTCGGGGGAAAGCCAGGTTTCGGCGAGAGCTAGAATAGTGCAGTTGCAGTCTTCAAGATAAGATGAGACGAGTTCGCGTTTCGACATCAGGCTTCTAATATTAGTGAATGATATTGTTAACGATGTAGCAATGCTATGAGTTAGCGGCGCTTCACAAGTGTCTTGGTCTAGCTATCTGCTGATTTCCACAACTGAACGCTTTGTGGCAACATATGCATAAGATTTGTTATCAATGCGCAATCGGTCAACTGAAAGTTTGAATGGTTTATTTAGTGTTTTCGCGTGATCGATCAATTGTTTTCTGGCTTGTCGTGTAGAAAATGAAAAGTCCTCTCGAACGTAGAAACCAGAACCTTTTAGTTTGTGCGCAGAAGACAAGATGCGTCCTTTATCTTCAAAATATGTTAGCTTAGCAATGATAGGTCTGCGCTTTTCATCAGCGAACTTACCCATTCTATGCACTCTGTCAAACTGGGCGCCCGTTACAGTGATACCAAGTTTCTCTGAGCAGAAAGAAATTATCTTCTGCTCCGATGCAGCCCAGTCTTCTCGAGCATTATCTTCTATGCCAAAGAACCGCAAGTTTGAGCGTCTCATTCTATTTTCGTTTTCATCACACCTCGAAGAAATTTTTTCGATCTGCTCAGAAAATTTACGCAATGAATGAGAGCCAGGGTCTGGGCCACCTGGGCATTCGAGTGAAGTCCTCGACTCCACTGCAGAAAGCTTCGTACTCAGCAGCTTGACCTCGCCATCTGCGGCAGACTGCCTGTCGTGGGCTGCCTTTAGATCGGCCCGCAAAGTCGCATTTGCTTCTTGAAGTCGACGCACCGTTTCTGAAGCAGCTGCGCGGTCATTTTTGACGTAGTTTAGTTCAGCAACTAAAGCAGCCTGCCCTTCCTCAAGTTTAAGTATTTTTTCCGTAGTAGCGACATCAGCTGCCTCTAGTCTGCGTATTGTTTCCAATATAATAGCAAAGGAATCCGCCTCCGTCTTGGACATTGGGCCCGGGTTTAGCTCAACATCCCGAGAAAGTACAAGCAAAAGTACAGGTAGAGCGGAAAACACATCACCCGAAAACGCTAGCATTCGTTTAAGTACATCAACGAGATCCGTCGGGCACGACACCTCAATTAAGCAGTAGTTGCTGGTCTTGAAAGACGCAGCGCCCTTCAAATAACTAACCTGCAAAAACAGTGGGCGTGAGCTGGCCATCCTAGCAGCGGTGTCGTGCCCGACTGGAATCGTCGACGGTCGGTGTTTATATCCGGACCCGCCGTTGGCGGGCTCAGTGGTAGGTGAAGTGACTGACGGTCCGTGTTGCCAGGCGCATGTGCTCATCGTGTCCAGAGTTGGCATCGGGTTTGGGAATATCAGCCAAACGGGTGGCCGATCCTCGGCGTTTAGCAGGCAGCAATCCCACACCTCGGAGCAGATGAACCATGTAAGCGCAATCTGCAAAAACAGTGGGCGTGAGCTGGCCATCCTAGCAGCGGTGTCGTGCCCGACTGGAATCGTCGACGGTCGGTGTTTATATCCGGCCCCGCCGTTGGCGGGCTCAGTGGTAGGTGAAGTGACTGACGGTCCGTGTTGCCAGGCGCATGGAAGAGTAACATTAGGAAGAGTAATGGTCCCAGCACACTTCCCTGCGGTACGCCAGAAGTGACTGGGAGGTGGCTGGAAAAATGAGAATCAATACTGACGAACAGTGTGCGGTTAGAAAGGTAAGCAGACACCCAGTTAATTATGAAAGAAGGAAGCCCAGTAGCTTCAAGCTTATATATTAGTTTGTCATGTGGAACAAGGTCAAATGCTTTCTTAAAATCTAGAAAAATAACGTCAATCTGCCCGGACCCGTTTAGTGTATCAGGCAAAGCTATGAACTACAGATGTTAGTTGGGTGACTGTTGAAAGACCCTTTCTAAATCCGTGTTGAAATGGAGATAGAATGTCCCTGTCACTTAGAAAGGTAGTTATATAAGTGGCTACAATGTGCTCAAGAAGTTTACAATTAAGAAGAAGATGTAAGCGATATTGGACGAAAATTTGTAACAGATGATGCGGTACCTTTCTTAAGTATTGGTACAATCTGCGCAACTCTCCGCTGCTAAGGAACACTGCTAGTTGATAGGCTTGCACGGAAAATTATGACAAGAAATTTGGATATCATTTCACTATAACGCTGCAAGAACATATTTGGAATCCCATCAGGACCAGGAGACACTTTTGTTTTCAAATTTAACAACATGGATAACACGCCTGCAGAAGATAAAATGCTTGGTTCGGTAGGACATGATGGAGCTGTTTGTCGTATTTGAGAGTTGGATTTCGAAAAAAACACTGTAAAAATATGTATTAAAATGTTCAGCAATGCTTGCTTTATCGGTGACAAGAACGTCATTGTGCATAATTTGGTCGATAGGCTTGTTTTTCTTGGACAAGTGTCTCCAAAACTTCTGAGGAGCGTTTTGAATAAAGCTCGGCAGCGTGTGTTCAAAGTAATGACGTTTTGATTGGCTCACAGCTTGACGCAGTGCAAGTCGTGCAGTTGCTATAGCGTTTCGGCAGACACGTGTACGCTTTAATCGCTTTAGTTTTCGTTTTAAATGCAAGACCCTACGCGTGATCCAGGGATTTCTTTTGTGCGTTTTCTTCATTCTATTGGTAATAAAATGTTTTATGCAGTACGTGCAGATTTCTTTAAACTTATCCCATAGTATATGCACATCATTTCCTTTAAAATCGCTCAGGCATAGATAAAGGTAGTCAAGCACGCTTTCGTCCCTGGCAAGCGAGAAGTCTCTTACACAGACAGGCTTTGTAGGTGGAGAGTTGTTGGGATTTTGGATGCTGCATAAAAATACACCATATTGTGATCGGAGAGGCCGTTTTCCACCGAGACACGAAAATTTTCAATCGATCGGCTGATAAACACCAGCTCAAGTATGGAAGCACAAGTACCCCGGACACGCGTGGGTTGTGTAACTACCTGTTGAAGGTTATGTTGTAACATAATATCGAAAATGTAATGCGTGCCAGGGGCATAACCAGAAACAGGACAATTCTAATCGAATCCAGGCAGGTTGAAATCACCAGCAAGAATTATTTTATCGTTAAATAGCGGTATAATTTGGATTAGCGGTATAATTCAGTGCTACACGAATATTGAGGCAGAACAAGCCGATCGCAGAGCATGATCACGCGCTGGAACACGGTAGAAAATGGCATAGTTTCGCTACCTGCGCACGTGACGACCGTGGGAACAACCAGACGAAGCGGAAGTACATCTCTCTTGCTTTGGTGCGAAGTAAAAAAAAAAACGCGCAGACATTGCGTTTCTGTGTTTTATTATTTCTTTGAACTTCAATTCGTCAATTCAAGCCACAAATCGCACAGATAGCATATGTTGTCTTGAATAATTCTCGAAGTCACGTGTCACCACGAGCGACGTCACACTGCGGACTCGAGTACGTAGGCGCAGGGACGCGAGTACGTCATCCTCCGGCTTGGAGCGCGGCGGCCGCGAGGAGAAGAAAAACCAGCGTTCGGTTTGAAATTTCATATCATTCCGCGGCGCTTAGCGATGGAATACTTTGCACACAGGATCGTTATCGCTCAATGTGTGCTCTGCGCTTGTCAGCTCAAAATGGCCAGACCTGGTGAGGGGCCCTTTAAGATGTCGGTTGGAAGTTTTCGCATTATTCCGGCCGTTGTATTCGAAGGAGTTTTTCTATATTTTTACATGTCTACTGCTTGGTGCTGTTTCTTTGTAGCTTTCATACAAAAAAATTGAATGCAACTGACATCGACCAGGTGCAAGGAACTATAAAGCAGTTTCAACGTACAGGTTAAAAAAACTTTTTTTTTTGAAATAATTGTGCATCCAAGCAATGCCTGCGTTTATACTAATCAACACTTCGTTCATTCAACCTTGTAATGCAAATTATCAAATTGGGCAAATTTGTTTTCTACTGCATCATGTCCCAGCTGAAAAAAAATGTTCACCTGCTGTGCACAAAAAACTATTTTGATTCTTTTTTCTTCAGGGAAAAAGGACATTATAGGAAAGTTACACACACAAAGGGTGAATAATATTCAGAACAAGTGATTTCACTTATAATCTAGTCGCTAAGGTGCGTTATAACATCTGCTGATTGGTTGACAGCTTAAGCGCTGAACGCAGCAAAAGTCGGTCATAGAAAAGGTCTGTTTTTTATGCTAAAGCTTACTGTATAAACACAATACAATTCAGAACATGTGGAAAGTAAGGTTAACATACTTAGAGAGTGTCACTGGCGTAGGTGCTGGCTTAGCAACTCTAGACGAATTCACTGACTCTTTGCTCAACGGAAAAATATATCATGTAAACCAAGGCATAGCATAAAAAGAAAACACAATTGCGACTACGACGCAACAGCAAGGCTCTGCACAATTGTTGGGAAAGGACTTATGCAAACACACTCAACATAGACGCTTTTAGATATGTGCCCATTTTTTTTTCAAATATGTCGGCTGAAGAGCAGGAACGTTTTGTAGTTCTCTCACTTTCATCACCTCTATATTCGGTCGTCTCAGACCTTAGTGTGAAAAGGCGAGAATGTCAACCAGTTTAGCAAAGACGAATGTAGCGAAACGGCTTTTTAAATTTGTGGTTTCGGTTTTCACGCTGCCGGCGCCGCCAACGAAAAATGGCCTTGCGCCGCAGGCGATGACGCCGCCGGTGGCCGAAACCGACACGGCGCACACCTCTACTCGTGGTGGCGCACAACTGGGCTGAGTTTTTTGGTAACGCACCACGGCAGAACTAAATGCCTAAACAGCTCCGCTGTTAAAACAATCACTGATCAAATCCTATAAGGTTAAAACTATATATATATATATATATATATATATATATATATATATATATAGCCATTACTTTCTATGGCTACGCATAAGAGTTTTAAAGACATTACAGTGTTAAACACGGCAATACGATCTCGGCATATCTCAGTACGCATGGGACCATTGTATGGACACTACAAAATTGGCTAGTCTGCCGTCCGCCGACGGAAGCGAGGACTGTTCGATATCCAGGTCCGTGTGTATTCTTGCGCTTCATGCAGCAAGAGCTGTACTGTCGAAAAATGCGGGTATAGCATCGACATAGAATTATTTCACGTTATGAAAAAGTACAAACACAAAAGCCAGCCACTTATAGGTATCTCTCTTCAAAAAATCATTGATGCACTGCGATAGCTATGCGTCGAACTATGTTCAGAGCGGTATTTGAGCCCGTATGCGTTTCACGTGCATTTACACATGTATTTGTATTTAATCTGTACCAAATTGCGTATTTAATAAAGTTTTGACTAATATTAGCCTATGGATGTACACGTTGACAACAGCGTTTAACGCTATTAATTTTACCATGCTTTTATCCGTGCTCTTTCCGTGACGTACGAGTAGACGCCATGACAGGGTGCTAAGAAGTGCACGTATTTATACTAGGTATAATAATTTTGGGACGATATGTAACAGCCGTGTAAGCCGAGAATAGCACTGAAATGTCTCTCCTTATACATATCTAAAAACAGATTAGCACAGACACCGTCTATACGCTTACGCGAAACGTTCTCAAGCCGTCTTCAAACGTTTTAAAAACGTCCTAGCAAGATGTAAGCAGAAGACATCTTAACAAAACGTCTCCTAGCCGCCTTTCGCAGCACGTCTTCCAGATGTGCACAAAAAGACATCTTGTAGCCGTCCTAAATATTTGTAGACGTTTTAGTTCATTTTGGCTGGTCTAAGACGTCTTCGAAACGTCTTGCGTTTAGTAGGACGATTGGTCAGCCGCTCTATGTGAGAGGTGCACGAGCTTCCAATTAAATACAAGTGGCTACAATGGTTCCGTTATTCGGTTATTCCGCGATTTTACAATTGCTCTTGTAATCGCAATCGCGCGGTTACGCAAAAGACACTCAAACAGCAGACGAAGCTTAAGCGACAGGCAGTCGCGTGACTGCGTGGCTCACGGTCAAAAGAGACAAACGTTCCTCCTTAATAAATATATGACAGCGGGCGAACGAGTAATACTCTAATAAGTAGCGTAAACGTTTCGATCGTGACAGCTGAGACGTAAGCTTAACCTCACAATCATATTACCATGCATCCTACGTGTAAATGAGTAGCAGTTCACAAGTCGCCCAACAGGGGCCGTATTCTGAAACGTTCGCCTTCCGCGAGTTTCGCCGCCGCGATAGTCACGTTCAATATAAATCAAGTGACTGCTTACCCGTGACGTCAGCGTGCACTACCAACACGCGCTGTTGAACGCTTCACATCGTATGAGGGAGCGCACCGTGCGAGTGCAGAGCGCCTCGGGTGTATTGTTTTCGAGTGTAGTGACCGCAGTACGGGTTCTGCGCATTGGCTACGGTTGGCTACGGCCGCTTTAGGTAAAATAAGTTGAATAAAGAAGTGTGAAATATTTTATTTTAAATGAATCAACAAATATCGCGCGAAACAATGCGTGTAAGACGCCACCAAGATGACTACTATAAACTACAACCTATCTTCTAGTACGCTCCACCACCAACCGAACGCCAAAGGACGTGTTCGTTTATTCAATTTATGGCGAGAGGACCCATCCACACCATGAAGTTAAAATGACGTGGGCCGGAACTACTAGACGGCGCTGTTTATTTTCTGATTTTGCTAAAACAGCAAATCAAGGCGCGCCGTTGGCGGAGGCGTGGCTAAGGCAATAGTTTCGCGGAAGGCGAACGTTTCAGAATACGGGCCCAGTTTTGTTATTCCCAGAAAGGAACGGGTATGGCATTATTTGACGGAAACGCGTGGGAGAATTCAGCAGCGCCGCCGGCCAACCATCACGTGCAACAAGTGCTGCTATCGCGATACAGCATTATCATCATCAATCTATTTTATGTCCACTGCAGGACGAAGGCATCTCCCTGCGATCTCCAATTACCCCTGTCCTGCGCCAACCGATTCCAACTAGCACCCGCGAATTTCCTAATTTCATCGCACCGCCTAGTTTTCTGCCTTCCTCTACTGCGCTTCCCTTCTCTTGGTACCGATTCTGTAACCCTAATGGTCCAACGGTTACCTAACCTGCGCATTACATGACTTGCCCAGCGCCACTTTTTTTATATCCACAAATGTTTAGTTAGTTCAACCGTACGCCGTTTTACGATCTCTTTGGCAATCGCGGTTACGCAAAGAAATCTCAAACGGTAGACGAAGCCCAAGCGACACAGCTAATCAGTGGGGGCGGGCACGTGACACACATTTAGAAGTCGGCAAAGATCGACAAACGTTGCCCAAATTACTAATGCTAAACAATACGACCAAGCAGGGTGTAAATGTTTCGATCGTTACAGGAAGCTGACAACTGAGCTTTGTTAGGGTTGGCGTCTGGCACCACGTGTTGAAAGGAATTTCAACCGACCATCTCTCACGCGACCTTGTTCGTCGAAATGAGGCGTCACTTTTCCTGCGATGGTTGGCGTCCCGCACAACGTGCAGAAAGAACTTTCTCTCACCCGACCTTCTTCCACCAGGCCTTGTCGAAATGAAGCGTGACTTCCTAATTTGCCATGACCATTTCGAGTGTCTGCCGGACTGGCGGGAGCCCCGCAGTGTACAGGCCTCTTTTGTGTGTGTGTGTGTGCGTGTGTGTGTGTACGTGTGTGTGTGTGTGTGTGTGTGTGTGTGTGTGTGTGTGTGTGTGTGTGTGTGTGTGTGTGTGCGTGCGTGCGTGCGTGCGTGCGTGCGTGCGTGCGAGTTTATAAAGACCCTTTCCTCGAACAAACTACAGGAGAAGTTCCACGAACCCGCAACGAGCAGAAGAGACGGACAGGCGTCTACAATTCCCGGAGGCGGGACAACCTCCTCCTTGCAGCAGACTCGGTATAACCAGAGGAGGAGGGGCCCTCTTTCTGTGCCGGTCACGTGGCGTCGAGGAAGCAAGATCCCGCCCACAATTCTAGAAAGCCTATCTAAGGGGCTCCGAAATGTACTTTTGATCACTTCATGCTCTTCTCATTTTCTTTCATCTACCTTTGAATAAACTGTGCAAGTTCCACACTAGAAATCGTCTCGCCCTTGCTTGGTCGCCATGGTCTACCAGATGCCTGCAGCACGCCGACAACGCCACGCTACCCAATAAGTAACGTCGGTCGAGCTTCGATAGGCAGGCGCCGCTACAACTCGGCAGCAGTACGATACGCTAGCCTGGAGTACGCAACAGCTTCATCTTATTACCATCATAATAACATACATCCGACAACATGCAAATAGGCAGCAGCCCAACAAGTCTCCCAAAAGCTTCGTTATATTAAAAAACGTGCGTGGCACTGTTTGGCACAAGTATTCCAGCCCCAAAGACAAGCGTGGCAATGTTCAGCAGTGTTGTGTTATCATCGCCGCTAGAGCGATAGCTGCGGCGCGACTATCGCGACAGCTTGTTATATTATTACGATATTATCGGTAGATACCCGAGAGACGAGCCGCCGCGAGAACGACGACGAAGTGGGTCTGTGCCCTTGGCGCGTGGTTAGATGCTTGTCACTTCACACTCAATGCCAGAAAATGTGCTGTTCTCGTTTTTCCGATACGTGACATAGTGCACATTTCATTGCCTTACCACCTTCAAGACATACCACAGGTGGAATCTGTTAAATACCTCGGAATTATTTATAATGCCTCTCTCAACTGACGCTTACACATAGATCATGTGACTGGGAAAGGTACCCGTGCAATTGGCATATTGCGTAGGCTGAGCAGTCGTCGAATAGGATTGAGGAGAGATACACTCGTAGTGAAATATCGTATGTACGTTCGCCCTGTATTAGAATTTGGTTGCGTGCTCTTCTCTGGAGCTCCAGCCTACATGTCCCGTCCTCTAATCCTCTTAGAAAGAGAAGCATTACGTCTGTGTTTAGGTCTTCCTAAATTTGTTGCAAATTCTATTCTTTATCTAGAATTCCGTGTTCCGCCACTTTCGTGCAGGTTCCGGCTTTTGACGGTGCAGACTTTCTTAGGGATTTATAAATCACCACTGCGTCATACCCAAATAGTCTTTATTTCACAACCTGCATTGTTTTTCGGTGTCATCTGGCCGCGACTACATAATCCGCAAATTATATTCGTGCAAAAATTACTTGACTCTTTGGGCGTGCGCATATGCGATGTACTTCCTATTCCCGACAGAGCTGTTGCCACAGATATTCAATTCGATGACGTCTTTTCTAATAATGCAAAATTACTTCCACACCGTATTCTAGACGGTATATTACAAAATCACCTGAAAAACCTTCAAACAAACGTTGTAATTGCTACAGATGCTTCACAGTGTGAAGAAAAGTCAGGTGTAGGAATATTTTCCCCGATTCTCGATTGGTCTCTTCGGCTGCCAGATTTTATACCGATCTTTTTAGCCGAATTCATGGCCGTGGTCCTGGCATTACGCAAATTAGGACCATCAATTACGTCAGCCGTGATAGTCACTGATTCGTTATCATTGTGCTCATCCCTTACTACTTCTAGTGATTCTCGCGTGATGAGGACATTTCAATCATTGGTACTTGGTTACTTGAGAAGCGTGCGTTTGATTTGGGTGCCTGGCCATAAAGGACTAATCATTAATGAAATTGCAGACTCTCTAGCCAAGGCATCGATAAGTGGCCCGATTCTCCCTTGCTGCCCTTTGACTGCTTATGTTACTGCTGCTAGATTTCGCAGGAGTATCATTATACAGTCAGTATCAGGCTCCGCAATTACTAACTCTGTGGATTACGGACACCTCCTACACCCTCGGAACAGATATTTTTGCCGAACACGGAAAATTGAAGTGTCCATCACGAAGCTGCGCTGCCGTATACCTGCATTGAACTTCTACCTCCACAGGTCTGCTCTGGTCCCCTCACCATTATGCTCATTCTGTGGCGAAGCGGAGACAATCGACCATTTCTTGTTGTCTTGCAGACGTTTTTCTGTTATAAGAAAACGACTACTCGAAATCCCGCTTCGCTCTATTGGTCTAACTTTAACAGTGCCTGTGATCCTATCTTTTGGAGCCTCCATTGTTGGGTTCAGCCACAGAAATGTTTGCTTGGCGATCAAAATTACCTCATTGAAACCAATCGATTTCCATGTTAGATTGATCGTTCTCCCTCTCAACCATAGCATTATTATTATTATTATTATTATTATTATTATTATTATTATTATTATTATTATTATTTTATACCCGGTTTTCATCTGATTATTTCCTTTTTTCTCCAAACACAAAACGTTTACTTTTAAACTCACACGCTCAAATTGTTAACTCCCTTGTTATCATTATTATTTTTATGCACCTAATTACACCACCCGATTTTTGACCAATCCCCCACTGTGGGTATGTGCCACGGCCACTCAGGACAACAACAACAACCTTGGCGCGAGTGAATGTCGGCCTGGCGCTCTGGCTCCAGTCCAGTGTAAATAGCCTGTAAATAGCCTCTTTCGTCTGTGTCTTTCTACACGTAACATTCTGGTCGAGGTCAGCGATCCCCGTCCTCGCCACGGAACTCCGGAGTGGTCGGTACATCGAGCTTGTCGCCATGCCTGTCGGTGACGAGCCCGCTCCTGCAACGGCTTCGGCTGGTTCGACTGCGCCAATCGTCACGGTTGCCCAACATCGCGACCCTGGTGTGTTCTCTGGCCTGGAGGGACAGGACGTTGACGAATGGATCAAGCTATATGAACATGCCAGCGCTAATAACAGGTGGGACCCAACAATTAAGCTCGCCAATGTCATCTCTTATCTTGGCGGCTCCCCACGCGTGTGGTACCAGACGCATGACGACGAGATAAGCTGTTGGGACACTTTCAAAGAAAAGCTACGGGAACTGTTTGGCGACCCCATTGGCCGCTAGGTTGCCGTGAGAAAGGCTCTTGCGTCTCGTGTTCAGAGCCGTGCGTTTCATACATCTTCGACGTCTTGGCTATATGTCGCAAAGCTGACGATGCTATGTCTGAATCAGATAAAGTGTCCCATGGTCCAAAAAGCATCGCCGACGACGCTTTCAATTTGCTTGTTTTCGGCAACGTCTCGA
This sequence comes from Dermacentor variabilis, assembly GCF_050947875.1. Lineage (NCBI taxonomy): Eukaryota > Metazoa > Arthropoda > Arachnida > Ixodida > Ixodidae > Dermacentor > Dermacentor variabilis. The sequence continues at coordinate 50,860,916 of NW_027460280.1, forward strand.
CAATCGACGCCATCATTAAAGAATGCCGTCGCCTTGAACAAGCCAAGAGCCGCCGTATCACGCACCACATCACGCGGCTACCCAACACCGCTGCTACGTCGACATATGAGGGTCGACCGCGTCAAGCCACCACTTGTGACGACGTCACCCGTATTGTTGGCCGCGAGCTCGAGGCCGCCTGCTCGCCAACTTTCTCCACGACGCCTCCCGATCCGCCAGCAACCACGATTGCCATGATTCAGGCCGTAGTCAGGCAGGAATTTGAGAACATGGGTCTGAACTCCGTGCGTTCAACATCTACACCCAACGTTCCCCAGTTCTCTACCGGCCCTCCTCGTCCCCGACAGTCCTTTTCTACCACATCTCGCCGCAACCCGTCCGAATGGCGTACCCCTGATGACAGACCAATCTGCTTCCACTGCTGACGCATCGGCCACGTCGCTCGTCACTGCCGCAACCGATGGCCACCGCCTCCTCGGACATACGCCGCCACTTATTCCCGCACCTTTGGACCTTCTGTTCCCTATGCCACCCGCCATGAACCCACTGCCGCTTATGCCCCTGCTCCGAACCGCCGCTACAGCCGCTCGCCCTCACCTCGACGCCGTCAGTCTCGTTCGCACCAACCCCGCCGCGTCTCTTCGCCGCCTATCGCCTCCTGGGCCCAGCCGGAAAACTAGGCACTGCAGCTTCTGGAGGTGAAGCTGCGTTGTCGACCCTGCCCTCAAATCCTCTGCTCACGTTAAACACGAACCAAAACCTTCTTGACGTTGACGTTGATGGTTATCCTGTCACGGCACTCATCGATACAGGGGCACATCTTTCTATTATGAGTGCTGCCTTCCGACGACGACTGAACAAGCTCCTCACACCAGCGTCGGCACGCGTCGTCCGCGTTACTGATGGCGGTACTGTGCCTATTATCGGAATGTGTACGGCACGTGTTAGCATCGCCGGCCACCACACTCCTGTCCTCTTCACCGTGATTGCTCATTGCCCCCATGACCTCATTCTCGGCCTCGATTTTCTCTCCGCGCATTCTGCTCTTGTTGACTGCTCTGCCAGTACCCTTCGCCTTGAGTTGCCGATTCTCGCAGAACCTTCTGACGCACCCCAGTGCCGCCTACGCTCCACCGGCTTTATTCGCCTGCCGCCAAAATCAATAGCCTATATTGAACTCTTGTCTTCCCCACCAGTTCCTGATGGCGAGTACCTCGTCACTCCTCTGCCCGACATTCCACTACAGTATGACGTTACCGTGCCTCACAGTATACTTACTATTACTGCGAACCGCACTCGCATACCTATCTTTAACTTTGGATTGGCAAAGCAAATTCTACCGCAAGGTATTTGCCTTGCCAACGTTGATTGTCTCGGCGACCATCACGTGGCAGCGTTATCAACCGATGCTTCTTGCGAGCTTAGCAGGCCCATCGTGCCAGCCTCGGCCGCCGATCCCAAGATACAGAAAATGGTTGCGACGGACCTGTCTTCTGCGCAGGCTGAAGACCTTTACCAAGTATTATCGTCCTACAGAGATATTTTCGACTTCGACGATCGCCCTTTAGGACAGACGCTCGCGGTCAACTATCGGATTCTTACTGGCGATGCTACTCCTATTCACCGACGACCGTATCGAGTTTCTGCGTCGGAACGCCGAGTAATTCAAAGCGAAGTCAACAAAATGCTAGACAAAAACATCATTGAGCCTCTTCGAGTCGCTGGGCGTCACCTGTAGTGTTGGTTAAGAAGAAGGATGGCACGTGGCGCTTCTGCGTAGACTACCGCCATCTGTACAACATTACTAAGAAGGACGTCTACCCGCTCCCACATACCCGCCGTGGTTGCTCAGTGGCTATGGTGTTGGGCTGCTGAGCACGAGGTCGCGGGATCGAATCCCGGCCACGGCGGCCGCATTTCGATGGGGGCGAAATGCGAAAACACCCGTGTGCTTAGATTTAGGCGCACGTTAAAGAACCACAGGTGGTCAAAATTTCCGGAGTCCTCCACTACGGCGTGTCTCATAATCAGAAAGTGGTTTTGGCACGTAAAACCCCAAATATTATATTATTATTATTACCCGCTCCCACGTATAGACGACGCCCTTGACTGCCTCCACGGTTCCAGCTATTTCTCTTCTATCGATCTTCGTTCTGGATACTGGCAGATTGCTGTTGACGATATGGACAGAAAAAAAAACGCGTTCATCACACCTGATGGCCTATACCAATTTAACGTAATGCCGTTTGGATTATGCAACGCCCCTGCCATCTTTGAGCATATGATGGAATCCTTGCTCCAAGGTTTCATATGGTCCACATGCCTCTGCTACCTCGACGACCGTCATCGTCTTCTCGCCCACGTTCGACACTCACCTTGAGCGTCTAACAGCTAGCTATACTTGATGTATATCGAAAGGCGAAGCTGCAACTTAACTCGTCAAAATGTCGTTTCGGCCACCGCAAAATTACTGTTCTGGGCCACCTTGTTGATGCTTCCGGAGTACAGCCTGATCCCGACAAAACTCGCGCTGTCCGAGACTTTCCGGTTCCGAAGACAGCCGCAGACGTTCGAAGAATTGTCGGGCTATGCTCGTACTTTCGTCGTTTTGTTCAAGATTTTGCGGCAATTGCTAGACCCCTCACTAATCTTTTGAAGAAAGGCGTACAATTCTCGTGGGGTACTGCAGAAGCCGCCGCCTTCTCTCGTCTCGTCACTCTTCTCTCCTCACCACCCATTCTCGCTCACTTCGACCCTGATGCCCCTACAGAATTGCGTACAGATGCCAGCGGTCATGGCGTAGGTGCCGTCTTAGCCCAGCGTCAGCGTGGCCAGGATCGCGTTATTGCTTATGCAAGCCGCCTACTCACACCATCGGAGCGCAACTATTCCATCACGGAACGAGAATGCCTTGCTGTAGTCTGGGCGGTTGCGAAGTTCCGTCCTTACCTCTACGGTCGCCCTTTTTCCGTAGTCACCGACCATCATGCTCTCTGCTGGCTCTCATCCCTAAAAGATCCTACAGGCCGGCTTGGTCGATGGGCTTTGAGACTACAAGAATTTTCGTATTCTGTCGTCTACAAGTCTGGCCGCCTGCACCAAGACGCTGACAGCCTATCGCGTTACCCTGTTGACGACCCTGACTCCTCCAATATTACCAGTGCTGCTTGTGTATTCTCTGTGTCGCAGCTGCTTCATTTCGCCGACGAGCAACGTCGTGACGCCAACATCAGAGGACTCATCGACCGTTTTGAACACTCTCCGGCCGACGCCACTCTACGCCTCTTCGTCCTCCGCGACGGTACTCTGTACCGTCGTAACCTTCATCAGGACGGCTCTGAGTTCCTACTTGTCATACCTAAACACCTCCGCTCAACCGTTCTAGAAGAGCTCCACGACGCACCAACGGCAGGACACCTCGGCGTATCTCGAACCTATGACCGTGTACGTCGCCGTTTTTTCTGGCCGGGCCTTGCCCGTTCCGTACGACTTTACGTCGCCGCTTGTGAACTTTGCCAACGACGCAAGAAGCCTTCCCAGCCCCCCGCTGGTTACCTGCAGCCGCTCGACATCCCTGCCGAGCCCTTCCATCGTGTTGGCTTAGACCTTCTCGGCCCATTTCCGGAATCTACATAAGGAAACAAGTGGGTTGCAGTCGCGGCTGACTACGCGACCCGCTACGCCGTAACCCGCGCTATTCCGACCAGTTGCGCAACTGACGTTGCGGACTTCCTTCTACATGATATCATTTTGATGCATGGTGCTCCGCGTCAATTGCTAACAGACCGTGGCCGTACGCTTTTGGCGAAAGTCATTGACATCATGCGGGCCTGCTCCATTCAGCATAAATTTACTACCTCCTACCACCCTCAAACGAACGGCCTCACTGAGCGTTTGAACCGCACCCTTAAAGACATGCTATCCAAATACGTTTCAGACGACCACCGTGACTGGGACCTGGCTCTACCCTACATTACATTTGCATACAACTCTTCCCGTCTCGAAACTGCCGGCTTTTCCCCGTTTTACCTCTTGTATGGCCGCGAACCGACGCTACTACTAGACACCGTGCTTCCGTCCACCACAGCTTCAATTAGCGCTTATGCCCGTGATGCAATCGCCCGTGCTGACCATGCTCGTCAACTTGCGCGCGTTCGTCTACAAGTCTCTCAAGACAAACAGAAGCGACGCTACGACCTCCGTCACCGTGATGTCCATTTTGCACCCGGCACCCTCGTATTGCTTTGGTCACCATCGTGTAAAGTTGGCCTTTGTGAGAAACTCTATCTCCCTTAAAATGGCTTCTTCTCTCACTATAGCTACCTTTAATTGTCGTGGTTTGTCGCGCGCTTCAAAGCAGTTAGGGATAGTTAATTTGGCTAAATCCAAAAAGGTAGATATTCTCGTACTTCAGGAAACTTACATTCATAGGCTAGGCCAGATCAGCCACTTCGACCGGATTTTTCGCACTCGGTCTTTCTGGAGTTATGGTGCGACGGGCAGCCGAGGTACGGCCATCGTTTTGATGCCGAATTTCGACGGCCTTGTTATTCGCCATGCCGGGGATTCCGAGGACCGCGTCTTGTCGGTGGATCTTGATCGTGGCATTCGAATTGTTAATGTGTATGCTCCAACCCGGGCTAGAAAGCAGAGAGAGTTTTTCGATACATAAGAACCCTATTTGGTCGGTCCCTCTCGACTAATTCTAGTAGGCGACTTCAACTGTGTGTTAGAACTGGTTGACCGCCTCTCGCGTAGAGGGACTCCAATATCTAAAGATAAGCGTGGAAATGCTATACTGCGAAGCTCATCGATGGTCTGGGACTGATCGATGCTTGGCGCGTGCTTCGCCCTGGACAGTCAGGAATGACATGGACAGGGAGGGGCATGCAGAGCCGCATCGACCGCTTTTACACCTCGTCGTCACTGGCTCCCAGTATGCATTCTTCGTGGTTAATTCCTTCTGCTCTTAGCGACCACAGCTTCCTAATTCTACGGTTCGCCGATTCTAGCATAGTGTCGAGAGCAAAGAGACCGTGGCGCTTAAATCCACGTCTCCTAAAAGACAGGCAGGCAACCGCAGAGGTATCATCCATTCTATTTCGATCGCTTCATAACACATCGAATCTAAGTGGCACGGAATGGGATGACGTGAAGGTCAGGGTGCGTAAATGCTTCAGCTCTTGGGGCAAGCGTCGAGCGCGCGAGGAGCGTGAGGAGATTAAAATCGTCTCCGACGGGATCCTCCTGCTCTCGAGGCCACTGTCCGGCGGGCCCGGTGTTGCTTCGGCGCTGGCCTCACTCCGAAAGGAACTTCGGATTCTCCTGCTACGACGCTGGGATGACTTGAGGGCCACAACCCGAGCAGAGCTGTGGGAAATGGAAACGTGGTGCAGCAGAAACGTCCTACGTAAACATCTTTCAAGGAAGAGCACAACTCTCACTTCCCTAACAGATCAAAGCGATGGTAGCATAGTCGACTCCCCAGATGGAGTTCTTGCACTGGCGAGGCAGTTTTACATGTCCTTGTATGCCGAACCAGTTGCCTCTCCAGCTGTCTTTCCGTTTGCTTTACCAGCTGAGCCGCCGCAAGTGTGCAACTCAGCCATAGATGAGGACGAGCTATTTTCAGCCTTGAAGTCTATGAAGAGTAATCGCAGTCCAGGGGCCGAATCTTATAACGGTTCGGTTGGGGAACCGTCCCTTTGGCCTCACCTGATTGGCCAAAATTTTGATTACGTCACAGGTCGTCAGAGGCAGCGGGGCGGTATCACAATTTTTGAATACGTCACGCATCTGTCAATCATCTTTAAAGCGAACCGGTCGTAGGAACCGGCGAAGGGGTAGTGCGCTTTGGGTTCCGTTGCTGTGGCTTGGCTGTGGGCTTGCGAACCTGGCCGCGCGCGCGCCGGTCGCGCGACCCCGGACACACACGGTCGTAGCGCGCGCGTGCGTTGGTTGCTTCGGAGGCTATTACTTGCCTTCGTCGTCTGCTTGGCGTTGCGGCGTTGCTCTTTCAGTATCAACCACAGC